>NC_086164.1:24352346-24727346 GCF_035149785.1 Candoia aspera
TGAAGACTGCGATCAAAACTAAAGCTTACGTTTTACAGTTCTCGGAGCGCACAGCTTTTGCCTTTTGCCAATCTAGCAGAAGAGAGATCCTGGCGTTTCCATAGCACCCGAACCGTTACCAATCTTGTTTCATACAGGAAAACTTACCGAGGGGTCGTCCCGAGCCGGAATGAAAAGACCCAGGCAGTGCTGGAACAGAGGTGGGTTTCTTTCCCAAGAGCAGGTACAGCGCATGCTGGTTGGAAGGCCACCCTGTGGATTTCCCCGCCAGCCAGTTATACGCTGGAGCTTGGCTGTTGCTGTGCTACGGTGTTCCCGCCTCCTCGGAACCTGAGCGAGGTGTAATTCCCCCGGGCTGCAGAGAGGAGGCGCTGTGTGCTCACGCCCCCTGCTGTTTGCCTTTCCTGCTCCCATGGGCCGAGTTCCCTGCGGGGCTGTGGCTTTGGCCAGGGCCTGGACGGGCCACCTCGGGAGGACATTTTTCTCATCACAATCATGACAAGATTGGCTTAGACTGCCCCATGGGGCAGCCTTTAATCAATCAATCAATCAATCAATCAATCAATCGTGACTGGGCCAGTCACTCTCTCTCAGCCAAACTCACCCCCCAGGGTTGTGGGTTGTGGGGAAAACAGGAGGAGGAAGGAGTATTAGGTACCTTTGCCACCTTGAGTTAGGTATAAAAATAATAACGGCAGAAGGGAAAACTAACTAACTACACAAATGAAGGCTAAAATACAATAGAAACAGAATCCTGAAATATAAATATAACATCCAAGATGGGGATATTAAAATGTTCTTCGTTTAAATTCATGTAAGTCACAGAGGCCATGAACTATTATCATCATTATCATTTTATGGATTTATTTCTATTTCCAATTTTGTCACTGCCCATCTCACTCAAGGAGCAAATAAAACGAAGATAAACACAGGTTAAAATACAATAAAAACAGTATACTGAAATATAAAAATAAACCTACAATCCAAGAGGGAGATATTAAAAAGTTCTTAATTTAAGTTCATGTAAGTCACGGGAGCGAAGGAGAAGAAGAAGAAGTGGTGTAATAATAGCTGTTATTATTCTTATTCTGATTCGGTTTTTCTCGCACTTTTCCTAGCCAGAAGTGCAACCACAAGATGGGCTAGAGCAGCCATATAAAGGGCCATCCTAAATTAATCCTTTTTCCTTGGGATCCCCGCTTTTCTGCAGCAGCTCAAGGCTCCCATCACAACAACCCAGCGAGGTGGGCTCAGAAAAAGACTCAGGGAGCTACAACTCCCTGTTAACTCCACAGGCCATCATCCGCAGCCGTGCCTCGCACGGCTGCCCTGAGGAGGGAGCGCCCGGGGCTCGATCGCGGTGCGCTTGCCTTCGTCCTGCGCCACCGCGCAGAACGAGCCCGGACCCGCTACGCTACACCGACCCCTCCGCTGACAGCCGGCCGCCGGGAAGCCTTAAGAAGGCGACGACGCAAGACCTGCATCCGGGACCCCGCCGCGGGCTGCCATGGCAACGCGCCAGCCCCTCCCTGGCATCCCCGCGCGCGCCTCTCTCCCTCCCGCTCTCCCGCTCGGAACCTGCGGAGGGAGGGGGGAGGAGCGGAATCACGAAGCGCGCTGGAGGAGTTTTGGCCCTCGCCGCCGCCGCAGGCCAAGCGCGCTTTTTCCTCCTGAGCGGGGGAAGCCGGCCCGCCCGCCCGCTCTTCTTCCGGCACCGACCTCCGAAACACGGCTCCCCGGGGCCTCTTCTCCGCTCTTCGGGAGTCCCCCTCTTCTTGTTTTCATCTTTGGGGCGGGACTCCCGTACGCTGCAATGCGTGCCACGCCCCCTTTGGGGGGATCGTAGCGCTGTCTGCCGCTGCTGTTTTAGCCGCGGCAGGCAGCAAATGATTGCCCTGCCTCTTCATAAAAGCAAACCCAGCCATCGCTTCGCCTTTTCAGATCCTTCCCCTTGTCACCTCGGAAGGGAATGGCAGAGGCCCAAGGCAAGATTCCCAAGGTAGGGAAACTGAAGGTCTTTTTCACCCAGAGAGGAAGGTGATCCCCCAGTCAGACTCCCAAGACCTCAAGAAATCACTCTTTTTTGGTCAAGACTTAACAAAGCCTGACACGACCTAGAATAGGATGTAGAATAAACATACTCCCCGTGTAGAAAGAAGAGGTCCAAACACAGGATTTACTGCAGGGTGATTTTACACCACGGTCGCCACGTGTTGGATCAAAGGCCGGGAAGCATAATTTCACCCCATCAGGATTCACCGTTCAGGAATGGCAGATCCATCTCCACTTGTACAAACTGGAGCACGACTGGCCCAGAGAGAAGGTGCTATGGAAGTCGCCTGTCACATCTTCCGCTCTCGTAGCGCTGCGAAGGGAAGACAAAGCTTCCACTCGCGTCTTACTCCTGCAGAGTAGAGCAACCCAATCAAGGTTAAACTACCCAGGTTAGCCTAGAGAATGCGTGCCAATGGTGGGTCTGTAACTTCCCTGGGACGTTTTTTTAAGACCTTGTGGTAAGAACTCGGCCCCTGTGAACCAGAGGCTTTTCTGTCCCTGGCATACCCCAGGTTTCAAATAGTTCTCCCCCTTGAATACCCCAGGTTTCAAATAGTCGTCCCCCTTCCTCCTTTCCTCACCCCCCCCCCCAATCTTTAAATCAAGATATATTGATCCCTTTTGGACATTTGGTTGATTTTCATGAACTGGGCCAGCTGGCTCTGAATGAAGTCCCACCCCCAGCCACCCCCCCACCCCCTGGCGGGACTAAATTTATTCATTTACAAGGTATTTTAAGATACTCAGTTGCTTCTCCTGAGACAGGCCAGCACTGGGGATTTCACTTGTTTCTTATTAGAATGACTTAGATATTGGAGTTCTGCTTTGTTTGTTTTAGGATTTGGGTGTAAGCATTTAGCATTTTTAATTAAGTTGAATCTGCTTTGGGAAGGGTTTTGTTCTGAAAAGCAGGATAAAAATGTTAAATCCTGATGAAAGGTTAGGACAGGGTTTGAGGGCATAATTGGCGACCCCTGAAATAGTGGGATCTTGGTGTTCCCAGCATTGCAAACTTGAGCTACCCATCTTCTTGGCTATTCTGCCCAAAATAACCTCATTCGGAATTCTAGATCGTGCCTGCAAATTACATCAATCCTGGGTAGTTCTAGAGGTAACCTAATCTGCCACCAGAATTAAGTTTGGATCTTCCTCTAGCTCAGGGGAAGCTAGAACTTGCTGGTAAACCAACTCTAGGTTCCTTCCTTGGATAGCTGGTGAACGAGAAAATAGGCTAAGTGAATGAGCAGCTTCACCATTTTTGGTTTCCCCAGGGGGCACTTGGGGGCATTGTCTGCAGGTGGGGACCTAGCCCAGCTGCTCTATGACACGCCCTGGGCATCGGCAGACATCAGGAGACAACTTAGCAGGCCTGGGTCATTTTGTGACCTGCCCTGAGAGGTTCAGCTCTTTGGGTGGCAATCAAGAGACAGCCTGAAATCCATACGTGGATTTCCTTTGTGCAGGTGAAATGGATTTCAGCTTTGGCTGCTCCTGGGAGCCTGGCTTCCTCCTCCTGGCCATGGCCATCCTGGCCTTTGTCCTGTTCCTAACCAGGAAGGTCTTCAATGGCCAATGCTCTGCTGACCTGGAGCGCCTCCAACCTCGGAGGAGCAGCCAAGCCAGGTCCCGAAGGTGGTCTGGAGCCCAGCAGGTGGGTGGATCACTGGCTGGTGGGCTGGGGGCGGTGGTTCTCCCCAAGGATTCAACCAGGGCTGTCCACAGGGTGTGACAAAAGAAATCACGAGACATGGCTGCCATCTTTATACATTTGACCATGCCCTGTGGACACCCTAGAACAGTTGTTCTTGAACCGTTTGACCCCCTGATCCCTTCTCCCGGTCTTGAAGGATGTCATTGGCCCCACAAGAAACCTGTCAGCATCTGTGGTTTTCCACAAGGGTCTCAGCAGCGGCAGTCCCAAACTGGACCTTCGACTCACAGACGAGCGATCCCAAATGGCTCCTCCCCCCCCACCCCAGGAATGCCCGATTCCTGCCGTGGGTAATGCCCCCCAGCTCTGCTCTGGGCCGGGAGCGGAGGGCATCCAAGGGTTTGGGAGGTCCCTGCACAGGCCGTCTTGCTGAGCACAGAGGCCGATTGGGAGGTGCCAAAAGGGGTGGGGAGCAAAGACAAGCCGTCCTGTGCTCCGAGGGCCACCTTCCTGAAGAGCTCTCGGGGAGGAGGAGGCTGCAAAACTTCAGTCTCGTGGTCTCCCCATCAAAGGTCACTTTTGTTCCTAAGCAAAGTGCTAGGAATGTTTCAACTGCCTCCTGCTGGATTCTTTGCTTGAAACCAGGTTTGCGCAGGTCTTCTGAGCAAATGGCTACGCTTGGCCACCAGGGCCTGTGCTCCAAGCGGTTGACACGGAGAAGACAGAAAGGCAGGCAGGGTCAGGAGAAAAATATAACTGTGGTCAATCTGAATTCGGTGGCTACAGTCAGAGTCTTCTCTTTCAGCACATTCTAGCAACACCCTTAATGTAGCCACCGAATTAACCGGTTTTCTGCCTTGGCCCAATGCACTGAACCTTCAGGTCAATAAAGGGATTGGTTCTGCACAATAGGCTAAACCACAAAAGATCTAATCCAAAGTAACCCAAAGCGGGAAGGGGGGAATATCACTTTTAAAATAAAAATAAAACACTGACAGCTTTGAAGTGGGCTGGGCACGGCAGCATGGATGGCTTTTCCAGCCCTGGGGAGTAAAGGCAGGACCTACTTGAGAAAGCAGCAGAGTGATTAAAACTGAAAAAGAAAAGAAAAAGAAAAAACCCTCTAAATTATATCTATTTTGATCAATTTTATTGAAAAGATCATGTATGTGAAAGGGAGACTACAGAGGCACTTTTGATATACTGCTTTCAACTTCAACATTCTACTCCCATTTTTCAACAAGGGGTGAAAAAGTCAAATGGGGCAGATGCAGGGTCTCTCTGGAAGGCACATCTGCAGCCCGGAGGCCGAGGAGCCTCTGCCCGTCAAGTAACTCCCTCTGCCCTCTCTTCCCAGCAGGGTCCCCCCAACCTCCGAGACCAGGAAGAGGACATCATGGGAATCGTAGAAGGTAACGTGAAGGCACACACACACACCCCCCGTGCCCCCGTGGCCCCGCCAGCCACAGGAAGGGCTCTTCCTCTCCCCTTTTACTCCTTATCCCAGCTCCTGGGGGGTCCCACGACTGGCTCCCTACAGCCCACCCGGGTGCCCAGACTAAATCCCTGAAGCGCAGAGTAACCAGCCAGGTTCATGCGCTTTATGCCCCAAAGATGTTCAGCAAGGTTAAGGGCGAGATCCTTTCCTGCAGTGGGCATGTGTAGCCGTGGGAACACAGTCTAAGTAGGACAGGGCTGTGATGCAGGCTGAAGGCTGTCTTCGGACAACATGTATCGCTTGCTTGTGGATATACTCCATTTTCCAGCCCAGAATGGCTGAGGGCTGAGTTCCTTCAAAGTCTTCAACCACTAAGCAACCAAGCCAAGCCAAGCTACCTCTGACCGTGCTTAGCACGTTCCACAATGCAGCCGCTGGGTCTTCACCTGACCTGCGGAGGCGTGTGGCAGGGACACGCCTGCTGTGGAGGAGGAATCGGTGAATCCTAATTCCTGGCAGGAGCCCAGTCCTCCCTTGACTCTCCTGCTTGATGCTTCTCCCCAAGGCCGCTTCCCCAGATTCCCAAAGACGCGACTTCCCCTCTCCAATGCTGGAAAATGCCCCTTTCTGGACTTGCAGAGCCGGAAGGGAACAGGCACGTGGTTTCTTCCTGCAGAAGGGAGCTCTCTGGCTTCTGGAAGGCCCAAAGGCTGCCTCCAGGGGATGGGGAGCTTGCTCATGTTGTCCTTCCTTACAGACCTCAGCACAGTCCTCTTCGATGATGCAGAAGAGGACCTTTTCCAGAGAGGTCAGCGTGACAGCACCGAACCACTGCTGTCCCCGGGACCGGTCTTTGCATGGATGGGACGCTCCAGGCTTTCGGACCCTCCTGAGCCCCCCCATCATGCCACAGTGCCACGGAGTGCCAGTGCTCCCAGCCCCACCATCAGCTATCTTCCGGTCACTCTGTCTAGGAAATGGAGCCCCTACATACAAAACCACCTCTACATGGTTCCCAAGAGGATGGAGACAGAGCAGACCAAGCAGAAGAAGACGTCCCACTTTTCCGGGCTGCAGAGGGCTGAGAAGGATGCCTGGCGTCCTCGCGGTTACGAGGAACGCATTTATTGCTCAGGATGCTGGAGTGTGCCAAGCGGAAGCTTCTGTTCCTCTAAGGCCAGCTCACATGACGTCAGCTCCCTCCGCACAGTGGACTACGTGCCAAGGCACCTCCGACCATCTGAGCAGGAACTCTGGGGATCCCATATGCTGAATAAGACTCTTCGGCGCCTGTGGGACGTGCCCATGCTGGTCCGGCAGTCCTTGCGGGCGTTCCATCCAGCTCCCCCACCACCCTCGGCCGTACATCTGGTCACAGCCCTCTACCTGGCAAGGATAAAGCTTCTGTTCCTCAACCAGTTGGTCCTCATCGTGCTAGAGACCCGAAGGCAGCTGGTGGTGCACGTCCGAATGATGGTCACGCAGGGCGGCGGGGTCGTCCCAGGCGGGCAGTGCAGCCGCTACGGGTGTTCGTGCCGGTCTCTCCCCCGCTTCTGAGACGGTCGACGGAGGAGTCCACGGCCATACCTCAGGCTGAGAAGGAAGCCCAGAATCAGAAGGCTTCCGCCAAAGAAATCCCCAACACCCCCAGAGGGACTTGCTCACTCTTTGCACACACAAGCTTTAGAAAGCCCCTGCGTTGTGATGGAAAAAAACCACAAAGCCATTTGGCAAAGGACGCTCTGCAGGACCGAGTTTCTGCTGTGGTTTGCTACTCCCAAGACGTCAGCCACCAACCAGGAAGAGTCACCCTTTCCAGTGCTCTCCCATCTGGGCTGAGAACAGGGTGGCTCCATTCCCAAGACCTTCCCTTTGCGGAGCAGGCCATTCTGGTTCCTCGAAGCCTCGAGGTGACACCCAGAATCCGTTGTGTGGGATTGCCCACAGCACTGGTCTTTGTGCTGCTTCTTCCAAGGAATGGCTCCACCAATTCCCGGTTCTACCACTTGCAGCACCCAAGCCACTGCGGTCCGCTTTGTCGCAAGATGCACCCTGTTCCTTTCAAAGGAGATCCAGGCGGAGTTGCAGCGGCACCTTAAAAGGAAGCAGTTGCAGCACAACTGGGGGCTGCCAGGCCTGGGGCAGCGTTCCCTTTCCTGCATTCTCATGAAGGTCCCCCGACTCAAACACCAAAGGCCGGGGGGGGGGGGGCACAGGAGTGTAAACATTCACCAGATTAAATTCTGCTTCTTTGGTCGAGAAACAAGGCAAAAGCTGGAGTTCAAGATGCAGAAAAGGGCCATCCCCCAGAGATGGGGGTAGAGAATGTGAAATGCCAGCTGGCTAAGAGATCTCTGGAGGTTCAGCTGGGAGCCACCCCACTGCTGGTCAGACGCTCGTGGAGCTTCACCTGTGGGAAAAGCCAGAAATCCCTTCATCGATGCAGCGGTTTCTCACCTTTGGCTTGCGCGGGAGATGTGAACCACCTCGAGCCGTCCATCGTTGGGCACCATTTGCCCTCTCTCTGGGGGTTGGGCATGCGCTACGGGTGCGTCTGTGGCGTGATGGCCCCCGAGTCCCCTCCTCAGCCTCTCAGGTCCCCAGGGCAGCCTCTGAACCCAAAGAGGCGAGTCCCCCTTTCCTTCTCCAGCGCGAGTGGCTCGAGGTGGAAGTTCGTATCTGAAAGAAGAGATGCAACATGGGGGGGAGGGGCTCCTGGCTCTCGTTGAAAAATCCCTAAAAGCCTTCCTGCCGCACCCCCATCCCCAGCTGCCTCCTAACCAAAAAGCTAAGATTTGGGTCAACATCTTGAAGGAGGACCTCTTCTTTTTGCCCAGGGACATCCAGAGTAAATTTGAGATCCACCCGCAGAAGGTGAAGCTATGTCAGCAGCGGGGTTTGCCAAAGGGGATCCCGGAGACGTCGAAGTTGGTGCGTCCGGGGTCCAGAAGTGACACCGCTGGGGGGAAAGTGCCAGAAGTGCCCCTCCCCTTGCGGGACAGCAGTCACGTCGTGCCCCCCGAGTCCTGGGCTACAGGGACCCGGAGGAGGGAGCCACGCATCAGGAGAGGAAAGGAACTCGGCCAGTGGCTCCGGTCCCACCGTCCGCCCCCATTCTGGTGGATGGTGGCCCGTCCTCTGTCTCCCGCCACTCCCGTCTGGGGGTGAGAGAATGGGGGACGCCTGAGGGGGGGCGAGAAATGACTGCCCTGGGGACCTGTCTCTGAGGGGGACACAACCGCTCCGGGAGACCAGGAGGGGCGAGCTCACCCCGGGAGCCTGTTGCCCTGGCACGAGCCAGACTCGCCAACCCCACAAGGGCCCGGATGAGACCGTTTCTGTCAGAGGCTCAATTCCAGGAAAGACACTCGGCATGAAGTCTGGGCTCCAGCTGTGGTCGCAGAGCCGGGAGCGGAAAGACAACCTGGGACGGCCCTGCAGAGGGGCCCAAGGGCCGCTGAGCCACACGCCCAGCCGAGAGTGGGCGTCCTGCAGAGACACCTGGAGCAGCCCAACTTCGGTCAGGAAGGAGGTGAAACTGAGCAGCCCAACATCGCACAGGCAAGAGCAGAAGTCGGGCAACCAAACACGGAACAGCCAAGAGCCAGAATCGGGCAGGAGGAAAGGGAAGTCAAAAATCCAAGAATGGCTTCTTGGCAGCACGGAAAAGTGTTTGGAAAGTAAGGCCCGACCTTCAAGTAGCAGGCAAGGGAGTCTGAAAAGCCACGTTTGGAAGAGCCAAGCCGAAGGAGATGAGCCCACCGTAAGGATCAAGGCTTGGCAACGTTGAAAGTCAGGACCCGGGAGAGAGAGAGATGTGGATGCCGCAAGGGCGGTAGATGGGAACCAGTTGCCGAGCGCCCAAATCGTAGTGACGTGAGTGTGGGGCTGCTGCGGCAGCCGTAAGTGTGAGGACCAGCCACAAGTCTTTTTCTCCAGCACCGTCTTAAGTCCAAACTGTCACTAAACGAATGACCATTAAGCGAGGAGTGCCTTTAAATGCGAAATTGTGTCGGATGTCCCGTCTGTGTCTATACAGCAGCTGCCCTGCCAGTTTAGGTGGGAGGGTGGTTTCCTTCTTGGTGGCTCTTTTTTTCCCAAAGAACTTTATTATTTTCCAAAGTATTCTTCAAGGGCATCCACTCCTTCATCCAAAGCAGACAAGAAGCATAAAAATACAACCTTACATCAGGTAAACCCATCCAGTGATGAGGCCGCTACTGTATCCCCTCAGGACTTTTGTGTTCAGTCGTGTGGACTGCGTGTATGTAGTTGCCTTTCTCTTGTCATGTACTCATCTTCCGCTCTGTTTGTGTGTGTGTGTGTCTGTGTGTTTGTGTACACCCAGACTTCCTCATTCTTTGGCATCTTGTAACAATTTATATTTAATTCTTGGTTTCTTGCCTTGCCAAATGAACTCAGAGACAGCCTGCCATTGTTTAAATGGTAAATCTGTTGACAAAATCGGTATAATCTGAAAAAGAGGCAACATCCTAGGCAAAACATTCATCTTAATCACAGAAATTCTCCCCGTAAGAGACTATTGTAGTTTTTCCCATCTTAACAAGTCTTCTTTCACATCATTCCGAATTGTAACGTCGTCATTCTGAAACGACATACTCTTCTCAGTTGATAAAATCACCCCCAAATATCGAACCTTTCTCTCAGTCTTAGACCAGTCTTACTCATCAGCAATTCTTGGTTGGACAAAGTCATATTTTGGGGCAGCATCTTTGTTTTTTGTTTCTTTACTTCCAGCCCTGCCAATGACACAAACTCTCTCGAATTCTTCATGAGATGTTCTACATTATCCAAAGGCTCTTGCAATATCAAAGCATGATGAATAAAGTCCTGTAGAATTTCCTTCATTCTTTCGGCCAATATTGAAGCAAATATTTTAGAGTTGTTATTCAACAGTGAAATGGGTCTATAATTCAGTTTCAGACGCCACTCTCCCCTTTCCTGCTGCCCCAACGCTTCAGACCATCCAGATGCCACAGAGAGTGGTTGGCAGGCAAGCTGACTGGAAGTTCTGGTTCTTTTGCAAGCTTGCTTTTGGGGCTCCAGGTCTAATGGGAGCGATTAAAAGAATGTGCATGGTATCAACGAGTGTTTCTCCACCTCAGCAACCTTAAGATGGGGGGACTTCAACTCCCAGCATTGCCCAGCCAGCATGGGGAACGGCTGGCTGGAGAATCCAGGGAGTTCAAGTCCCCCCATCTTATGGTTGCTGAGGTGGAGAAACACCGAGGTCAAAGACGAAGCGCATCCCGTCTTGTTTCTCGCGGTATCCATTCATCCAAATTGACCAGGAAGGCACAAGGAGACTTTAAGTGCCTTCCGAGGAACGCATTACAAACGCCCCCTGAAGGCAGTCCGTCTAAGGGAAGCTCTGCTTCGTAGCGGGCTAGCGCGTGCTCTCCCGTCTCCTCCACACTTGGAGCCAAAACAACGCTTGTGAAATACTTGCGCACGGCTTGGATCAGCCTTGTCCTAACCTGGCATTCCTCCCGATAGGCCAGAATTGCCACGCCCAAAACCGCCCGGTTCCAATGGGGACAGACGGATTAAGGAATGTTTGTGGAGAGGTGCCAATATTCGGTCAATTTTTGGGGAGCGGCGGGCGAAAACGGGCTGATTTCTCCAGGAGGGAGCTTTCTCAGACACAGCAGCTCGGAATAACTCTGAGGTTATTTGGGGTTTTACTATATGGGTCTGTTGAGGTTTTCCTACTAACGATTAAGACTGCTATTGTACCTAATCATTTTGGCCTGGGTGAAGAGGTTGTATTTGATTGACTCCTTCACGTGGTTCATGCAAATCGCCTGGGGGGAGGAGGACCTGCCCAGACTTCTCACTTCCTCTTTTTTTTCTCTGCCGGCAATGTAGCCAAGCAAGGCTTGCTCCAAAGGGGAGCTAAGTCCTTTAAATATGTTTTGCTTTTGTTTTGCTTCCGGTAAATAAATTATTTTTATAGAAAAGCTTGGTGTGTGACTTTTTTGACCTCTCCTGGGCTAAAGGCTTTCCCAGCATCTGCCAACAGGGTCTGTTTCGAACACAGCTCGGAATACACGAGTTTAGCATAAAGAAGCACGAGATTGCAAGAGCGTTTATCCCTTGTGTTCAGCCCACAAAATGAGACGATAAAAGGAATCCCGCCCCATCAAGTCCCGCCTACGGCGCCCCAAAGCGGATGCGTTCAACGGCTCGGCCCCAACCACAAGGTGGTGACTGTGGCGGTCCAGCAGCTGCGTTGATATTGCCTGCCATTCCGGAGATAACTTCAAATGACCAAGACCACCCACCTTGGACAGCATTGGTCCAGGATTTATCCCGCCGCCTTCTACGTTACGAAGACTGCGATCAAAACTAAAGCTTACGTTTTACAGTTCTCGGAGCGCACAGCTTTTGCCTTTTGCCAATCTAGCAGAAGAGAGATCCTGGCGTTTCCCATAGCACCCGAACCGTTACCAATCTTGTTTCATACAGGAAAACTTACCGAGGGGTCGTCCCGAGCCGGGAATGAAAAGACCCAGGCAGTGGCTGGAACAGAGGTGGGTTTCTTTCCCAAGAGCAGGTACAGCGCATGCTGGTTGGAAGGCCACCCTGTGGATTTCCCCGCCAGCCAGTTATACGCTGGAGCTTGGCTGTTGCTGTGCTACGGTGTTCCCGCCTCCTCGGAACCTGAGCGAGGTGTAATTCCCCCGGGCTGCAGAGAGGAGGCGCTGTGTGCTCACGCCCCCTGCTGTTTGCCTTTCCTGCTCCCATGGGCCGAGTTCCCTGCGGGGCTGTGGCTTTGGCCAGGGCCTGGACGGGCCACCTCGGGAGGACATTTTTCTCATCACAATCATGACAAGATTGGCTTAGACTGCCCCATGGGGCAGCCTTTAATCAATCAATCAATCAATCAATCAATCAATCGTGACTGGGCCAGTCACTCTCTCTCAGCCAAACTCACCCCCCAGGGTTGTGGTTGTGGGGAAAACAGGAGGAGGAAGGAGTATTAGGTACCTTTGCCACCTTGAGTTAGGTATAAAAATAATAACGGCAGAAGGGAAACTAACTAACTACACAAATGAAGGCTAAAATACAATAGAAACAGAATCCTGAAATATAAATATAACATCCAAGATGGGGATATTAAAATGTTCTTCGTTTAAATTCATGTAAGTCACAGAGGCCATGAACTATTATCATCATTATCATTTTATGGATTTATTTCTATTTCCAATTTTGTCACTGCCCATCTCACTCAAGGAGCAAATAAAACGAAGATAAACACAGGTTAAAATACAATAAAAACAGTATACTGAAATATAAAAATAAACCTACAATCCAAGAGGGAGATATTAAAAAGTTCTTAATTTAAGTTCATGTAAGTCACGGGAGCGAAGGAGAAGAAGAAGAAGTGGTGTAATAATAGCTGTTATTATTCTTATTCTGATTCGGTTTTTCTCGCACTTTTCCTAGCCAGAAGTGCAACCACAAGATGGGCTAGAGCAGCCATATAAAGGGCCATCCTAAATTAATCCTTTTTCCTTGGGATCCCCGCTTTTCTGCAGCAGCTCAAGGCTCCCATCACAACAACCCAGCGAGGTGGGCTCAGAAAAAGACTCAGGGAGCTACAACTCCCTGTTAACTCCACAGGCCATCATCCGCAGCCGTGCCTCGCACGGCTGCCCTGAGGAGGGAGCGCCCGGGGCTCGATCGCGGTGCGCTTGCCTTCGTCCTGCGCCACCGCGCAGAACGAGCCCGGACCCGCTACGCTACACCGACCCCTCCGCTGACAGCCGGCCGCCGGGAAGCCTTAAGAAGGCGACGACGCAAGACCTGCATCCGGGACCCCGCCGCGGGCTGCCATGGCAACGCGCCAGCCCCTCCCTGGCATCCCCGCGCGCGCCTCTCTCCCTCCCGCTCTCCCGCTCAGAACCTGCGGAGGGAGGGAGGGGGGAGGAGCGGAATCACGAAGCGCGCTGGAGGAGTTTTGGCCCTCGCCGCCGCCGCAGGCCAAGCGCGCTTTTTCCTCCTGAGCGGGGGAAGCCGGCCGGCCCGCCCGCCCGCTCTTCTTCCGGCACCGACCTCCGAAACACGGCTCCCCGGGGCCTCTTCTCCGCTCTTCGGGAGTCCCCCTCTTCTTGTTTTCATCTTTGGGGCGGGACTCCCGTACGCTGCAATGCGTGCCACGCCCCCTTTGGGGGGATCGTAGCGCTGTCTGCCGCTGCTGTTTTAGCCGCGGCAGGCAGCAAATGATTGCCCTGCCTCTTCATAAAAGCAAACCCAGCCATCGCTTCGCCTTTTCAGATCCTTCCCCTTGTCACCTCGGAAGGGAATGGCAGAGGCCCAAGGCAAGATTTAATCGGTAGGGAAACTGAAGGTCTTTTTCACCCAGAGAGGAAGGTGATCCCCCAGTCAGACTCCCAAGACCTCAAGAAATCACTCTTTTTTGGTCAAGACTTAACAAAGCCTGACACGACCTAGAATAGGATGTAGAATAAACATACTCCCCGTGTAGAAAGAAGAGGTCCAAACACAGGATTTACTGCAGGGTGATTTTACACCACGGTCGCCACGTGTTGGATCAAAGGCCGGGAAGCATAATTTCACCCCATCAGGATTCACCGTTCAGGAATGGCAGATCCATCTCCACTTGTACAAACTGGAGCACGACTGGCCCAGAGAGAAGGTGCTATGGAAGTCGCCTGTCACATCTTCCGCTCTCGTAGCGCTGCGAAGGGAAGACAAAGCTTCCACTCGCGTCTTACTCCTGCAGAGTAGAGCAACCCAATCAAGGTTAAACTACCCAGGTTAGCCTAGAGAATGCGTGCCAATGGTGGGTCTGTAACTTCCCTGGGACGTTTTTTTAAGACCTTGTGGTAAGAACTCGGCCCCTGTGAACCAGAGGCTTTTCTGTCCCTGGCATACCCCAGGTTTCAAATAGTTCTCCCCCTTGAATACCCCAGGTTTCAAATAGTCGTCCCCCTTCCTCCTTTCCTCACCCCCCCCCCAATCTTTAAATCAAGATATATTGATCCCTTTTGGACATTTGGTTGATTTTCATGAACTGGGCCAGCTGGCTCTGAATGAAGTCCCACCCCCAGCCACCCCCCCACCCCCTGGCGGGACTAAATTTATTCATTTACAAGGTATTTTAAGATACTCAGTTGCTTCTCCTGAGACAGGCCAGCACTGGGGATTTCACTTGTTTCTTATTAGAATGACTTAGATATTGGAGTTCTGCTTTGTTTGTTTTAGGATTTGGGTGTAAGCATTTAGCATTTTTAATTAAGTTGAATCTGCTTTGGGAAGGGTTTTGTTCTGAAAAGCAGGATAAAAATGTTAAATCCTGATGAAAGGTTAGGACAGGGTTTGAGGGCATAATTGGCGACCCCTGAAATAGTGGGATCTTGGTGTTCCCAGCATTGCAAACTTGAGCTACCCATCTTCTTGGCTATTCTGCCCAAAATAACCTCATTCGGAATTCTAGATCGTGCCTGCAAATTACATCAATCCTGGGTAGTTCTAGAGGTAACCTAATCTGCCACCAGAATTAAGTTTGGATCTTCCTCTAGCTCAGGGGAAGCTAGAACTTGCTGGTAAACCAACTCTAGGTTCCTTCCTTGGATAGCTGGTGAACGAGAAAATAGGCTAAGTGAATGAGCAGCTTCACCATTTTTGGTTTCCCCAGGGGGCACTTGGGGGCATTGTCTGCAGGTGGGGACCTAGCCCAGCTGCTCTATGACACGCCCTGGGCATCGGCAGACATCAGGAGACAACTTAGCAGGCCTGGGTCATTTTGTGACCTGCCCTGAGAGGTTCAGCTCTTTGGGTGGCAATCAAGAGACAGCCTGAAATCCATACGTGGATTTCCTTTGTGCAGGTGAAATGGATTTCAGCTTTGGCTGCTCCTGGGAGCCTGGCTTCCTCCTCCTGGCCATGGCCATCCTGGCCTTTGTCCTGTTCCTAACCAGGAAGGTCTTCAATGGCCAATGCTCTGCTGACCTGGAGCGCCTCCAACCTCGGAGGAGCAGCCAAGCCAGGTCCCGAAGGTGGTCTGGAGCCCAGCAGGTGGGTGGATCACTGGCTGGTGGGCTGGGGGCGGTGGTTCTCCCCAAGGATTCAACCAGGGCTGTCCACAGGGTGTGACAAAAGAAATCACGAGACATGGCTGCCATCTTTATACATTTGACCATGCCCTGTGGACACCCTAGAACAGTTGTTCTTGAACCGTTTGACCCCCTGATCCCTTCTCCCGGTCTTGAAGGATGTCATTGGCCCCACAAGAAACCTGTCAGCATCTGTGGTTTTCCACAAGGGTCTCAGCAGCGGCAGTCCCAAACTGGACCTTCGACTCACAGACGAGCGATCCCAAATGGCTCCTCCCCCCCCACCCCAGGAATGCCCGATTCCTGCCGTGGGTAATGCCCCCCAGCTCTGCTCTGGGCCGGGAGCGGAGGGCATCCAAGGGTTTGGGAGGTCCCTGCACAGGCCGTCTTGCTGAGCACAGAGGCCGATTGGGAGGTGCCAAAAGGGGTGGGGAGCAAAGACAAGCCGTCCTGTGCTCCGAGGGCCACCTTCCTGAAGAGCTCTCGGGGAGGAGGAGGCTGCAAAACTTCAGTCTCGTGGTCTCCCCATCAAAGGTCACTTTTGTTCCTAAGCAAAGTGCTAGGAATGTTTCAACTGCCTCCTGCTGGATTCTTTGCTTGAAACCAGGTTTGCGCAGGTCTTCTGAGCAAATGGCTACGCTTGGCCACCAGGGCCTGTGCTCCAAGCGGTTGACACGGAGAAGACAGAAAGGCAGGCAGGGTCAGGAGAAAAATATAACTGTGGTCAATCTGAATTCGGTGGCTACAGTCAGAGTCTTCTCTTTCAGCACATTCTAGCAACACCCTGAATGTAGCCACCGAATTAACCGGTTTTCTGCCTTGGCCCAATGCACTGAACCTTCAGGTCAATAAAGGGATTGGTTCTGCACAATAGGCTAAACCACAAAAGATCTAATCCAAAGTAACCCAAAGCGGGAAGGGGGGAATATCACTTTTAAAATAAAAATAAAACACTGACAGCTTTGAAGTGGGCTGGGCACGGCAGCATGGATGGCTTTTCCAGCCCTGGGGAGTAAAGGCAGGACCTACTTGAGAAAGCAGCAGAGTGATTAAAACTGAAAAAGAAAAGAAAAAGAAAAAACCCTCTAAATTATATCTATTTTGATCAATTTTATTGAAAAGATCATGTATGTGAAAGGGAGACTACAGAGGCACTTTTGATATACCGCTTTCAACTTCAACATTCTACTCCCATTTTTCAACAAGGGGTGAAAAAGTCAAATGGGGCAGATGCAGGGTCTCTCTGGAAGGCACATCTGCAGCCCGGAGGCCGAGGAGCCTCTGCCCGTCAAGTAACTCCCTCTGCCCTCTCTTCCCAGCAGGGTCCCCCCAACCTCCGAGACCAGGAAGAGGACATCATGGGAATCGTAGAAGGTAACGTGAAGGCACACACACACACACCCCGTGCCCCCGTGGCCCCGCCAGCCACAGGAAGGGCTCTTCCTCTCCCCTTTTACTCCTTATCCCAGCTCCTGGGGGGTCCCACGGCTGGCTCCCTACAGCCCACCCGGGTGCCCAGACTAAATCCCTGAAGCGCAGAGTAACCAGCCAGGTTCATGCGCTTTATGCCCCAAAGATGTTCAGCAAGGTTAAGGGCGAGATCCTTTCCTGCAGTGGGCAAGTGTAGCCGTGGGAACACAGTCTAAGTAGGACAGGGCTGTGATGCAGGCTGAAGGCTGTCTTCGGACAACATGTATCGCTTGCTTGTGGATATACTCCATTTTCCAGCCCAGAATGGCTGAGGGCTGAGTTCCTTCAAAGTCTTCAACCACTAAGCAACCAAGCCAAGCCAAGCTACCTCTGACCGTGCTTAGCACGTTCCACAATGCAGCCGCTGGGTCTTCACCTGACCTGCGGAGGCGTGTGGCAGGGACACGCCTGCTGTGGAGGAGGAATCGGTGAATCCTAATTCCTGGCAGGAGCCCAGTCCTCCCTTGACTCTCCTGCTTGATGCTTCTCCCCAAGGCCGCTTCCCCAGATTCCCAAAGACGCGACTTCCCCTCTCCAATGCTGGAAAATGCCCCTTTCTGGACTTGCAGAGCCGGAAGGGAACAGGCACGTGGTTTCTTCCTGCAGAAGGGAGCTCTCTGGCTTCTGGAAGGCCCAAAGGCTGCCTCCAGGGGATGGGGAGCTTGCTCATGTTGTCCTTCCTTACAGACCTCAGCACAGTCCTCTTCGATGATGCAGAAGAGGACCTTTTCCAGAGAGGTCAGCGTGACAGCACCGAACCACTGCTGTCCCCGGGACCGGTCTTTGCATGGATGGGACGCTCCAGGCTTTCGGACCCTCCTGAGCCCCCCCATCATGCCACAGTGCCACGGAGTGCCAGTGCTCCCAGCCCCACCATCAGCTATCTTCCGGTCACTCTGTCTAGGAAATGGAGCCCCTACATACAAAACCACCTCTACATGGTTCCCAAGAGGATGGAGACAAAGCAGGCCAAGCAGAAGAAGACGTCCCACTTTTCCGGGCTGCAGAGGGCTGAGAAGGATGCCTGGCGTCCTCGCGGTTACGAGGAACGCATTTATTGCTCAGGATGCTGGAGTGTGCCAAGCGGAAGCTTCTGTTCCTCTAAGGCCAGCTCACATGACGTCAGCTCCCTCCGCACAGTGGACTACGTGCCAAGGCACCTCCGACCATCTGAGCAGGAACTCTGGGGATCCCATATGCTGAATAAGACTCTTCGGCGCCTGTGGGACGTGCCCATGCTGGTCCGGCAGTCCTTGCGGGGGTTCCATCCAGCTCCCCCACCACCCTCGGCCGTACATCTGGTCACAGCCCTCTACCTGGCAAGGATAAAGCTTCTGTTCCTCAACCAGTTGGTCCTCATCGTGCTAGAGACCCGAAGGCAGCTGGTGGTGCACGTCCGAATGATGGTCACGCAGGGCGGCGGGGTCATCCCAGGCGGGCAGTGCAGCCGCTACGGGTGTTTGTGCCGGTCTCTCCCCCGCTTCTGAGACGGTCGACGGAGGAGTCCACGGCCATACCTCAGGCTGAGGAGGAAGCCCAGAATCAGAAGGCTTCCGCCAAAGAAATCCCCAACACCCCCAGAGGGACTTGCTCACTCTTTGCACACACAAGCTTTAGAAAGCCCCTGCGTTGTGATGGAAAAAAACCACAAAGCCATTTGGCAAAGGACGCTCTGCAGGACCGAGTTTCTGCTGTGGTTTGCTACTCCCAAGACGTCAGCCACCAACCAGGAAGAGTCACCCTTTCCAGTGCTCTCCCATCTGGGCTGAGAACAGGGTGGCTCCATTCCCAAGACCTTCCCTTTGCGGAGCAGGCCATTCTGGTTCCTCGAAGCCTCGAGGTGACACCCAGAATCCGTTGTGTGGGATTGCCCACAGCACTGGTCTTTGTGCTGCTTCTTCCAAGGAATGGCTCCACCAATTCCCGGTTCTACCACTTGCAGCACCCAAGCCACTGCGGTCCGCTTTGTCGCAAGATGCACCCTGTTCCTTTCAAAGGAGATCCAGGCGGAGTTGCAGCGGCACCTTAAAAGGAAGCAGTTGCAGCACAACTGGGGGCTGCCAGGCCTGGGGCAGCGTTCCCTTTCCTGCATTCTCATGAAGGTCCCCCGACTCAAACACCAAAGGCCGGGGGGGGGGGGCACAGGAGTGTAAACATTCACCAGATTAAATTCTGCTTCTTTGGTCGAGAAACAAGGCAAAAGCTGGAGTTCAAGATGCAGAAAAGGGCCATCCCCCAGAGATGGGGGTAGAGAATGTGAAATGCCAGCTGGCTAAGAGATCTCTGGAGGTTCAGCTGGGAGCCACCCCACTGCTGGTCAGACGCTCGTGGAGCTTCACCTGTGGGAAAAGCCAGAAATCCCTTCATCGATGCAGCGGTTTCTCACCTTTGGCTTGCGCGGGAGATGTGAACCACCTCGAGCCGTCCATCGTTGGGCACCATTTGCCCTCTCTCTGGGGGTTGGGCATGCGCTACGGGTGCGTCTGTGGCGTGATGGCCCCCGAGTCCCCTCCTCAGCCTCTCAGGTCCCCAGGGCAGCCTCTGAACCCAAAGAGGCGAGTCCCCCTTTCCTTCTCCAGCGCGAGTGGCTCGAGGTGGAAGTTCGTATCTGAAAGAAGAGATGCAACATGGGGGGGAGGGGCTCCTGGCTCTCGTTGAAAAATCCCTAAAAGCCTTCCTGCCGCACCCCCATCCCCAGCTGCCTCCTAACCAAAAAGCTAAGATTTGGGTCAACATCTTGAAGGAGGACCTCTTCTTTTTGCCCAGGGACATCCAGAGTAAATTTGAGATCCACCCGCAGAAGGTGAAGCTATGTCAGCAGCGGGGTTTGCCAAAGGGGATCCCGGAGACGTCGAAGTTGGTGCGTCCGGGGTCCAGAAGTGACACCGCTGGGGGGAAAGTGCCAGAAGTGCCCCTCCCCTTGCGGGACAGCAGTCACGTCATCCCCCCCGAGTCCTGGGCTACAGGGACCCGGAGGAGGGAGCCACGCATCAGGAGAGGAAAGGAACTCGGCCAGTGGCTCCGGTCCCACCGTCCGCCCCCATTCTGGTGGATGGTGGCCCGTCCTCTGTCTCCCGCCACTCCCGTCTGGGGGTGAGAGAATGAGGGACGCCTGAGGGGGGGCGAGAAATGACTGCCCTGGGGACCTGTCTCTGAGGGGGACACAACCGCTCCGGGAGACCAGGAGGGGCGAGCTCACCCCGGGAGCCTGTTGCCCTGGCACGAGCCAGACTCGCCAACCCCACAAGGGCCCGGATGAGACCGTTTCTGTCAGAGGCTCAATTCCAGGAAAGACACTCGGCATGAAGTCTGGGCTCCAGCTGTGGTCGCAGAGCCGGGAGCGGAAAGACAACCTGGGACGGCCCTGCAGAGGGGCCCAAGGGCCGCTGAGCCACACGCCCAGCCGAGAGTGGGCGTCCTGCAGAGACACCTGGAGCAGCCCAACTTCGGTCAGGAAGGAGGTGAAACTGAGCAGCCCAACATCGCACAGGCAAGAGCAGAAGTCGGGCAACCAAACACGGAACAGCCAAGAGCCGGAATCGGGCAGGAGGAAAGGGAAGTCAAAAATCCAAGAATGGCTTCTTGGCAGCACGGAAAAGTGTTTGGAAAGTAAGGCCCGACCTTCAAGTAGCAGGCAAGGGAGTCTGAAAAGCCACGTTTGGAAGAGCCAAGCCGAAGGAGATGAGCCCACCGTAAGGATCAAGGCTTGGCAACGTTGAAAGTCAGGACCCGGGAGAGAGAGAGATGTGGATGCCGCAAGGGCGGTAGATGGGAACCAGTTGCCGAGCGCCCAAATCGTAGTGACGTGAGTGTGGGGCTGCTGCGGCAGCCGTAAGCGTGAGGACCAGCCACAAGTCTTTTTCTCCAGCACCGTCTTAAGTCCAAACTGTCACTAAACGAATGACCATTAAGCGAGGAGTGCCTTTAAATGCGAAATTGTGTCGGATGTCCCGTCTGTGTCTATACAGCAGCTGCCCTGCCAGTTTAGGTGGGAGGGTGGTTTCCTTCTTGGTGGCTCTTTTTTTCCCAAAGAACTTTATTATTTTCCAAAGTATTCTTCAAGGGCATCCACTCCTTCATCCAAAGCAGACAAGAAGCATAAAAATACAACCTTACATCAGGTAAACCCATCCAGTGATGAGGCCGCTACTGTATCCCCTCAGGACTTTTGTGTTCAGTCGTGTGGACTGCGTGTATGTAGTTGCCTTTCTCTTGTCATGTACTCATCTTCCGCTCTGTTTGTGTGTGTGTGAGTCTGTGTGTTTGTGTACACCCAGACTTCCTCATTCTTTGGCATCTTGTAACAATTTATATTTAATTCTTGGTTTCTTGCCTTGCCAAATGAACTCAGAGACAGCCTGCCATTGTTTAAATGGTAAATCTGTTGACAAAATCGGTATAATCTGAAAAAGAGGCAACATCCTAGGCAAAACATTCATCTTAATCACAGAAATTCTCCCCGTAAGAGACTATTGTAGTTTTTCCCATCTTAACAAGTCTTCTTTCACATCATTCCGAATTGTAACGTCGTTATTCTGAAACGACATACTCTTCTCAGTTGATAAAATCACCCCCAAATATCGAACCTTTCTCTCAGTCTTAGACCAGTCTTACTCATCAGCAATTCTTGGTTGGACAAAGTCATATTTTGGGGCAGCATCTTTGTTTTTTGTTTCTTTACTTCCAGCCCTGCCAATGACACAAACTCTCTCGAATTCTTCATGAGATGTTCTACATTATCCAAAGGCTCTTGCAATATCAAAGCATGATGAATAAAGTCCTGTAGAATTTCCTTCATTCTTTCGGCCAATATTGAAGCAAATATTTTAGAGTTGTTATTCAACAGTGAAATGGGTCTATAATTCAGTTTCAGACGCCACTCTCCCCTTTCCTGCTGCCCCAACGCTTCAGACCATCCAGATGCCACAGAGAGTGGTTGGCAGGCAAGCTGACTGGAAGTTCTGGTTCTTTTGCAAGCTTGCTTTTGGGGCTCCAGGTCTAATGGGAGCGATTAAAAGAATGTGCATGGTATCAACGAGTGTTTCTCCACCTCAGCAACCTTAAGATGGGGGGACCAACTCCCAGCATTGCCCAGCCAGCATGGGGAACGGCTGGCTGGAGAATCCAGGGAGTTCAAGTCCCCCCATCTTATGGTTGCTGAGGTGGAGAAACACCGAGGTCAAAGACGAAGCGCATCCCGTCTTGTTTCTCGCGGTATCCATTCATCCAAATTGACCAGGAAGGCACAAGGAGACTTTAAGTGCCTTCCGAGGAACGCATTACAAACGCCCCCTGAAGGCAGTCCGTCTAAGGGAAGCTCTGCTTCGTAGCGGGCTAGCGCGTGCTCTCCCGTCTCCTCCACACTTGGAGCCAAAACAACGCTCGTGAAATACTTGCGCACGGCTTGGATCAGCCTTGTCCTAACCTGGCATTCCTCCCGATAGGCCAGAATTGCCACGCCCAAAACCGCCCGGTTCCAATGGGGACAGACGGATTAAGGAATGTTTGTGGAGAGGTGCCAATATTCGGTCAATTTTTGGGGAGCGGCGGGCGAAAACGGGCTGATTTCTCCAGGAGGGAGCTTTCTCAGACACAGCAGCTCGGAATAACTCTGAGGTTATTTGGGGTTTTACTATATGGGTCTGTTGAGGTTTTCCTACTAACGATTAAGACTGCTATTGTACCTAATCATTTTGGCCTGGGTGAAGAGGTTGTATTTGATTGACTCCTTCACGTGGTTCATGCAAATCGCCTGGGGGGAGGAGGACCTGCCCAGACTTCTCACTTCCTCTTTTTTTTCTCTGCCGGCAATGTAGCCAAGCAAGGCTTGCTCCAAAGGGGAGCTAAGTCCTTTAAATATGTTTTGCTTTTGTTTTGCTTCCGGTAAATAAATTATTTTTATAGAAAAGCTTGGTGTGTGACTTTTTTGACCTCTCCTGGGCTAAAGGCTTTCCCAGCATCTGCCAACAGGGTCTGTTTCGAACACAGCTCGGAATACACGAGTTTAGCATAAAGAAGCACGAGATTGCAAGAGCGTTTATCCCTTGTGTTCAGCCCACAAAATGAGACGATAAAAGGAATCCCGCCCCATCAAGTCCCGCCTACGGCGCCCCAAAGCGGATGCGTTCAACGGCTCGGCCCCAACCACAAGGTGGTGACTGTGGCGGTCCAGCAGCTGCGTTGATATTGCCTGCCATTCCGGAGATAACTTCAAATGACCAAGACCACCCACCTTGGACAGCATTGGTCCAGGATTTATCCCGCCGCCTTCTACGTTACGAAGACTGCGATCAAAACTAAAGCTTACGTTTTACAGTTCTCGGAGCGCACAGCTTTTGCCTTTTGCCAATCTAGCAGAAGAGAGATCCTGGCGTTTCCCATAGCACCCGAACCGTTACCAATCTTGTTTCATACAGGAAAACTTACCGAGGGGTCGTCCCGAGCCGGGAATGAAAAGACCCAGGCAGTGGCTGGAACAGAGGTGGGTTTCTTTCCCAAGAGCAGGTACAGCGCATGCTGGTTGGAAGGCCACCCTGTGGATTTCCCCGCCAGCCAGTTATACGCTGGAGCTTGGCTGTTGCTGTGCTACGGTGTTCCCGCCTCCTCGGAACCTGAGCGAGGTGTAATTCCCCCGGGCTGCAGAGAGGAGGCGCTGTGTGCTCACGCCCCCTGCTGTTTGCCTTTCCTGCTCCCATGGGCCGAGTTCCCTGCGGGGCTGTGGCTTTGGCCAGGGCCTGGACGGGCCACCTCGGGAGGACATTTTTCTCATCACAATCATGACAAGATTGGCTTAGACTGCCCCATGGGGCAGCCTTTAATCAATCAATCAATCAATCAATCAATCAATCAATCGTGACTGGGCCAGTCACTCTCTCTCAGCCAAACTCACCCCCCAGGGTTGTGGTTGTGGGGAAAACAGGAGGAGGAAGGAGTATTAGGTACCTTTGCCACCTTGAGTTAGGTATAAAAATAATAACGGCAGAAGGGAAACTAACTAACTACACAAATGAAGGCTAAAATACAATAGAAACAGAATCCTGAAATATAAATATAACATCCAAGATGGGGATATTAAAATGTTCTTCGTTTAAATTCATGTAAGTCACAGAGGCCATGAACTATTATCATCATTATCATTTTATGGATTTATTTCTATTTCCAATTTTGTCACTGCCCATCTCACTCAAGGAGCAAATAAAACGAAGATAAACACAGGTTAAAATACAATAAAAACAGTATACTGAAATATAAAAATAAACCTACAATCCAAGAGGGAGATATTAAAAAGTTCTTAATTTAAGTTCATGTAAGTCACGGGAGCGAAGGAGAAGAAGAAGAAGTGGTGTAATAATAGCTGTTATTATTCTTATTCTGATTCGGTTTTTCTCGCACTTTTCCTAGCCAGAAGTGCAACCACAAGATGGGCTAGAGCAGCCATATAAAGGGCCATCCTAAATTAATCCTTTTTCCTTGGGATCCCCGCTTTTCTGCAGCAGCTCAAGGCTCCCATCACAACACCCCAGCGAGGTGGGCTCAGAAAAAGACTCAGGGAGCTACAACTCCCTGTTAACTCCACAGGCCATCATCCGCAGCCGTGCCTCGCACGGCTGCCCTGAGGAGGGAGCGCCCGGGGCTCGATCGCGGTGCGCTTGCCTTCGTCCTGCGCCACCGCGCAGAACGAGCCCGGACCCGCTACGCTACACCGACCCCTCCGCTGACAGCCGGCCGCCGGGAAGCCTTAAGAAGGCGACGACGCAAGACCTGCATCCGGGACCCCGCCGCGGGCTGCCATGGCAACGCGCCAGCCCCTCCCTGGCATCCCCGCGCGCGCCTCTCTCCCTCCCGCTCTCCCGCTCAGAACCTGCGGAGGGAGGGGGGAGGAGCGGAATCACGAAGCGCGCTGGAGGAGTTTTGGCCCTCGCCGCCGCCGCAGGCCAAGCGCGCTTTTTCCTCCTGAGCGGGGGAAGCCGGCCCGCCCGCCCGCCCGCCCGCCCGCCCGCCCGCCCGCTCTTCTTCCGGCACCGACCTCCGAAACACGGCTCCCCGGGGCCTCTTCTCCGCTCTTCGGGAGTCCCCCTCTTCTTGTTTTCATCTTTGGGGCGGGACTCCCGTACGCTGCAATGCGTGCCACGCCCCCTTTGGGGGGATCGTAGCGCTGTCTGCCGCTGCTGTTTTAGCCGCGGCAGGCAGCAAATGATTGCCCTGCCTCTTCATAAAAGCAAACCCAGCCATCGCTTCGCCTTTTCAGATCCTTCCCCTTGTCACCTCGGAAGGGAATGGCAGAGGCCCAAGGCAAGATTCCCAAGGTAGGGAAACTGAAGGTCTTTTTCACCCAGAGAGGAAGGTGATCCCCCAGTCAGACTCCCAAGACCTCAAGAAATCACTCTTTTTTGGTCAAGACCCTTCCCAAAGCCTGACACGACCTAGAATAGGATGTAGAATAAACATACTCCCCGTGTAGAAAGAAGAGGTCCAAACACAGGATTTACTGCAGGGTGATTTTACACCACGGTCGCCACGTGTTGGATCAAAGGCCGGGAAGCATAATTTCACCCCATCAGGATTCACCGTTCAGGAATGGCAGATCCATCTCCACTTGTACAAACTGGAGCACGACTGGCCCAGAGAGAAGGTGCTATGGAAGTCGCCTGTCACATCTTCCGCTCTCGTAGCGCTGCGAAGGGAAGACAAAGCTTCCACTCGCGTCTTACTCCTGCAGAGTAGAGCAACCCAATCAAGGTTAAACTACCCAGGTTAGCCTGGAGAATGCGTGCCAATGGTGGGTCTGTAACTTCCCTGGGACGTTTTTTTAAGACCTTGTGGTAAGAACTCGGCCCCTGTGAACCAGAGGCTTTTCTGTCCCTGGCATACCCCAGGTTTCAAATAGTTCTCCCCCTTGAATACCCCAGGTTTCAAATAGTCGTCCCCCTTCCTCCTTTCCTCACCCCCCCCCCAATCTTTAAATCAAGATATATTGATCCCTTTTGGACATTTGGTTGATTTTCATGAACTGGGCCAGCTGGCTCTGAATGAAGTCCCACCCCCAGCCACCCCCCCACCCCCTGGCGGGACTAAATTTATTCATTTACAAGGTATTTTAAGATACTCAGTTGCTTCTCCTGAGACAGGCCAGCACTGGGGATTTCACTTGTTTCTTATTAGAATGACTTAGATATTGGAGTTCTGCTTTGTTTGTTTTAGGATTTGGGTGTAAGCATTTAGCATTTTTAATTAAGTTGAATCTGCTTTGGGAAGGGTTTTGTTCTGAAAAGCAGGATAAAAATGTTAAATCCTGATGAAAGGTTAGGACAGGGTTTGAGGGCATAATTGGCGACCCCTGAAATAGTGGGATCTTGGTGTTCCCAGCATTGCAAACTTGAGCTACCCATCTTCTCGGCTATTCTGCCCAAAATAACCTCATTCGGAATTCTAAATCGTGCCTGCAAATTACATCAATCCTGGGTAGTTCTAGAGGTAACCTAATCTGCCACCAGAATTAAGTTTGGATCTTCCTCTAGCTCAGGGGAAGCTAGAAATTGCTGGTAAACCAACTCTAGGTTCCTTCCTTGGATAGCTGGTGAACGAGAAAATAGGCTAAGTGAATGAGCAGCTTCACCATTTTTGGTTTCCCCAGGGGGCACTTGGGGGCATTGTCTGCAGGTGGGGACCTAGCCCAGCTGCTCTATGACACGCCCTGGGCATCGGCAGACATCAGGAGACAACTTAGCAGGCCTGGGTCATTTTGTGACCTGCCCTGAGAGGTTCAGCTCTTTGGGTGGCAATCAAGAGACAGCCTGAAATCCATACGTGGATTTCCTTTGTGCAGGTGAAATGGATTTCAGCTTTGGCTGCTCCTGGGAGCCTGGCTTCCTCCTCCTGGCCATGGCCATCCTGGCCTTTGTCCTGTTCCTAACCAGGAAGATCTTCAATGGCCAATGCTCTGCTGACCTGGAGCGCCTCCAACCTCGGAGGAGCAGCCAAGCCAGGTCCCGAAGGTGGTCTGGAGCCCAGCAGGTGGGTGGATCACTGGCTGGTGGGCTGCGGGCGGTGGTTCTCCCCAAGGATTCAACCAGGGCTGTCCACAGGGTGTGACAAAAGAAATCACGAGACATGGCTGCCATCTTTATACATTTGACCATGCCCTGTGGACACCCTAGAACAGTTGTTCTTGAACCGTTTGACCCCCTGATCCCTTCTCCCGGTCTTGAAGGATGTCATTGGCCCCACAAGAAACCTGTCAGCATCTGTGGTTTTCCACAAGGGTCTCAGCAGCGGCAGTCCCAAACTGGACCTTCGACTCACAGACGAGCGATCCCAAATGGCTCCTCCCCCCCCACCCCAGGAATGCCCGATTCCTGCCGTGGGTAATGCCCCCCAGCTCTGCTCTGGGCCGGGAGCGGAGGGCATCCAAGGGTTTGGGAGGTCCCTGCACAGGCCGTCTTGCTGAGCACAGAGGCCGATTGGGAGGTGCCAAAAGGGGTGGGGAGCAAAGACAAGCCGTCCTGTGCTCCGAGGGCCACCTTCCTGAAGAGCTCTCGGGGAGGAGGAGGCTGCAAAACTTCAGTCTCGTGGTCTCCCCATCAAAGGTCACTTTTGTTCCTAAGCAAAGTGCTAGGAATGTTTCAACTGCCTCCTGCTGGATTCTTTGCTTGAAACCAGGTTTGCGCAGGTCTTCTGAGCAAATGGCTACGCTTGGCCACCAGGGCCTGTGCTCCAAGCGGTTGACACGGAGAAGACAGAAAGGCAGGCAGGGTCAGGAGAAAAATATAACTGTGGTCAATCTGAATTCGGTGGCTACAGTCAGAGTCTTCTCTTTCAGCACATTCTAGCAACACCCTTAATGTAGCCACCGAATTAACCGGTTTTCTGCCTTGGCCCAATGCACTGAACCTTCAGGTCAATAAAGGGATTGGTTCTGCACAATAGGCTAAACCACAAAAGATCTAATCCAAAGTAACCCAAAGCGGGAAGGGGGGAATATCACTTTTAAAATAAAAATAAAACACTGACAGCTTTGAAGTGGGCTGGGCACGGCAGCATGGATGGCTTTTCCAGCCCTGGGGAGTAAAGGCAGGACCTACTTGAGAAAGCAGCAGAGTGATTAAAACTGAAAAAGAAAAGAAAAAGAAAAAACCCTCTAAATTATATCTATTTTGATCAATTTTATTGAAAAGATCATGTATGTGAAAGGGAGACTACAGAGGCACTTTTGATATACCGCTTTCAACTTCAACATTCTACTCCCATTTTTCAACAAGGGGTGAAAAAGTCAAATGGGGCAGATGCAGGGTCTCTCTGGAAGGCACATCTGCAGCCCGGAGGCCGAGGAGCCTCTGCCCGTCAAGTAACTCCCTCTGCCCTCTCTTCCCAGCAGGGTCCCCCCAACCTCCGAGACCAGGAAGAGGACATCATGGGAATCGTAGAAGGTAACGTGAAGGCACACACACACACACCCCGTGCCCCCGTGGCCCCGCCAGCCACAGGAAGGGCTCTTCCTCTCCCCTTTTACTCCTTATCCCAGCTCCTGGGGGGTCCCACGGCTGGCTCCCTACAGCCCACCCGGGTGCCCAGACTAAATCCCTGAAGCGCAGAGTAACCAGCCAGGTTCATGCGCTTTATGCCCCAAAGATGTTCAGCAAGGTTAAGGGCGAGATCCTTTCCTGCAGTGGGCAAGTGTAGCCGTGGGAACACAGTCTAAGTAGGACAGGGCTGTGATGCAGGCTGAAGGCTGTCTTCGGACAACATGTATCGCTTGCTTGTGGATATACTCCATTTTCCAGCCCAGAATGGCTGAGGGCTGAGTTCCTTCAAAGTCTTCAACCACTAAGCAACCAAGCCAAGCCAAGCTACCTCTGACCGTGCTTAGCACGTTCCACAATGCAGCCGCTGGGTCTTCACCTGACCTGCGGAGGCGTGTGGCAGGGACACGCCTGCTGTGGAGGAGGAATCGGTGAATCCTAATTCCTGGCAGGAGCCCAGTCCTCCCTTGACTCTCCTGCTTGATGCTTCTCCCCAAGGCCGCTTCCCCAGATTCCCAAAGACGCGACTTCCCCTCTCCAATGCTGGAAAATGCCCCTTTCTGGACTTGCAGAGCCGGAAGGGAACAGGCACGTGGTTTCTTCCTGCAGAAGGGAGCTCTCTGGCTTCTGGAAGGCCCAAAGGCTGCCTCCAGGGGATGGGGAGCTTGCTCATGTTGTCCTTCCTTACAGACCTCAGCACAGTCCTCTTCGATGATGCAGAAGAGGACCTTTTCCAGAGAGGTCAGCGTGACAACACCGAACCACTGCTGTCCCCGGGACCGGTCTTTGCATGGATGGGACGCTCCAGGCTTTCGGACCCTCCTGAGCCCCCCCATCATGCCACAGTGCCACGGAGTGCCAGTGCTCCCAGCCCCACCATCAGCTATCTTCCGGTCACTCTGTCTAGGAAATGGAGCCCCTACATACAAAACCACCTCTACATGGTTCCCAAGAGGATGGAGACAGAGCAGGCCAAGCAGAAGAAGACGTCCCACTTTTCCGGGCTGCAGAGGGCTGAGAAGGATGCCTGGCGTCCTCGCGGTTACGAGGAACGCATTTATTGCTCAGGATGCTGGAGTGTGCCAAGCGGAAGCTTCTGTTCCTCTAAGGCCAGCTCACATGACGTCAGCTCCCTCCGCACAGTGGACTACGTGCCAAGGCACCTCCGACCATCTGAGCAGGAACTCTGGGGATCCCATATGCTGAATAAGACTCTTCGGCGCCTGTGGGACGTGCCCATGCTGGTCCGGCAGTCCTTGCGGGGGTTCCATCCAGCTCCCCCACCACCCTCGGCCGTACATCTGGTCACAGCCCTCTACCTGGCAAGGATAAAGCTTCTGTTCCTCAACCAGTTGGTCCTCATCGTGCTAGAGACCCGAAGGCAGCTGGTGGTGCACGTCCGAATGATGGTCACGCAGGGCGGCGGGGTCGTCCCAGGCGGGCAGTGCAGCCGCTACGGGTGTTTGTGCCAGTCTCTCCCCCGCTTCTGAGACGGTCGACGGAGGAGTCCACGGCCATACCTCAGGCTGAGGAGGAAGCCCAGAATCAGAAGGCTTCCGCCAAAGAAATCCCCAACACCCCCAGAGGGACTTGCTCACTCTTTGCACACACAAGCTTTAGAAAGCCCCTGCGTTGTGATGGAAACAAACCACAAAGCCATTTGGCAAAGGACGCTCTGCAGGACCGAGTTTCTGCTGTGGTTTGCTACTCCCAAGACGTCAGCCACCAACCAGGAAGAGTCACCCTTTCCAGTGCTCTCCCATCTGGGCTGAGAACAGGGTGGCTCCATTCCCAAGACCTTCCCTTTGCGGAGCAGGCCATTCTGGTTCCTCGAAGCCTCGAGGTGACACCCAGAATCCGTTGTGTGGGATTGCCCACAGCACTGGTCTTTGTGCTGCTTCTTCCAAGGAATGGCTCCACCAATTCCCGGTTCTACCACTTGCAGCACCCAAGCCACTGCGGTCCGCTTTGTCGCAAGATGCACCCTGTTCCTTTCAAAGGAGATCCAGGCGGAGTTGCAGCGGCACCTTAAAAGGAAGCAGTTGCAGCACAACTGGGGGCTGCCAGGCCTGGGGCAGCGTTCCCTTTCCTGCATTCTCATGAAGGTCCCCCGACTCAAACACCAAAGGCCGGGGGGGGGCACAGGAGTGTAAACATTCACCAGATTAAATTCTGCTTCTTTGGTCGAGAAACAAGGCAAAAGCTGGAGTTCAAGATGCAGAAAAGGGCCATCCCCCAGAGATGGGGGTAGAGAATGTGAAATGCCAGCTGGCTAAGAGATCTCTGGAGGTTCAGCTGGGAGCCACCCCACTGCTGGTCAGACGCTCGTGGAGCTTCACCTGTGGGAAAAGCCAGAAATCCCTTCATCGATGCAGCGGTTTCTCACCTTTGGCTTGCGCGGGAGATGTGAACCACCTCGAGCCGTCCATCGTTGGGCACCATTTGCCCTCTCTCTGGGGGTTGGGCATGCGCTACGGGTGCGTCTGTGGCGTGATGGCCCCCGAGTCCCCTCCTCAGGCTCTCAGGTCCCCAGGGCAGCCTCTGAACCCAAAGAGGCGAGTCCCCCTTTCCTTCTCCAGCGCGAGTGGCTCGAGGTGGAAGTTCGTATCTGAAAGAAGAGATGCAACATGGGGGGGAGGGGCTCCTGGCTCTCGTTGAAAAATCCCTAAAAGCCTTCCTGCCGCACCCCCATCCCCAGCTGCCTCCTAACCAAAAAGCTAAGATTTGGGTCAACATCTTGAAGGAGGACCTCTTCTTTTTGCCTAGGGACATCCAGAGTAAATTTGAGATCCACCCGCAGAAGGTGAAGCTATGTCAGCAGCGGGGTTTGCCAAAGGGGATCCCGGAGACGTCGAAGTTGGTGCGTCCGGGGTCCAGAAGTGACACCGCTGGGGGGAAAGTGCCAGAAGTGCCCCTCCCCTTGCGGGACAGCAGTCACGTCGTCCCCCCCGAGTCCTGGGCTACAGGGACCCGGAGGAGGGAGCCACGCATCAGGAGAGGAAAGGAACTCGGCCAGTGGCTCCGGTCCCACCGTCCGCCCCCATTCTGGTGGATGGTGGCCCGTCCTCTGTCTCCCGCCACTCCCGTCTGGGGGTGAGAGAATGGGGGACGCCTGAGGGGGGGCGAGAAATGACTGCCCTGGGGACCTGTCTCTGAGGGGGACACAACCGCTCCGGGAGACCAGGAGGGGCGAGCTCACCCCGGGAGCCTGTTGCCCTGGCACGAGCCAGACTCGCCAACCCCACAAGGGCCCGGATGAGACCGTTTCTGTCAGAGGCTCAATTCCAGGAAAGACACTCGGCATGAAGTCTGGGCTCCAGCTGTGGTCGCAGAGCCGGGAGCGGAAAGACAACCTGGGACGGCCCTGCAGAGGGGCCCAAGGGCCGCTGAGCCACACGCCCAGCCGAGAGTGGGCGTCCTGCAGAGACACCTGGAGCAGCCCAACTTCGGTCAGGAAGGAGGTGAAACTGAGCAGCCCAACATCGCACAGGCAAGAGCAGAAGTCGGGCAACCAAACACGGAACAGCCAAGAGCCGGAATCGGGCAGGAGGAAAGGGAAGTCAAAAATCCAAGAATGGCTTCTTGGCAGCACGGAAAAGTGTTTGGAAAGTAAGGCCCGACCTTCAAGTAGCAAGCAAGGGAGTCTGAAAAGCCACGTTTGGAAGAGCCAAGCCGAAGGAGATGAGCCCACCGTAAGGATCAAGGCTTGGCAACGTTGAAAGTCAGGACCCGGGAGAGAGAGAGATGTGGATGCCGCAAGGGCGGTAGATGGGAACCAGTTGCCGAGCGCCCAAATCGTAGTGACGTGAGTGTGGGGCTGCTGCGGCAGCCGTAAGCGTGAGGACCAGCCACAAGTCTTTTTCTCCAGCACCGTCTTAAGTCCAAACTGTCACTAAACGAATGACCATTAAGCGAGGAGTGCCTTTAAATGCGAAATTGTGTCGGATGTCCCGTCTGTGTCTATACAGCAGCTGCCCTGCCAGTTTAGGTGGGAGGGTGGTTTCCTTCTTGGTGGCTCTTTTTTTCCCAAAGAACTTTATTATTTTCCAAAGTATTCTTCAAGGGCATCCACTCCTTCATCCAAAGCAGACAAGAAGCATAAAAATACAACCTTACATCAGGTAAACCCATCCAGTGATGAGGCCGCTACTGTATCCCCTCAGGACTTTTGTGTTCAGTCGTGTGGACTGCGTGTATGTAGTTGCCTTTCTCTTGTCATGTACTCATCTTCCGCTCTGTTTGTGTGTGTGTGTGTCTGTGTGTTTGTGTACACCCAGACTTCCTCATTCTTTGGCATCTTGTAACAATTTATATTTAATTCTTGGTTTCTTGCCTTGCCAAATGAACTCAGAGACAGCCTGCCATTGTTTAAATGGTAAATCTGTTGACAAAATCGGTATAATCTGAAAAAGAGGCAACATCCTAGGCAAAACATTCATCTTAATCACAGAAATTCTCCCCGTAAGAGACTATTGTAGTTTTTCCCATCTTAACAAGTCTTCTTTCACATCATTCCGAATTGTAACGTCGTCATTCTGAAACGACATACTCTTCTCAGTTGATAAAATCACCCCCAAATATCGAACCTTTCTCTCAGTCTTAGACCAGTCTTACTCATCAGCAATTCTTGGTTGGACAAAGTCATATTTTGGGGCAGCATCTTTGTTTTTTGTTTCTTTACTTCCAGCCCTGCCAATGACACAAACTCTCTCGAATTCTTCATGAGATGTTCTACATTATCCAAAGGCTCTTGCAATATCAAAGCATGATGAATAAAGTCCTGTAGAATTTCCTTCATTCTTTCGGCCAATATTGAAGCAAATATTTTAGAGTTGTTATTCAACAGTGAAATGGGTCTATAATTCAGTTTCAGACGCCACTCTCCCCTTTCCTGCTGCCCCAACGCTTCAGACCATCCAGATGCCACAGAGAGTGGTTGGCAGGCAAGCTGACTGGAAGTTCTGGTTCTTTTGCAAGCTTGCTTTTGGGGCTCCAGGTCTAATGGGAGCGATTAAAAGAATGTGCATGGTATCAACGAGTGTTTCTCCACCTCAGCAACCTTAAGATGGGGGGACTTCAACTCCCAGCATTGCCCAGCCAGCATGGGGAACGGCTGGCTGGAGAATCCAGGGAGTTCAAGTCCCCCCATCTTATGGTTGCTGAGGTGGAGAAACACCGAGGTCAAAGACGAAGCGCATCCCGTCTTGTTTCTCGCGGTATCCATTCATCCAAATTGACCAGGAAGGCACAAGGAGATTTTAAGTGCCTTCCGAGGAACGCATTACAAACGCCCCCTGAAGGCAGTCCGTCTAAGGGAAGCTCTGCTTCGTAGCGGGCTAGCGCGTGCTCTCCCGTCTCCTCCACACTTGGAGCCAAAACAACGCTCGTGAAATACTTGCGCACGGCTTGGATCAGCCTTGTCCTAACCTGGCATTCCTCCCGATAGGCCAGAATTGCCACGCCCAAAACCGCCCGGTTCCAATGGGGACAGACGGATTAAGGAATGTTTGTGGAGAGGTGCCAATATTCGGTCAATTTTTGGGGAGCGGCGGGCGAAAACGGGCTGATTTCTCCAGGAGGGAGCTTTCTCAGACACAGCAGCTCGGAATAACTCTGAGGTTATTTGGGGTTTTACTATATGGGTCTGTTGAGGTTTTCCTACTAACGATTAAGACTGCTATTGTACCTAATCATTTTGGCCTGGGTGAAGAGGTTGTATTTGATTGACTCCTTCACGTGGTTCATGCAAATCGCCTGGGGGGAGGAGGACCTGCCCAGACTTCTCACTTCCTCTTTTTTTTCTCTGCCGGCAATGTAGCCAAGCAAGGCTTGCTCCAAAGGGGAGCTAAGTCCTTTAAATATGTTTTGCTTTTGTTTTGCTTCCGGTAAATAAATTATTTTTATAGAAAAGCTTGGTGTGTGACTTTTTTGACCTCTCCTGGGCTAAAGGCTTTCCCAGCATCTGCCAACAGGGTCTGTTTCGAACACAGCTCGGAATACACGAGTTTAGCATAAAGAAGCACGAGATTGCAAGAGCGTTTATCCCTTGTGTTCAGCCCACAAAATGAGACGATAAAAGGAATCCCGCCCCATCAAGTCCCGCCTACGGCGCCCCAAAGCGGATGCGTTCAACGGCTCGGCCCCAACCACAAGGTGGTGACTGTGGCGGTCCAGCAGCTGCGTTGATATTGCCTGCCATTCCGGAGATAACTTCAAATGACCAAGACCACCCACCTTGGACAGCATTGGTCCAGGATTTATCCCGCCGCCTTCTACGTTACGAAGACTGCGATCAAAACTAAAGCTTACGTTTTACAGTTCTCGGAGCGCACAGCTTTTGCCTTTTGCCAATCTAGCAGAAGAGAGATCCTGGCGTTTCCCATAGCACCCGAACCGTTACCAATCTTGTTTCATACAGGAAAACTTACCGAGGGGTCGTCCCGAGCCGGGAATGAAAAGACCCAGGCAGTGGCTGGAACAGAGGTGGGTTTCTTTCCCAAGAGCAGGTACAGCGCATGCTGGTTGGAAGGCCACCCTGTGGATTTCCCCGCCAGCCAGTTATACGCTGGAGCTTGGCTGTTGCTGTGCTACGGTGTTCCCGCCTCCTCGGAACCTGAGCGAGGTGTAATTCCCCCGGGCTGCAGAGAGGAGGCGCTGTGTGCTCAGGCCCCCTGCTGTTTGCCTTTCCTGCTCCCATGGGCCGAGTTCCCTGCGGGGCTGTGGCTTTGGCCAGGGCCTGGACGGGCCACCTCGGGAGGACATTTTTCTCATCACAATCATGACAAGATTGGCTTAGACTGCCCCATGGGGCAGCCTTTAATCAATCAATCAATCAATCAATCAATCAATCAATCGTGACTGGGCCAGTCACTCTCTCTCAGCCAAACTCACCCCCCAGGGTTGTGGTTGTGGGGAAAACAGGAGGAGGAAGGAGTATTAGGTACCTTTGCCACCTTGAGTTAGGTATAAAAATAATAACGGCAGAAGGGAAACTAACTAACTACACAAATGAAGGCTAAAATACAATAGAAACAGAATCCTGAAATATAAATATAACATCCAAGATGGGGATATTAAAATGTTCTTCGTTTAAATTCATGTAAGTCACAGAGGCCATGAACTATTATCATCATTATCATTTTATGGATTTATTTCTATTTCCAATTTTGTCACTGCCCATCTCACTCAAGGAGCAAATAAAACGAAGATAAACACAGGTTAAAATACAATAAAAACAGTATACTGAAATATAAAAATAAACCTACAATCCAAGAGGGAGATATTAAAAAGTTCTTAATTTAAGTTCATGTAAGTCACGGGAGCGAAGGAGAAGAAGAAGAAGTGGTGTAATAATAGCTGTTATTATTCTTATTCTGATTCGGTTTTTCTCGCACTTTTCCTAGCCAGAAGTGCAACCACAAGATGGGCTAGAGCAGCCATATAAAGGGCCATCCTAAATTAATCCTTTTTCCTTGGGATCCCCGCTTTTCTGCAGCAGCTCAAGGCTCCCATCACAACAACCCAGCGAGGTGGGCTCAGAAAAAGACTCAGGGAGCTACAACTCCCTGTTAACTCCACAGGCCATCATCCGCAGCCGTGCCTCGCACGGCTGCCCTGAGGAGGGAGCGCCCGGGGCTCGATCGCGGTGCGCTTGCCTTCGTCCTGCGCCACCGCGCAGAACGAGCCCGGACCCGCTACGCTACACCGACCCCTCCGCTGACAGCCGGCCGCCGGGAAGCCTTAAGAAGGCGACGACGCAAGACCTGCATCCGGGACCCCGCCGCGGGCTGCCATGGCAACGCGCCAGCCCCTCCCTGGCATCCCCGCGCGCGCCTCTCTCCCTCCCGCTCTCCCGCTCAGAACCTGCGGAGGGAGGGAGGGGGGAGGAGCGGAATCACGAAGCGCGCTGGAGGAGTTTTGGCCCTCGCCGCCGCCGCAGGCCAAGCGCGCTTTTTCCTCCTGAGCGGGGGAAGCCGGCCCGCCCGCCCGCCCGCCCGCCCGCTCTTCTTCCGGCACCGACCTCCGAAACACGGCTCCCCGGGGCCTCTTCTCCGCTCTTCGGGAGTCCCCCTCTTCTTGTTTTCATCTTTGGGGCGGGACTCCCGTACGCTGCAATGCGTGCCACGCCCCCTTTGGGGGGATCGTAGCGCTGTCTGCCGCTGCTGTTTTAGCCGCGGCAGGCAGCAAATGATTGCCCTGCCTCTTCATAAAAGCAAACCCAGCCATCGCTTCGCCTTTTCAGATCCTTCCCCTTGTCACCTCGGAAGGGAATGGCAGAGGCCCAAGGCAAGATTCCCAAGGTAGGGAAACTGAAGGTCTTTTTCACCCAGAGAGGAAGGTGATCCCCCAGTCAGACTCCCAAGACCTCAAGAAATCACTCTTTTTTGGTCAAGACCCTTCCCAAAGCCTGACACGACCTAGAATAGGATGTAGAATAAACATACTCCCCGTGTAGAAAGAAGAGGTCCAAACACAGGATTTACTGCAGGGTGATTTTACACCACGGTCGCCACGTGTTGGATCAAAGGCCGGGAAGCATAATTTCACCCCATCAGGATTCACCGTTCAGGAATGGCAGATCCATCTCCACTTGTACAAACTGGAGCACGACTGGCCCAGAGAGAAGGTGCTATGGAAGTCGCCTGTCACATCTTCCGCTCTCGTAGCGCTGCGAAGGGAAGACAAAGCTTCCACTCGCGTCTTACTCCTGCAGAGTAGAGCAACCCAATCAAGGTTAAACTACCCAGGTTAGCCTGGAGAATGCGTGCCAATGGTGGGTCTGTAACTTCCCTGGGACGTTTTTTTAAGACCTTGTGGTAAGAACTCGGCCCCTGTGAACCAGAGGCTTTTCTGTCCCTGGCATACCCCAGGTTTCAAATAGTTCTCCCCCTTGAATACCCCAGGTTTCAAATAGTCGTCCCCCTTCCTCCTTTCCTCACCCCCCCCCCAATCTTTAAATCAAGATATATTGATCCCTTTTGGACATTTGGTTGATTTTCATGAACTGGGCCAGCTGGCTCTGAATGAAGTCCCACCCCCAGCCACCCCCCCACCCCCTGGCGGGACTAAATTTATTCATTTACAAGGTATTTTAAGATACTCAGTTGCTTCTCCTGAGACAGGCCAGCACTGGGGATTTCACTTGTTTCTTATTAGAATGACTTAGATATTGGAGTTCTGCTTTGTTTGTTTTAGGATTTGGGTGTAAGCATTTAGCATTTTTAATTAAGTTGAATCTGCTTTGGGAAGGGTTTTGTTCTGAAAAGCAGGATAAAAATGTTAAATCCTGATGAAAGGTTAGGACAGGGTTTGAGGGCATAATTGGCGACCCCTGAAATAGTGGGATCTTGGTGTTCCCAGCATTGCAAACTTGAGCTACCCATCTTCTCGGCTATTCTGCCCAAAATAACCTCATTCGGAATTCTAAATCGTGCCTGCAAATTACATCAATCCTGGGTAGTTCTAGAGGTAACCTAATCTGCCACCAGAATTAAGTTTGGATCTTCCTCTAGCTCAGGGGAAGCTAGAAATTGCTGGTAAACCAACTCTAGGTTCCTTCCTTGGATAGCTGGTGAACGAGAAAATAGGCTAAGTGAATGAGCAGCTTCACCATTTTTGGTTTCCCCAGGGGGCACTTGGGGGCATTGTCTGCAGGTGGGGACCTAGCCCAGCTGCTCTATGACACGCCCTGGGCATCGGCAGACATCAGGAGACAACTTAGCAGGCCTGGGTCATTTTGTGACCTGCCCTGAGAGGTTCAGCTCTTTGGGTGGCAATCAAGAGACAGCCTGAAATCCATACGTGGATTTCCTTTGTGCAGGTGAAATGGATTTCAGCTTTGGCTGCTCCTGGGAGCCTGGCTTCCTCCTCCTGGCCATGGCCATCCTGGCCTTTGTCCTGTTCCTAACCAGGAAGATCTTCAATGGCCAATGCTCTGCTGACCTGGAGCGCCTCCAACCTCGGAGGAGCAGCCAAGCCAGGTCCCGAAGGTGGTCTGGAGCCCAGCAGGTGGGTGGATCACTGGCTGGTGGGCTGCGGGCGGTGGTTCTCCCCAAGGATTCAACCAGGGCTGTCCACAGGGTGTGACAAAAGAAATCACGAGACATGGCTGCCATCTTTATACATTTGACCATGCCCTGTGGACACCCTAGAACAGTTGTTCTTGAACCGTTTGACCCCCTGATCCCTTCTCCCGGTCTTGAAGGATGTCATTGGCCCCACAAGAAACCTGTCAGCATCTGTGATTTTCCACAAGGGTCTCAGCAGCGGCAGTCCCAAACTGGACCTTCGACTCACAGACGAGCGATCCCAAATGGCTCCTCCCCCCCCACCCCAGGAATGCCCGATTCCTGCCGTGGGTAATGCCCCCCAGCTCTGCTCTGGGCCGGGAGCGGAGGGCATCCAAGGGTTTGGGAGGTCCCTGCACAGGCCGTCTTGCTGAGCACAGAGGCCGATTGGGAGGTGCCAAAAGGGGTGGGGAGCAAAGACAAGCCGTCCTGTGCTCCGAGGGCCACCTTCCTGAAGAGCTCTCGGGGAGGAGGAGGCTGCAAAACTTCAGTCTCGTGGTCTCCCCATCAAAGGTCACTTTTGTTCCTAAGCAAAGTGCTAGGAATGTTTCAACTGCCTCCTGCTGGATTCTTTGCTTGAAACCAGGTTTGCGCAGGTCTTCTGAGCAAATGGCTACGCTTGGCCACCAGGGCCTGTGCTCCAAGCGGTTGACACGGAGAAGACAGAAAGGCAGGCAGGGTCAGGAGAAAAATATAACTGTGGTCAATCTGAATTCGGTGGCTACAGTCAGAGTCTTCTCTTTCAGCACATTCTAGCAACACCCTTAATGTAGCCACCGAATTAACCGGTTTTCTGCCTTGGCCCAATGCACTGAACCTTCAGGTCAATAAAGGGATTGGTTCTGCACAATAGGCTAAACCACAAAAGATCTAATCCAAAGTAACCCAAAGCGGGAAGGGGGGAATATCACTTTTAAAATAAAAATAAAACACTGACAGCTTTGAAGTGGGCTGGGCACGGCAGCATGGATGGCTTTTCCAGCCCTGGGGAGTAAAGGCAGGACCTACTTGAGAAAGCAGCAGAGTGATTAAAACTGAAAAAGAAAAGAAAAAGAAAAAACCCTCTAAATTATATCTATTTTGATCAATTTTATTGAAAAGATCATGTATGTGAAAGGGAGACTACAGAGGCACTTTTGATATACCGCTTTCAACTTCAACATTCTACTCCCATTTTTCAACAAGGGGTGAAAAAGTCAAATGGGGCAGATGCAGGGTCTCTCTGGAAGGCACATCTGCAGCCCGGAGGCCGAGGAGCCTCTGCCCGTCAAGTAACTCCCTCTGCCCTCTCTTCCCAGCAGGGTCCCCCCAACCTCCGAGACCAGGAAGAGGACATCATGGGAATCGTAGAAGGTAACGTGAAGGCACACACACACACACCCCGTGCCCCCGTGGCCCCGCCAGCCACAGGAAGGGCTCTTCCTCTCCCCTTTTACTCCTTATCCCAGCTCCTGGGGGGTCCCACGGCTGGCTCCCTACAGCCCACCCGGGTGCCCAGACTAAATCCCTGAAGCGCAGAGTAACCAGCCAGGTTCATGCGCTTTATGCCCCAAAGATGTTCAGCAAGGTTAAGGGCGAGATCCTTTCCTGCAGTGGGCAAGTGTAGCCGTGGGAACACAGTCTAAGTAGGACAGGGCTGTGATGCAGGCTGAAGGCTGTCTTCGGACAACATGTATCGCTTGCTTGTGGATATACTCCATTTTCCAGCCCAGAATGGCTGAGGGCTGAGTTCCTTCAAAGTCTTCAACCACTAAGCAACCAAGCCAAGCCAAGCTACCTCTGACCGTGCTTAGCACGTTCCACAATGCAGCCGCTGGGTCTTCACCTGACCTGCGGAGGCGTGTGGCAGGGACACGCCTGCTGTGGAGGAGGAATCGGTGAATCCTAATTCCTGGCAGGAGCCCAGTCCTCCCTTGACTCTCCTGCTTGATGCTTCTCCCCAAGGCCGCTTCCCCAGATTCCCAAAGACGCGACTTCCCCTCTCCAATGCTGGAAAATGCCCCTTTCTGGACTTGCAGAGCCGGAAGGGAACAGGCACGTGGTTTCTTCCTGCAGAAGGGAGCTCTCTGGCTTCTGGAAGGCCCAAAGGCTGCCTCCAGGGGATGGGGAGCTTGCTCATGTTGTCCTTCCTTACAGACCTCAGCACAGTCCTCTTCGATGATGCAGAAGAGGACCTTTTCCAGAGAGGTCAGCGTGACAACACCGAACCACTGCTGTCCCCGGGACCGGTCTTTGCATGGATGGGACGCTCCAGGCTTTCGGACCCTCCTGAGCCCCCCCATCATGCCACAGTGCCACGGAGTGCCAGTGCTCCCAGCCCCACCATCAGCTATCTTCCGGTCACTCTGTCTAGGAAATGGAGCCCCTACATACAAAACCACCTCTACATGGTTCCCAAGAGGATGGAGACAGAGCAGGCCAAGCAGAAGAAGACGTCCCACTTTTCCGGGCTGCAGAGGGCTGAGAAGGATGCCTGGCGTCCTCGCGGTTACGAGGAACGCATTTATTGCTCAGGATGCTGGAGTGTGCCAAGCGGAAGCTTCTGTTCCTCTAAGGCCAGCTCACATGACGTCAGCTCCCTCCGCACAGTGGACTACGTGCCAAGGCACCTCCGACCATCTGAGCAGGAACTCTGGGGATCCCATATGCTGAATAAGACTCTTCGGCGCCTGTGGGACGTGCCCATGCTGGTCCGGCAGTCCTTGCGGGGGTTCCATCCAGCTCCCCCACCACCCTCGGCCGTACATCTGGTCACAGCCCTCTACCTGGCAAGGATAAAGCTTCTGTTCCTCAACCAGTTGGTCCTCATCGTGCTAGAGACCCGAAGGCAGCTGGTGGTGCACGTCCGAATGATGGTCACGCAGGGCGGCGGGGTCGTCCCAGGCGGGCAGTGCAGCCGCTACGGGTGTTTGTGCCGGTCTCTCCCCCGCTTCTGAGACGGTCGACGGAGGAGTCCACGGCCATACCTCAGGCTGAGGAGGAAGCCCAGAATCAGAAGGCTTCCGCCAAAGAAATCCCCAACACCCCCAGAGGGACTTGCTCACTCTTTGCACACACAAGCTTTAGAAAGCCCCTGCGTTGTGATGGAAACAAACCACAAAGCCATTTGGCAAAGGACGCTCTGCAGGACCGAGTTTCTGCTGTGGTTTGCTACTCCCAAGACGTCAGCCACCAACCAGGAAGAGTCACCCTTTCCAGTGCTCTCCCATCTGGGCTGAGAACAGGGTGGCTCCATTCCCAAGACCTTCCCTTTGCGGAGCAGGCCATTCTGGTTCCTCGAAGCCTCGAGGTGACACCCAGAATCCGTTGTGTGGGATTGCCCACAGCACTGGTCTTTGTGCTGCTTCTTCCAAGGAATGGCTCCACCAATTCCCGGTTCTACCACTTGCAGCACCCAAGCCACTGCGGTCCGCTTTGTCGCAAGATGCACCCTGTTCCTTTCAAAGGAGATCCAGGCGGAGTTGCAGCGGCACCTTAAAAGGAAGCAGTTGCAGCACAACTGGGGGCTGCCAGGCCTGGGGCAGCGTTCCCTTTCCTGCATTCTCATGAAGGTCCCCCGACTCAAACACCAAAGGCCGGGGGGGGGCACAGGAGTGTAAACATTCACCAGATTAAATTCTGCTTCTTTGGTCGAGAAACAAGGCAAAAGCTGGAGTTCAAGATGCAGAAAAGGGCCATCCCCCAGAGATGGGGGTAGAGAATGTGAAATGCCAGCTGGCTAAGAGATCTCTGGAGGTTCAGCTGGGAGCCACCCCACTGCTGGTCAGACGCTCGTGGAGCTTCACCTGTGGGAAAAGCCAGAAATCCCTTCATCGATGCAGCGGTTTCTCACCTTTGGCTTGCGCGGGAGATGTGAACCACCTCGAGCCGTCCATCGTTGGGCACCATTTGCCCTCTCTCTGGGGGTTGGGCATGCGCTACGGGTGCGTCTGTGGCGTGATGGCCCCCGAGTCCCCTCCTCAGGCTCTCAGGTCCCCAGGGCAGCCTCTGAACCCAAAGAGGCGAGTCCCCCTTTCCTTCTCCAGCGCGAGTGGCTCGAGGTGGAAGTTCGTATCTGAAAGAAGAGATGCAACATGGGGGGGAGGGGCTCCTGGCTCTCGTTGAAAAATCCCTAAAAGCCTTCCTGCCGCACCCCCATCCCCAGCTGCCTCCTAACCAAAAAGCTAAGATTTGGGTCAACATCTTGAAGGAGGACCTCTTCTTTTTGCCTAGGGACATCCAGAGTAAATTTGAGATCCACCCGCAGAAGGTGAAGCTATGTCAGCAGCGGGGTTTGCCAAAGGGGATCCCGGAGACGTCGAAGTTGGTGCGTCCGGGGTCCAGAAGTGACACCGCTGGGGGGAAAGTGCCAGAAGTGCCCCTCCCCTTGCGGGACAGCAGTCACGTCGTCCCCCCCGAGTCCTGGGCTACAGGGACCCGGAGGAGGGAGCCACGCATCAGGAGAGGAAAGGAACTCGGCCAGTGGCTCCGGTCCCACCGTCCGCCCCCATTCTGGTGGATGGTGGCCCGTCCTCTGTCTCCCGCCACTCCCGTCTGGGGGTGAGAGAATGGGGGACGCCTGAGGGGGGGCGAGAAATGACTGCCCTGGGGACCTGTCTCTGAGGGGGACACAACCGCTCCGGGAGACCAGGAGGGGCGAGCTCACCCCGGGAGCCTGTTGCCCTGGCACGAGCCAGACTCGCCAACCCCACAAGGGCCCGGATGAGACCGTTTCTGTCAGAGGCTCAATTCCAGGAAAGACACTCGGCATGAAGTCTGGGCTCCAGCTGTGGTCGCAGAGCCGGGAGCGGAAAGACAACCTGGGACGGCCCTGCAGAGGGGCCCAAGGGCCGCTGAGCCACACGCCCAGCCGAGAGTGGGCGTCCTGCAGAGACACCTGGAGCAGCCCAACTTCGGTCAGGAAGGAGGTGAAACTGAGCAGCCCAACATCGCACAGGCAAGAGCAGAAGTCGGGCAACCAAACACGGAACAGCCAAGAGCCGGAATCGGGCAGGAGGAAAGGGAAGTCAAAAATCCAAGAATGGCTTCTTGGCAGCACGGAAAAGTGTTTGGAAAGTAAGGCCCGACCTTCAAGTAGCAAGCAAGGGAGTCTGAAAAGCCACGTTTGGAAGAGCCAAGCCGAAGGAGATGAGCCCACCGTAAGGATCAAGGCTTGGCAACGTTGAAAGTCAGGACCCGGGAGAGAGAGAGATGTGGATGCCGCAAGGGCGGTAGATGGGAACCAGTTGCCGAGCGCCCAAATCGTAGTGACGTGAGTGTGGGGCTGCTGCGGCAGCCGTAAGCGTGAGGACCAGCCACAAGTCTTTTTCTCCAGCACCGTCTTAAGTCCAAACTGTCACTAAACGAATGACCATTAAGCGAGGAGTGCCTTTAAATGCGAAATTGTGTCGGATGTCCCGTCTGTGTCTATACAGCAGCTGCCCTGCCAGTTTAGGTGGGAGGGTGGTTTCCTTCTTGGTGGCTCTTTTTTTCCCAAAGAACTTTATTATTTTCCAAAGTATTCTTCAAGGGCATCCACTCCTTCATCCAAAGCAGACAAGAAGCATAAAAATACAACCTTACATCAGGTAAACCCATCCAGTGATGAGGCCGCTACTGTATCCCCTCAGGACTTTTGTGTTCAGTCGTGTGGACTGCGTGTATGTAGTTGCCTTTCTCTTGTCATGTACTCATCTTCCGCTCTGTTTGTGTGTGTGTGTGTCTGTGTGTTTGTGTACACCCAGACTTCCTCATTCTTTGGCATCTTGTAACAATTTATATTTAATTCTTGGTTTCTTGCCTTGCCAAATGAACTCAGAGACAGCCTGCCATTGTTTAAATGGTAAATCTGTTGACAAAATCGGTATAATCTGAAAAAGAGGCAACATCCTAGGCAAAACATTCATCTTAATCACAGAAATTCTCCCCGTAAGAGACTATTGTAGTTTTTCCCATCTTAACAAGTCTTCTTTCACATCATTCCGAATTGTAACGTCGTCATTCTGAAACGACATACTCTTCTCAGTTGATAAAATCACCCCCAAATATCGAACCTTTCTCTCAGTCTTAGACCAGTCTTACTCATCAGCAATTCTTGGTTGGACAAAGTCATATTTTGGGGCAGCATCTTTGTTTTTTGTTTCTTTACTTCCAGCCCTGCCAATGACACAAACTCTCTCGAATTCTTCATGAGATGTTCTACATTATCCAAAGGCTCTTGCAATATCAAAGCATGATGAATAAAGTCCTGTAGAATTTCCTTCATTCTTTCGGCCAATATTGAAGCAAATATTTTAGAGTTGTTATTCAACAGTGAAATGGGTCTATAATTCAGTTTCAGACGCCACTCTCCCCTTTCCTGCTGCCCCAACGCTTCAGACCATCCAGATGCCACAGAGAGTGGTTGGCAGGCAAGCTGACTGGAAGTTCTGGTTCTTTTGCAAGCTTGCTTTTGGGGCTCCAGGTCTAATGGGAGCGATTAAAAGAATGTGCATGGTATCAACGAGTGTTTCTCCACCTCAGCAACCTTAAGATGGGGGGACTTCAACTCCCAGCATTGCCCAGCCAGCATGGGGAACGGCTGGCTGGAGAATCCAGGGAGTTCAAGTCCCCCCATCTTATGGTTGCTGAGGTGGAGAAACACCGAGGTCAAAGACGAAGCGCATCCCGTCTTGTTTCTCGCGGTATCCATTCATCCAAATTGACCAGGAAGGCACAAGGAGATTTTAAGTGCCTTCCGAGGAACGCATTACAAACGCCCCCTGAAGGCAGTCCGTCTAAGGGAAGCTCTGCTTCGTAGCGGGCTAGCGCGTGCTCTCCCGTCTCCTCCACACTTGGAGCCAAAACAACGCTCGTGAAATACTTGCGCACGGCTTGGATCAGCCTTGTCCTAACCTGGCATTCCTCCCGATAGGCCAGAATTGCCACGCCCAAAACCGCCCGGTTCCAATGGGGACAGACGGATTAAGGAATGTTTGTGGAGAGGTGCCAATATTCGGTCAATTTTTGGGGAGCGGCGGGCGAAAACGGGCTGATTTCTCCAGGAGGGAGCTTTCTCAGACACAGCAGCTCGGAATAACTCTGAGGTTATTTGGGGTTTTACTATATGGGTCTGTTGAGGTTTTCCTACTAACGATTAAGACTGCTATTGTACCTAATCATTTTGGCCTGGGTGAAGAGGTTGTATTTGATTGACTCCTTCACGTGGTTCATGCAAATCGCCTGGGGGGAGGAGGACCTGCCCAGACTTCTCACTTCCTCTTTTTTTTCTCTGCCGGCAATGTAGCCAAGCAAGGCTTGCTCCAAAGGGGAGCTAAGTCCTTTAAATATGTTTTGCTTTTGTTTTGCTTCCGGTAAATAAATTATGTTTATAGAAAAGCTTGGTGTGTGACTTTTTTGACCTCTCCTGGGCTAAAGGCTTTCCCAGCATCTGCCAACAGGGTCTGTTTCGAACACAGCTCGGAATACACGAGTTTAGCATAAAGAAGCACGAGATTGCAAGAGCGTTTATCCCTTGTGTTCAGCCCACAAAATGAGACGATAAAAGGAATCCCGCCCCATCAAGTCCCGCCTACGGCGCCCCAAAGCGGATGCGTTCAACGGCTCGGCCCCAACCACAAGGTGGTGACTGTGGCGGTCCAGCAGCTGCGTTGATATTGCCTGCCATTCCGGAGATAACTTCAAATGACCAAGACCACCCACCTTGGACAGCATTGGTCCAGGATTTATCCCGCCGCCTTCTACGTTACGAAGACTGCGATCAAAACTAAAGCTTACGTTTTACAGTTCTCGGAGCGCACAGCTTTTGCCTTTTGCCAATCTAGCAGAAGAGAGATCCTGGCGTTTCCCATAGCACCCGAACCGTTACCAATCTTGTTTCATACAGGAAAACTTACCGAGGGGTCGTCCCGAGCCGGGAATGAAAAGACCCAGGCAGTGGCTGGAACAGAGGTGGGTTTCTTTCCCAAGAGCAGGTACAGCGCATGCTGGTTGGAAGGCCACCCTGTGGATTTCCCCGCCAGCCAGTTATACGCTGGAGCTTGGCTGTTGCTGTGCTACGGTGTTCCCGCCTCCTCGGAACCTGAGCGAGGTGTAATTCCCCCGGGCTGCAGAGAGGAGGCGCTGTGTGCTCAGGCCCCCTGCTGTTTGCCTTTCCTGCTCCCATGGGCCGAGTTCCCTGCGGGGCTGTGGCTTTGGCCAGGGCCTGGACGGGCCACCTCGGGAGGACATTTTTCTCATCACAATCATGACAAGATTGGCTTAGACTGCCCCATGGGGCAGCCTTTAATCAATCAATCAATCAATCAATCAATCAATCAATCGTGACTGGGCCAGTCACTCTCTCTCAGCCAAACTCACCCCCCAGGGTTGTGGTTGTGGGGAAAACAGGAGGAGGAAGGAGTATTAGGTACCTTTGCCACCTTGAGTTAGGTATAAAAATAATAACGGCAGAAGGGAAACTAACTAACTACACAAATGAAGGCTAAAATACAATAGAAACAGAATCCTGAAATATAAATATAACATCCAAGATGGGGATATTAAAATGTTCTTCGTTTAAATTCATGTAAGTCACAGAGGCCATGAACTATTATCATCATTATCATTTTATGGATTTATTTCTATTTCCAATTTTGTCACTGCCCATCTCACTCAAGGAGCAAATAAAACGAAGATAAACACAGGTTAAAATACAATAAAAACAGTATACTGAAATATAAAAATAAACCTACAATCCAAGAGGGAGATATTAAAAAGTTCTTAATTTAAGTTCATGTAAGTCACGGGAGCGAAGGAGAAGAAGAAGAAGTGGTGTAATAATAGCTGTTATTATTCTTATTCTGATTCGGTTTTTCTCGCACTTTTCCTAGCCAGAAGTGCAACCACAAGATGGGCTAGAGCAGCCATATAAAGGGCCATCCTAAATTAATCCTTTTTCCTTGGGATCCCCGCTTTTCTGCAGCAGCTCAAGGCTCCCATCACAACAACCCAGCGAGGTGGGCTCAGAAAAAGACTCAGGGAGCTACAACTCCCTGTTAACTCCACAGGCCATCATCCGCAGCCGTGCCTCGCACGGCTGCCCTGAGGAGGGAGCGCCCGGGGCTCGATCGCGGTGCGCTTGCCTTCGTCCTGCGCCACCGCGCAGAACGAGCCCGGACCCGCTACGCTACACCGACCCCTCCGCTGACAGCCGGCCGCCGGGAAGCCTTAAGAAGGCGACGACGCAAGACCTGCATCCGGGACCCCGCCGCGGGCTGCCATGGCAACGCGCCAGCCCCTCCCTGGCATCCCCGCGCGCGCCTCTCTCCCTCCCGCTCTCCCGCTCAGAACCTGCGGAGGGAGGGAGGGGGGAGGAGCGGAATCACGAAGCGCGCTGGAGGAGTTTTGGCCCTCGCCGCCGCCGCAGGCCAAGCGCGCTTTTTCCTCCTGAGCGGGGGAAGCCGGCCCGCCCGCCCGCTCTTCTTCCGGCACCGACCTCCGAAACACGGCTCCCCGGGGCCTCTTCTCCGCTCTTCGGGAGTCCCCCTCTTCTTGTTTTCATCTTTGGGGCGGGACTCCCGTACGCTGCAATGCGTGCCACGCCCCCTTTGGGGGGATCGTAGCGCTGTCTGCCGCTGCTGTTTTAGCCGCGGCAGGCAGCAAATGATTGCCCTGCCTCTTCATAAAAGCAAACCCAGCCATCGCTTCGCCTTTTCAGATCCTTCCCCTTGTCACCTCGGAAGGGAATGGCAGAGGCCCAAGGCAAGATTCCCAAGGTAGGGAAACTGAAGGTCTTTTTCACCCAGAGAGGAAGGTGATCCCCCAGTCAGACTCCCAAGACCTCAAGAAATCACTCTTTTTTGGTCAAGACTTAACAAAGCCTGACACGACCTAGAATAGGATGTAGAATAAACATACTCCCCGTGTAGAAAGAAGAGGTCCAAACACAGGATTTACTGCAGGGTGATTTTACACCACGGTCGCCACGTGTTGGATCAAAGGCCGGGAAGCATAATTTCACCCCATCAGGATTCACCGTTCAGGAACGGCAGATCCATCTCCACTTGTACAAACTGGAGCACGACTGGCCCAGAGAGAAGGTGCTATGGAAGTCGCCTGTCACATCTTCCGCTCTCGTAGCGCTGCGAAGGGAAGACAAAGCTTCCACTCGCGTCTTACTCCTGCAGAGTAGAGCAACCCAATCAAGGTTAAACTACCCAGGTTAGCCTAGAGAATGCGTGCCAATGGTGGGTCTGTAACTTCCCTGGGACGTTTTTTTAAGACCTTGTGGTAAGAACTCGGCCCCTGTGAACCAGAGGCTTTTCTGTCCCTGGCATACCCCAGGTTTCAAATAGTTCTCCCCCTTGAATACCCCAGGTTTCAAATAGTCGTCCCCCTTCCTCCTTTCCTCACCCCCCCCCCAATCTTTAAATCAAGATATATTGATCCCTTTTGGACATTTGGTTGATTTTCATGAACTGGGCCAGCTGGCTCTGAATGAAGTCCCACCCCCAGCCACCCCCCCACCCCCTGGCGGGACTAAATTTATTCATTTACAAGGTATTTTAAGATACTCAGTTGCTTCTCCTGAGACAGGCCAGCACTGGGGATTTCACTTGTTTCTTATTAGAATGACTTAGATATTGGAGTTCTGCTTTGTTTGTTTTAGGATTTGGGTGTAAGCATTTAGCATTTTTAATTAAGTTGAATCTGCTTTGGGAAGGGTTTTGTTCTGAAAAGCAGGATAAAAATGTTAAATCCTGATGAAAGGTTAGGACAGGGTTTGAGGGCATAATTGGCGACCCCTGAAATAGTGGGATCTTGGTGTTCCCAGCATTGCAAACTTGAGCTACCCATCTTCTCGGCTATTCTGCCCAAAATAACCTCATTCGGAATTCTAGATCGTGCCTGCAAATTACATCAATCCTGGGTAGTTCTAGAGGTAACCTAATCTGCCACCAGAATTAAGTTTGGATCTTCCTCTAGCTCAGGGGAAGCTAGAACTTGCTGGTAAACCAACTCTAGGTTCCTTCCTTGGATAGCTGGTGAACGAGAAAATAGGCTAAGTGAATGAGCAGCTTCACCATTTTTGGTTTCCCCAGGGGGCACTTGGGGGCATTGTCTGCAGGTGGGGACCTAGCCCAGCTGCTCTATGACACGCCCTGGGCATCGGCAGACATCAGGAGACAACTTAGCAGGCCTGGGTCATTTTGTGACCTGCCCTGAGAGGTTCAGCTCTTTGGGTGGCAATCAAGAGACAGCCTGAAATCCATACGTGGATTTCCTTTGTGCAGGTGAAATGGATTTCAGCTTTGGCTGCTCCTGGGAGCCTGGCTTCCTCCTCCTGGCCATGGCCATCCTGGCCTTTGTCCTGTTCCTAACCAGGAAGGTCTTCAATGGCCAATGCTCTGCTGACCTGGAGCGCCTCCAACCTCGGAGGAGCAGCCAAGCCAGGTCCCGAAGGTGGTCTGGAGCCCAGCAGGTGGGTGGATCACTGGCTGGTGGGCTGGGGGCGGTGGTTCTCCCCAAGGATTCAACCAGGGCTGTCCACAGGGTGTGACAAAAGAAATCACGAGACATGGCTGCCATCTTTATACATTTGACCATGCCCTGTGGACACCCTAGAACAGTTGTTCTTGAACCGTTTGACCCCCTGATCCCTTCTCCCGGTCTTGAAGGATGTCATTGGCCCCACAAGAAACCTGTCAGCATCTGTGGTTTTCCACAAGGGTCTCAGCAGCGGCAGTCCCAAACTGGACCTTCGACTCACAGACGAGCGATCCCAAATGGCTCCTCCCCCCCCACCCCAGGAATGCCCGATTCCTGCCGTGGGTAATGCCCCCCAGCTCTGCTCTGGGCCGGGAGCGGAGGGCATCCAAGGGTTTGGGAGGTCCCTGCACAGGCCGTCTTGCTGAGCACAGAGGCCGATTGGGAGGTGCCAAAAGGGGTGGGGAGCAAAGACAAGCCGTCCTGTGCTCCGAGGGCCACCTTCCTGAAGAGCTCTCGGGGAGGAGGAGGCTGCAAAACTTCAGTCTCGTGGTCTCCCCATCAAAGGTCACTTTTGCTCCTAAGCAAAGTGCTAGGAATGTTTCAACTGCCTCCTGCTGGATTCTTTGCTTGAAACCAGGTTTGCGCAGGTCTTCTGAGCAAATGGCTACGCTTGGCCACCAGGGCCTGTGCTCCAAGCGGTTGACACGGAGAAGACAGAAAGGCAGGCAGGGTCAGGAGAAAAATATAACTGTGGTCAATCTGAATTCGGTGGCTACAGTCAGAGTCTTCTCTTTCAGCACATTCTAGCAACACCCTTAATGTAGCCACCGAATTAACCGGTTTTCTGCCTTGGCCCAATGCACTGAACCTTCAGGTCAATAAAGGGATTGGTTCTGCACAATAGGCTAAACCACAAAAGATCTAATCCAAAGTAACCCAAAGCGGGAAGGGGGGAATATCACTTTTAAAATAAAAATAAATCACTGACAGCTTTGAAGTGGGCTGGGCACGGCAGCATGGATGGCTTTTCCAGCCCTGGGGAGTAAAGGCAGGACCTACTTGAGAAAGCAGCAGAGTGATAAAAACTGAAAAAGAAAAGAAAAAGAAAAAACCCTCTAAATTATATCTATTTTGATCAATTTTATTGAAAAGATCATGTATGTGAAAGGGAGACTACAGAGGCACTTTTGATATACTGCTTTCAACTTCAACATTCTACTCCCATTTTTCAACAAGGGGTGAAAAAGTCAAATGGGGCAGATGCAGGGTCTCTCTGGAAGGCACATCTGCAGCCCGGAGGCCGAGGAGCCTCTGCCCGTCAAGTAACTCCCTCTGCCCTCTCTTCCCAGCAGGGTCCCCCCAACCTCCGAGACCAGGAAGAGGACATCATGGGAATCGTAGAAGGTAACGTGAAGGCACACACACACACCCCCCGTCCCCCCGTGGCCCCGCCAGCCACAGGAAGGGCTCTTCCTCTCCCCTTTTACTCCTTATCCCAGCTCCTGGGGGGTCCCACGGCTGGCTCCCTACAGCCCACCCGGGTGCCCAGACTAAATCCCTGAAGCGCAGAGTAACCAGCCAGGTTCATGCGCTTTATGCCCCAAAGATGTTCAGCAAGGTTAAGGGCGAGATCCTTTCCTGCAGTGGGCAAGTGTAGCCGTGGGAACACAGTCTAAGTAGGACAGGGCTGTGATGCAGGCTGAAGGCTGTCTTCGGACAACATGTATCGCTTGCTTGTGGATATACTCCATTTTCCAGCCCAGAATGGCTGAGGGCTGAGTTCCTTCAAAGTCTTCAACCACTAAGCAACCAAGCCAAGCCAAGCTACCTCTGACCGTGCTTAGCACGTTCCACAATGCAGCCGCTGGGTCTTCACCTGACCTGCGGAGGCGTGTGGCAGGGACACGCCTGCTGTGGAGGAGGAATCGGTGAATCCTAATTCCTGGCAGGAGCCCAGTCCTCCCTTGACTCTCCTGCTTGATGCTTCTCCCCAAGGCCGCTTCCCCAGATTCCCAAAGACGCGACTTCCCCTCTCCAATGCTGGAAAATGCCCCTTTCTGGACTTGCAGAGCCGGAAGGGAACAGGCACGTGGTTTCTTCCTGCAGAAGGGAGCTCTCTGGCTTCTGGAAGGCCCAAAGGCTGCCTCCAGGGGATGGGGAGCTTGCTCATGTTGTCCTTCCTTACAGACCTCAGCACAGTCCTCTTCGATGATGCAGAAGAGGACCTTTTCCAGAGAGGTCAGCGTGACAGCACCGAACCACTGCTGTCCCCGGGACCGGTCTTTGCATGGATGGGACGCTCCAGGCTTTCGGACCCTCCTGAGCCCCCCCATCATGCCACAGTGCCACGGAGTGCCAGTGCTCCCAGCCCCACCATCAGCTATCTTCCGGTCACTCTGTCTAGGAAATGGAGCCCCTACATACAAAACCACCTCTACATGGTTCCCAAGAGGATGGAGACAGAGCAGACCAAGCAGAAGAAGACGTCCCACTTTTCCGGGCTGCAGAGGGCTGAGAAGGATGCCTGGCGTCCTCGCGGTTACGAGGAACGCATTTATTGCTCAGGATGCTGGAGTGTGCCAAGCGGAAGCTTCTGTTCCTCTAAGGCCAGCTCACATGACGTCAGCTCCCTCCGCACAGTGGACTACGTGCCAAGGCACCTCCGACCATCTGAGCAGGAACTCCGGGGATCCCATATGCTGAATAAGACTCTTCGGCGCCTGTGGGACGTGCCCATGCTGGTCCGGCAGTCCTTGCGGGGGTTCCATCCAGCTCCCCCACCACCCTCGGCCGTACATCTGGTCACAGCCCTCTACCTGGCAAGGATAAAGCTTCTGTTCCTCAACCAGTTGGTCCTCATCGTGCTAGAGACCCGAAGGCAGCTGGTGGTGCACGTCCGAATGATGGTCACGCAGGGCGGCGGGGTCGTCCCAGGCGGGCAGTGCAGTCGCTACGGGTGTTCGTGCCGGTCTCTCCCCCGCTTCTGAGACGGTCGACGGAGGAGTCCACGGCCATACCTCAGGCTGAGGAGGAAGCCCAGAATCAGAAGGCTTCCGCCAAAGAAATCCCCAACACCCCCAGAGGGACTTGCTCACTCTTTGCACACACAAGCTTTAGAAAGCCCCTGCGTTGTGATGGAAACAAACCACAAAGCCATTTGGCAAAGGACGCTCTGCAGGACCGAGTTTCTGCTGTGGTTTGCTACTCCCAAGACGTCAGCCACCAACCAGGAAGAGTCACCCTTTCCAGTGCTCTCCCATCTGGGCTGAGAACAGGGTGGCTCCATTCCCAAGACCTTCCCTTTGCGGAGCAGGCCATTCTGGTTCCTCGAAGCCTCGAGGTGACACCCAGAATCCGTTGTGTGGGATTGCCCACAGCACTGGTCTTTGTGCTGCTTCTTCCAAGGAATGGCTCCACCAATTCCCGGTTCTACCACTTGCAGCACCCAAGCCACTGCGGTCCGCTTTGTCGCAAGATGCACCCTGTTCCTTTCAAAGGAGATCCAGGCGGAGTTGCAGCGGCACCTTAAAAGGAAGCAGTTGCAGCACAACTGGGGGCTGCCAGGCCTGGGGCAGCGTTCCCTTTCCTGCATTCTCATGAAGGTCCCCCGACTCAAACACCAAAGGCTGGGGGGGGGGGCACAGGAGTGTAAACATTCACCAGATTAAATTCTGCTTCTTTGGTCGAGAAACAAGGCAAAAGCTGGAGTTCAAGATGCAGAAAAGGGCCATCCCCCAGAGATGGGGGTAGAGAATGTGAAATGCCAGCTGGCTAAGAGATCTCTGGAGGTTCAGCTGGGAGCCACCCCACTGCTGGTCAGACGCTCGTGGAGCTTCACCTGTGGGAAAAGCCAGAAATCCCTTCATCGATGCAGCGGTTTCTCACCTTTGGCTTGCGCGGGAGATGTGAACCACCTCGAGCCGTCCATCGTTGGGCACCATTTGCCCTCTCTCTGGGGGTTGGGCATGCGCTACGGGTGCGTCTGTGGCGTGATGGCCCCCGAGTCCCCTCCTCAGGCTCTCAGGTCCCCAGGGCAGCCTCTGAACCCAAAGAGGCGAGTCCCCCTTTCCTTCTCCAGCGCGAGTGGCTCGAGGTGGAAGTTCGTATCTGAAAGAAGAGATGCAACATGGGGGGGAGGGGCTCCTGGCTCTCGTTGAAAAATCCCTAAAAGCCTTCCTGCCGCACCCCCATCCCCAGCTGCCTCCTAACCAAAAAGCTAAGATTTGGGTCAACATCTTGAAGGAGGACCTCTTCTTTTTGCCCAGGGACATCCAGAGTAAATTTGAGATCCACCCGCAGAAGGTGAAGCTATGTCAGCAGCGGGGTTTGCCAAAGGGGATCCCGGAGACGTCGAAGTTGGTGCGTCCGGGGTCCAGAAGTGACACCGCTGGGGGGAAAGTGCCAGAAGTGCCCCTCCCCTTGCGGGACAGCAGTCACGTCGTGCCCCCCGAGTCCTGGGCTACAGGGACCCGGAGGAGGGAGCCACGCATCAGGAGAGGAAAGGAACTCGGCCAGTGGCTCCGGTCCCACCGTCCGCCCCCATTCTGGTGGATGGTGGCCCGTCCTCTGTCTCCCGCCACTCCCGTCTGGGGGTGAGAGAATGAGGGACGCCTGAGGGGGGGGCGAGAAATGACTGCCCTGGGGACCTGTCTCTGAGGGGGACACAACCGCTCCGGGAGACCAGGAGGGGCGAGCTCATCCCGGGAGCCTGTTGCCCTGGCACGAGCCAGACTCGCCAACCCCACAAGGGCCCGGATGAGACCGTTTCTGTCAGAGGCTCAATTCCAGGAAAGACACTCGGCATGAAGTCTGGGCTCCAGCTGTGGTCGCAGAGCCGGGAGCGGAAAGACAACCTGGGACGGCCCTGCAGAGGGGCCCAAGGGCCGCTGAGCCACACGCCCAGCCGAGAGTGGGCGTCCTGCAGAGACACCTGGAGCAGCCCAACTTCGGTCAGGAAGGAGGTGAAACTGAGCAGCCCAACATCGCACAGGCAAGAGCAGAAGTCGGGCAACCAAACACGGAACAGCCAAGAGCCGGAATCGGGCAGGAGGAAAGGGAAGTCAAAAATCCAAGAATGGCTTCTTGGCAGCACGGAAAAGTGTTTGGAAAGTAAGGCCCGACCTTCAAGTAGCAGGCAAGGGAGTCTGAAAAGCCACGTTTGGAAGAGCCAAGCCGAAGGAGATGAGCCCACCGTAAGGATCAAGGCTTGGCAACGTTGAAAGTCAGGACCCGGGAGAGAGAGAGATGTGGATGCCGCAAGGGCGGTAGATGGGAACCAGTTGCCGAGCGCCCAAATCGTAGTGACGTGAGTGTGGGGCTGCTGCGGCAGCCGTAAGTGTGAGGACCAGCCACAAGTCTTTTTCTCCAGCACCGTCTTAAGTCCAAACTGTCACTAAACGAATGACCATTAAGCGAGGAGTGCCTTTAAATGCGAAATTGTGTCGGATGTCCCGTCTGTGTCTATACAGCAGCTGCCCTGCCAGTTTAGGTGGGAGGGTGGTTTCCTTCTTGGTGGCTCTTTTTTTCCCAAAGAACTTTATTATTTTCCAAAGTATTCTTCAAGGGCATCCACTCCTTCATCCAAAGCAGACAAGAAGCATAAAAATACAACCTTACATCAGGTAAACCCATCCAGTGATGAGGCCGCTACTGTATCCCCTCAGGACTTTTGTGTTCAGTCGTGTGGACTGCGTGTATGTAGTTGCCTTTCTCTTGTCATGTACTCATCTTCCGCTCTGTTTGTGTGTGTGTGTGTCTGTGTGTTTGTGTACACCCAGACTTCCTCATTCTTTGGCATCTTGTAACAATTTATATTTAATTCTTGGTTTCTTGCCTTGCCAAATGAACTCAGAGACAGCCTGCCATTGTTTAAATGGTAAATCTGTTGACAAAATCGGTATAATCTGAAAAAGAGGCAACATCCTAGGCAAAACATTCATCTTAATCACAGAAATTCTCCCCGTAAGAGACTATTGTAGTTTTTCCCATCTTAACAAGTCTTCTTTCACATCATTCCGAATTGTAACGTCGTTATTCTGAAACGACATACTCTTCTCAGTTGATAAAATCACCCCCAAATATCGAACCTTTCTCTCAGTCTTAGACCAGTCTTACTCATCAGCAATTCTTGGTTGGACAAAGTCATATTTTGGGGCAGCATCTTTGTTTTTTGTTTCTTTACTTCCAGCCCTGCCAATGACACAAACTCTCTCGAATTCTTCATGAGATGTTCTACATTATCCAAAGGCTCTTGCAATATCAAAGCATGATGAATAAAGTCCTGTAGAATTTCCTTCATTCTTTCGGCCAATATTGAAGCAAATATTTTAGAGTTGTTATTCAACAGTGAAATGGGTCTGTAATTCAGTTTCAGACGCCACTCTCCCCTTTCCTGCTGCCCCAACGCTTCAGACCATCCAGATGCCACAGAGAGTGGTTGGCAGGCAAGCTGACTGGAAGTTCTGGTTCTTTTGCAAGCTTGCTTTTGGGGCTCCAGGTCTAATGGGAGCGATTAAAAGAATGTGCATGGTATCAATGAGTGTTTCTCCACCTCAGCAACCTTAAGATGGGGGGACTTCAACTCCCAGCATTGCCCAGCCAGCATGGGGAACGGCTGGCTGGAGAATCCAGGGAGTTCAAGTCCCCCCATCTTATGGTTGCTGAGGTGGAGAAACACCGAGGTCAAAGACGAAGCGCATCCCGTCTTGTTTCTCGCGGTATCCATTCATCCAAATTGACCAGGAAGGCACAAGGAGACTTTAAGTGCCTTCCGAGGAACGCATTACAAACGCCCCCTGAAGGCAGTCCGTCTAAGGGAAGCTCTGCTTCGTAGCGGGCTAGCGCGTGCTCTCCCGTCTCCTCCACACTTGGAGCCAAAACAACGCTCGTGAAATACTTGCGCACGGCTTGGATCAGCCTTGTCCTAACCTGGCATTCCTCCCGATAGGCCAGAATTGCCACGCCCAAAACCGCCCGGTTCCAATGGGGACAGACGGATTAAGGAATGTTTGTGGAGAGGTGCCAATATTCGGTCAATTTTTGGGGAGCGGCGGGCGAAAACGGGCTGATTTCTCCAGGAGGGAGCTTTCTCAGACACAGCAGCTCGGAATAACTCTGAGGTTATTTGGGGTTTTACTATATGGGTCTGTTGAGGTTTTCCTACTAACGATTAAGACTGCTATTGTACCTAATCATTTTGGCCTGGGTGAAGAGGTTGTATTTGATTGACTCCTTCACGTGGTTCATGCAAATCGCCTGGGGGGAGGAGGACCTGCCCAGACTTCTCACTTCCTCTTTTTTTTCTCTGCCGGCAATGTAGCCAAGCAAGGCTTGCTCCAAAGGGGAGCTAAGTCCTTTAAATATGTTTTGCTTTTGTTTTGCTTCCGGTAAATAAATTATTTTTATAGAAAAGCTTGGTGTGTGACTTTTTTGACCTCTCCTGGGCTAAAGGCTTTCCCAGCATCTGCCAACAGGGTCTGTTTCGAACACAGCTCGGAATACACGAGTTTAGCATAAAGAAGCACGAGATTGCAAGAGCGTTTATCCCTTGTGTTCAGCCCACAAAATGAGACGATAAAAGGAATCCCGCCCCATCAAGTCCCGCCTACGGCGCCCCAAAGCGGATGCGTTCAACGGCTCGGCCCCAACCACAAGGTGGTGACTGTGGCGGTCCAGCAGCTGCGTTGATATTGCCTGCCATTCCGGAGATAACTTCAAATGACCAAGACCACCCACCTTGGACAGCATTGGTCCAGGATTTATCCCGCCGCCTTCTAGGTTACGAAGACTGCGATCAAAACTAAAGCTTACGTTTTACAGTTCTCGGAGCGCACAGCTTTTGCCTTTTGCCAATCTAGCAGAAGAGAGATCCTGGCGCTTCCCATAGGACCCGAACCGTTACCAATCTTGTTTCATACAGGAAAACTTACCGAGGGGTCGTCCCGAGCCGGGAATGAAAAGACCCAGGCAGTGGCTGGAACAGAGGTGGGTTTCTTTCCCAAGAGCAGGTACAGCGCATGCTGGTTGGAAGGCCACCCTGTGGATTTCCCCGCCAGCCAGTTATACGCTGGAGCTTGGCTGTTGCTGTGCTACGGTGTTCCCGCCTCCTCGGAACCTGAGCGAGGTGTAATTCCCCCGGGCTGCAGAGAGGAGGCGCTGTGTGCTCACGCCCCCTGCTGTTTGCCTTTCCTGCTCCCATGGGCCGAGTTCCCTGCGGGGCTGTGGCTTTGGCCAGGGCCTGGACGGGCCACCTCGGGAGGACATTTTTCTCATCACAATCATGACAAGATTGGCTTAGACTGCCCCATGGGGCAGCCTTTAATCAATCAATCAATCAATCAGTCAATCAGTCAATCAGTCAATCAATCAATCAATCGTGACTGGGCCAGTCACTCTCTCTCAGCCAAACTCACCCCCCAGGGTTGTGGTTGTGGGGAAAACAGGAGGAGGAAGGAGTATTAGGTACCTTTGCCACCTTGAGTTAGGTATAAAAATAATAACGGCAGAAGGGAAACTAACTAACTACACAAATGAAGGCTAAAATACAATAGAAACAGAATCCTGAAATATAAATATAACATCCAAGATGGGGATATTAAAATGTTCTTCGTTTAAATTCATGTAAGTCACAGAGGCCATGAACTATTATCATCATTATCATTTTATGGATTTATTTCTATTTCCAATTTTGTCACTGCCCATCTCACTCAAGGAGCAAATAAAACGAAGATAAACACAGGTTAAAATACAATAAAAACAGTATACTGAAATATAAAAATAAACCTACAATCCAAGAGGGAGATATTAAAAAGTTCTTAATTTAAGTTCATGTAAGTCACGGGAGCGAAGGAGAAGAAGAAGAAGTGGTGTAATAATAGCTGTTATTATTCTTATTCTGATTCGGTTTTTCTCGCACTTTTCCTAGCCAGAAGTGCAACCACAAGATGGGCTAGAGCAGCCATATAAAGGGCCATCCTAAATTAATCCTTTTTCCTTGGGATCCCCGCTTTTCTGCAGCAGCTCAAGGCTCCCATCACAACAACCCAGCGAGGTGGGCTCAGAAAAAGACTCAGGGAGCTACAACTCCCTGTTAACTCCACAGGCCATCATCCGCAGCCGTGCCTCGCACGGCTGCCCTGAGGAGGGAGCGCCCGGGGCTCGATCGCGGTGCGCTTGCCTTCGTCCTGCGCCACCGCGCAGAACGAGCCCGGACCCGCTACGCTACACCGACCCCTCCGCTGACAGCCGGCCGCCGGGAAGCCTTAAGAAGGCGACGACGCAAGACCTGCATCCGGGACCCCGCCGCGGGCTGCCATGGCAACGCGCCAGCCCCTCCCTGGCATCCCCGCGCGCGCCTCTCTCCCTCCCGCTCTCCCGCTCAGAACCTGCGGAGGGAGGGAGGGGGGAGGAGCGGAATCACGAAGCGCGCTGGAGGAGTTTTGGCCCTCGCCGCCGCCGCAGGCCAAGCGCGCTTTTTCCTCCTGAGCGGGGGAAGCCGGCCCGCCCGCCCGCTCTTCTTCCGGCACCGACCTCCGAAACACGGCTCCCCGGGGCCTCTTCTCCGCTCTTCGGGAGTCTCCCTCTTCTTGTTTTCATCTTTGGGGCGGGACTCCCGTACGCTGCAATGCGTGCCACGCCCCCTTTGGGGGGATCGTAGCGCTGTCTGCCGCTGCTGTTTTAGCCGCGGCAGGCAGCAAATGATTGCCCTGCCTCTTCATAAAAGCAAACCCAGCCATCGCTTCGCCTTTTCAGATCCTTCCCCTTGTCACCTCGGAAGGGAATGGCAGAGGCCCAAGGCAAGATTCCCAAGGTAGGGAAACTGAAGGTCTTTTTCACCCAGAGAGGAAGGTGATCCCCCAGTCAGACTCCCAAGACCTCAAGAAATCACTCTTTTTTGGTCAAGACTTAACAAAGCCTGACACGACCTAGAATAGGATGTAGAATAAACATACTCCCCGTGTAGAAAGAAGAGGTCCAAACACAGGATTTACTGCAGGGTGATTTTACACCACGGTCGCCACGTGTTGGATCAAAGGCCGGGAAGCATAATTTCACCCCATCAGGATTCACCGTTCAGGAACGGCAGATCCATCTCCGCTTGTACAAACTGGAGCACGACTGGCCCAGAGAGAAGGTGCTATGGAAGTCGCCTGTCACATCTTCCGCTCTCGTAGCGCTGCGAAGGGAAGACAAAGCTTCCACTCGCGTCTTACTCCTGCAGAGTAGAGCAACCCAATCAAGGTTAAACTACCCAGGTTAGCCTAGAGAATGCGTGCCAATGGTGGGTCTGTAACTTCCCTGGGACGTTTTTTTAAGACCTTGTGGTAAGAACTCGGCCCCTGTGAACCAGAGGCTTTTCTGTCCCTGGCATACCCCAGGTTTCAAATAGTCGTCCCCCTTCCTCCTTTCCTCACCCCCCCCCCCAATCTTTAAATCAAGATATATTGATCCCTTTTGGACATTTGGTTGATTTTCATGAACTGGGCCAGCTGGCTCTGAATGAAGTCCCACCCCCAGCCACCCCCCCACCCCCTGGCGGGACTAAATTTATTCATTTACAAGGTATTTTAAGATACTCAGTTGCTTCTCCTGAGACAGGCCAGCACTGGGGATTTCACTTGTTTCTTATTAGAATGACTTAGATATTGGAGTTCTGCTTTGTTTGTTTTAGGATTTGGGTGTAAGCATTTAGCATTTTTAATTAAGTTGAATCTGCTTTGGGAAGGGTTTTGTTCTGAAAAGCAGGATAAAAATGTTAAATCCTGATGAAAGGTTAGGACAGGGTTTGAGGGCATAATTGGCGACCCCTGAAATAGTGGGATCTTGGTGTTCCCAGCATTGCAAACTTGAGCTACCCATCTTCTCGGCTATTCTGCCCAAAATAACCTCATTCGGAATTCTAGATCGTGCCTGCAAATTACATCAATCCTGGGTAGTTCTAGAGGTAACCTAATCTGCCACCAGAATTAAGTTTGGATCTTCCTCTAGCTCAGGGGAAGCTAGAACTTGCTGGTAAACCAACTCTAGGTTCCTTCCTTGGATAGCTGGTGAACGAGAAAATAGGCTAAGTGAATGAGCAGCTTCACCATTTTTGGTTTCCCCAGGGGGCACTTGGGGGCATTGTCTGCAGGTGGGGACCTAGCCCAGCTGCTCTATGACACGCCCTGGGCATCGGCAGACATCAGGAGACAACTTAGCAGGCCTGGGTCATTTTGTGACCTGCCCTGAGAGGTTCAGCTCTTTGGGTGGCAATCAAGAGACAGCCTGAAATCCATACGTGGATTTCCTTTGTGCAGGTGAAATGGATTTCAGCTTTGGCTGCTCCTGGGAGCCTGGCTTCCTCCTCCTGGCCATGGCCATCCTGGCCTTTGTCCTGTTCCTAACCAGGAAGGTCTTCAATGGCCAATGCTCTGCTGACCTGGAGCGCCTCCAACCTCGGAGGAGCAGCCAAGCCAGGTCCCGAAGGTGGTCTGGAGCCCAGCAGGTGGGTGGATCACTGGCTGGTGGGCTGGGGGCGGTGGTTCTCCCCAAGGATTCAACCAGGGCTGTCCACAGGGTGTGACAAAAGAAATCACGAGACATGGCTGCCATCTTTATACATTTGACCATGCCCTGTGGACACCCTAGAACAGTTGTTCTTGAACCGTTTGACCCCCTGATCCCTTCTCCCGGTCTTGAAGGATGTCATTGGCCCCACAAGAAACCTGTCAGCATCTGTGGTTTTCCACAAGGGTCTCAGCAGCGGCAGTCCCAAACTGGACCTTCGACTCACAGACGAGCGATCCCAAATGGCTCCTCCCCCCCCACCCCAGGAATGCCCGATTCCTGCCGTGGGTAATGCCCCCCAGCTCTGCTCTGGGCCGGGAGCGGAGGGCATCCAAGGGTTTGGGAGGTCCCTGCACAGGCCGTCTTGCTGAGCACAGAGGCCGATTGGGAGGTGCCAAAAGGGGTGGGGAGCAAAGACAAGCCGTCCTGTGCTCCGAGGGCCACCTTCCTGAAGAGCTCTCGGGGAGGAGGAGGCTGCAAAACTTCAGTCTCGTGGTCTCCCCATCAAAGGTCACTTTTGTTCCTAAGCAAAGTGCTAGGAATGTTTCAACTGCCTCCTGCTGGATTCTTTGCTTGAAACCAGGTTTGCGCAGGTCTTCTGAGCAAATGGCTACGCTTGGCCACCAGGGCCTGTGCTCCAAGCGGTTGACACGGAGAAGACAGAAAGGCAGGCAGGGTCAGGAGAAAAATATAACTGTGGTCAATCTGAATTCGGTGGCTACAGTCAGAGTCTTCTCTTTCAGCACATTCTAGCAACACCCTGAATGTAGCCACCGAATTAACTGGTTTTCTGCCTTGGCCCAATGCACTGAACCTTCAGGTCAATAAAGGGATTAGTTCTGCACAATAGGCTAAACCACAAAAGATCTAATCCAAGGTAACCCAAAGCGGGAAGGGGGGAATATCACTTTTAAAATAAAAATAAAACACTGACAGCTTTGAAGTGGGCTGGGCACGGCAGCATGGATGGCTTTTCCAGCCCTGGGGAGTAAAGGCAGGACCTACTTGAGAAAGCAGCAGAGTGATTAAAACTGAAAAAGAAAAGAAAAAGAAAAAACCCTCTAAATTATATCTATTTTGATCAATTTTATTGAAAAGATCATGTATGTGAAAGGGAGACTACAGAGGCACTTTTGATATACTGCTTTCAACTTCAACATTCTACTCCCATTTTTCAACAAGGGGTGAAAAAGTCAAATGGGGCAGATGCAGGGTCTCTCTGGAAGGCACATCTGCAGCCCGGAGGCCGAGGAGCCTCTGCCCGTCAAGTAACTCCCTCTGCCCTCTCTTCCCAGCAGGGTCCCCCCAACCTCCGAGACCAGGAAGAGGACATCATGGGAATCGTAGAAGGTAACGTGAAGGCACACCCCCCCCCCCGTGCCCCCGTGGCCGGCCCCGCCAGCCACAGGAAGGGCTCTTCCTCTCCCCTTTTACTCCTTATCCCAGCTCCTGGGGGGTCCCACGGCTGGCTCCCTACAGCCCACCCGGGTGCCCAGACTAAATCCCTGAAGCGCAGAGTAACCAGCCAGGTTCATGCGCTTTATGCCCCAAAGATGTTCAGCAAGGTTAAGGGCGAGATCCTTTCCTGCAGTGGGCAAGTGTAGCCGTGGGAACACAGTCTAAGTAGGACAGGGCTGTGATGCAGGCTGAAGGCTGTCTTCGGACAACATGTATCGCTTGCTTGTGGATATACTCCATTTTCCAGCCCAGAATGGCTGAGGGCTGAGTTCCTTCAAAGTCTTCAACCACTAAGCAACCAAGCCAAGCCAAGCTACCTCTGACCGTGCTTAGCACGTTCCACAATGCAGCCGCTGGGTCTTCACCTGACCTGCGGAGGCGTGTGGCAGGGACACGCCTGCTGTGGAGGAGGAATCGGTGAATCCTAATTCCTGGCAGGAGCCCAGTCCTCCCTTGACTCTCCTGCTTGATGCTTCTCCCCAAGGCCGCTTCCCCAGATTCCCAAAGACGCGACTTCCCCTCTCCAATGCTGGAAAATGCCCCTTTCTGGACTTGCAGAGCCGGAAGGGAACAGGCACGTGGTTTCTTCCTGCAGAAGGGAGCTCTCTGGCTTCTGGAAGGCCCAAAGGCTGCCTCCAGGGGATGGGGAGCTTGCTCATGTTGTCCTTCCTTACAGACCTCAGCACAGTCCTCTTCGATGATGCAGAAGAGGACCTTTTCCAGAGAGGTCAGCGTGACAGCACCGAACCACTGCTGTCCCCGGGACCGGTCTTTGCATGGATGGGACGCTCCAGGCTTTCGGACCCTCCTGAGCCCCCCCATCATGCCACAGTGCCACGGAGTGCCAGTGCTCCCAGCCCCACCATCAGCTATCTTCCGGTCACTCTGTCTAGGAAATGGAGCCCCTACATACAAAACCACCTCTACATGGTTCCCAAGAGGATGGAGACAGAGCAGACCAAGCAGAAGAAGACGTCCCACTTTTCCGGGCTGCAGAGGGCTGAGAAGGATGCCTGGCGTCCTCGCGGTTACGAGGAACGCATTTATTGCTCAGGATGCTGGAGTGTGCCAAGCGGAAGCTTCTGTTCCTCTAAGGCCAGCTCACATGACGTCAGCTCCCTCCGCACAGTGGACTACGTGCCAAGGCACCTCCGACCATCTGAGCAGGAACTCTGGGGATCCCATATGCTGAATAAGACTCTTCGGCGCCTGTGGGACGTGCCCATGCTGGTCCGGCAGTCCTTGCGGGCGTTCCATCCAGCTCCCCCACCACCCTCGGCCGTACATCTGGTCACAGCCCTCTACCTGGCAAGGATAAAGCTTCTGTTCCTCAACCAGTTGGTCCTCATCGTGCTAGAGACCCGAAGGCAGCTGGTGGTGCACGTCCGAATGATGGTCACGCAGGGCGGCGGGGTCGTCCCAGGCGGGCAGTGCAGCCGCTACGGGTGTTCGTGCCGGTCTCTCCCCCGCTTCTGAGACGGTCGACGGAGGAGTCCACGGCCATACCTCAGGCTGAGAAGGAAGCCCAGAATCAGAAGGCTTCCGCCAAAGAAATCCCCAACACCCCCAGAGGGACTTGCTCACTCTTTGCACACACAAGCTTTAGAAAGCCCCTGCGTTGTGATGGAAAAAAACCACAAAGCCATTTGGCAAAGGACGCTCTGCAGGACCGAGTTTCTGCTGTGGTTTGCTACTCCCAAGACGTCAGCCACCAACCAGGAAGAGTCACCCTTTCCAGTGCTCTCCCATCTGGGCTGAGAACAGGGTGGCTCCATTCCCAAGACCTTCCCTTTGCGGAGCAGGCCATTCTGGTTCCTCGAAGCCTCGAGGTGACACCCAGAATCCGTTGTGTGGGATTGCCCACAGCACTGGTCTTTGTGCTGCTTCTTCCAAGGAATGGCTCCACCAATTCCCGGTTCTACCACTTGCAGCACCCAAGCCACTGCGGTCCGCTTTGTCGCAAGATGCACCCTGTTCCTTTCAAAGGAGATCCAGGCGGAGTTGCAGCGGCACCTTAAAAGGAAGCAGTTGCAGCACAACTGGGGGCTGCCAGGCCTGGGGCAGCGTTCCCTTTCCTGCATTCTCATGAAGGTCCCCCGACTCAAACACCAAAGGCCGGGGGGGGCACAGGAGTGTAAACATTCACCAGATTAAATTCTGCTTCTTTGGTCGAGAAACAAGGCAAAAGCTGGAGTTCAAGATGCAGAAAAGGGCCATCCCCCAGAGATGGGGGTAGAGAATGTGAAATGCCAGCTGGCTAAGAGATCTCTGGAGGTTCAGCTGGGAGCCACCCCACTGCTGGTCAGACGCTCGTGGAGCTTCACCTGTGGGAAAAGCCAGAAATCCCTTCATCGATGCAGCGGTTTCTCACCTTTGGCTTGCGCGGGAGATGTGAACCACCTCGAGCCGTCCATCGTTGGGCACCATTTGCCCTCTCTCTGGGGGTTGGGCATGCGCTACGGGTGCGTCTGTGGCGTGATGGCCCCCGAGTCCCCTCCTCAGCCTCTCAGGTCCCCAGGGCAGCCTCTGAACCCAAAGAGGCGAGTCCCCCTTTCCTTCTCCAGCGCGAGTGGCTCGAGGTGGAAGTTCGTATCTGAAAGAAGAGATGCAACATGGGGGGGAGGGGCTCCTGGCTCTCGTTGAAAAATCCCTAAAAGCCTTCCTGCCGCACCCCCATCCCCAGCTGCCTCCTAACCAAAAAGCTAAGATTTGGGTCAACATCTTGAAGGAGGACCTCTTCTTTTTGCCCAGGGACATCCAGAGTAAATTTGAGATCCACCCGCAGAAGGTGAAGCTATGTCAGCAGCGGGGTTTGCCAAAGGGGATCCCGGAGACGTCGAAGTTGGTGCGTCCGGGGTCCAGAAGTGACACCGCTGGGGGGAAAGTGCCAGAAGTGCCCCTCCCCTTGCGGGACAGCAGTCACGTCGTGCCCCCCGAGTCCTGGGCTACAGGGACCCGGAGGAGGGAGCCACGCATCAGGAGAGGAAAGGAACTCGGCCAGTGGCTCCGGTCCCACCGTCCGCCCCCATTCTGGTGGATGGTGGCCCGTCCTCTGTCTCCCGCCACTCCCGTCTGGGGGTGAGAGAATGGGGGACGCCTGAGGGGGGGCGAGAAATGACTGCCCTGGGGACCTGTCTCTGAGGGGGACACAACCGCTCCGGGAGACCAGGAGGGGCGAGCTCACCCCGGGAGCCTGTTGCCCTGGCACGAGCCAGACTCGCCAACCCCACAAGGGCCCGGATGAGACCGTTTCTGTCAGAGGCTCAATTCCAGGAAAGACACTCGGCATGAAGTCTGGGCTCCAGCTGTGGTCGCAGAGCCGGGAGCGGAAAGACAACCTGGGACGGCCCTGCAGAGGGGCCCAAGGGCCGCTGAGCCACACGCCCAGCCGAGAGTGGGCGTCCTGCAGAGACACCTGGAGCAGCCCAACTTCGGTCAGGAAGGAGGTGAAACTGAGCAGCCCAACATCGCACAGGCAAGAGCAGAAGTCGGGCAACCAAACACGGAACAGCCAAGAGCCAGAATCGGGCAGGAGGAAAGGGAAGTCAAAAATCCAAGAATGGCTTCTTGGCAGCACGGAAAAGTGTTTGGAAAGTAAGGCCCGACCTTCAAGTAGCAGGCAAGGGAGTCTGAAAAGCCACGTTTGGAAGAGCCAAGCCGAAGGAGATGAGCCCACCGTAAGGATCAAGGCTTGGCAACGTTGAAAGTCAGGACCCGGGAGAGAGAGAGATGTGGATGCCGCAAGGGCGGTAGATGGGAACCAGTTGCCGAGCGCCCAAATCGTAGTGACGTGAGTGTGGGGCTGCTGCGGCAGCCGTAAGTGTGAGGACCAGCCACAAGTCTTTTTCTCCAGCACCGTCTTAAGTCCAAACTGTCACTAAACGAATGACCATTAAGCGAGGAGTGCCTTTAAATGCGAAATTGTGTCGGATGTCCCGTCTGTGTCTATACAGCAGCTGCCCTGCCAGTTTAGGTGGGAGGGTGGTTTCCTTCTTGGTGGCTCTTTTTTTCCCAAAGAACTTTATTATTTTCCAAAGTATTCTTCAAGGGCATCCACTCCTTCATCCAAAGCAGACAAGAAGCATAAAAATACAACCTTACATCAGGTAAACCCATCCAGTGATGAGGCCGCTACTGTATCCCCTCAGGACTTTTGTGTTCAGTCGTGTGGACTGCGTGTATGTAGTTGCCTTTCTCTTGTCATGTACTCATCTTCCGCTCTGTTTGTGTGTGTGTGTGTCTGTGTGTTTGTGTACACCCAGACTTCCTCATTCTTTGGCATCTTGTAACAATTTATATTTAATTCTTGGTTTCTTGCCTTGCCAAATGAACTCAGAGACAGCCTGCCATTGTTTAAATGGTAAATCTGTTGACAAAATCGGTATAATCTGAAAAAGAGGCAACATCCTAGGCAAAACATTCATCTTAATCACAGAAATTCTCCCCGTAAGAGACTATTGTAGTTTTTCCCATCTTAACAAGTCTTCTTTCACATCATTCCGAATTGTAACGTCGTTATTCTGAAACGACATACTCTTCTCAGTTGATAAAATCACCCCCAAATATCGAACCTTTCTCTCAGTCTTAGACCAGTCTTACTCATCAGCAATTCTTGGTTGGACAAAGTCATATTTTGGGGCAGCATCTTTGTTTTTTGTTTCTTTACTTCCAGCCCTGCCAATGACACAAACTCTCTCGAATTCTTCATGAGATGTTCTACATTATCCAAAGGCTCTTGCAATATCAAAGCATGATGAATAAAGTCCTGTAGAATTTCCTTCATTCTTTCGGCCAATATTGAAGCAAATATTTTAGAGTTGTTATTCAACAGTGAAATGGGTCTATAATTCAGTTTCAGACGCCACTCTCCCCTTTCCTGCTGCCCCAACGCTTCAGACCATCCAGATGCCACAGAGAGTGGTTGGCAGGCAAGCTGACTGGAAGTTCTGGTTCTTTTGCAAGCTTGCTTTTGGGGCTCCAGGTCTAATGGGAGCGATTAAAAGAATGTGCATGGTATCAACGAGTGTTTCTCCACCTCAGCAACCTTAAGATGGGGGGACCAACTCCCAGCATTGCCCAGCCAGCATGGGGAACGGCTGGCTGGAGAATCCAGGGAGTTCAAGTCCCCCCATCTTATGGTTGCTGAGGTGGAGAAACACCGAGGTCAAAGACGAAGCGCATCCCGTCTTGTTTCTCGCGGTATCCATTCATCCAAATTGACCAGGAAGGCACAAGGAGACTTTAAGTGCCTTCCGAGGAACGCATTACAAACGCCCCCTGAAGGCAGTCCGTCTAAGGGAAGCTCTGCTTCGTAGCGGGCTAGCGCGTGCTCTCCCGTCTCCTCCACACTTGGAGCCAAAACAACGCTCGTGAAATACTTGCGCACGGCTTGGATCAGCCTTGTCCTAACCTGGCATTCCTCCCGATAGGCCAGAATTGCCACGCCCAAAACCGCCCGGTTCCAATGGGGACAGACGGATTAAGGAATGTTTGTGGAGAGGTGCCAATATTCGGTCAATTTTTGGGGAGCGGCGGGCGAAAACGGGCTGATTTCTCCAGGAGGGAGCTTTCTCAGACACAGCAGCTCGGAATAACTCTGAGGTTATTTGGGGTTTTACTATATGGGTCTGTTGAGGTTTTCCTACTAACGATTAAGACTGCTATTGTACCTAATCATTTTGGCCTGGGTGAAGAGGTTGTATTTGATTGACTCCTTCACGTGGTTCATGCAAATCGCCTGGGGGGAGGAGGACCTGCCCAGACTTCTCACTTCCTCTTTTTTTTCTCTGCCGGCAATGTAGCCAAGCAAGGCTTGCTCCAAAGGGGAGCTAAGTCCTTTAAATATGTTTTGCTTTTGTTTTGCTTCCGGTAAATAAATTATTTTTATAGAAAAGCTTGGTGTGTGACTTTTTTGACCTCTCCTGGGCTAAAGGCTTTCCCAGCATCTGCCAACAGGGTCTGTTTCGAACACAGCTCGGAATACACGAGTTTAGCATAAAGAAGCACGAGATTGCAAGAGCGTTTATCCCTTGTGTTCAGCCCACAAAATGAGACGATAAAAGGAATCCCGCCCCATCAAGTCCCGCCTACGGCGCCCCAAAGCGGATGCGTTCAACGGCTCGGCCCCAACCACAAGGTGGTGACTGTGGCGGTCCAGCAGCTGTGTTGATATTGCCTGCCATTCCGGAGATAACTTCAAATGACCAAGACCACCCACCTTGGACAGCATTGGTCCAGGATTTATCCCGCCGCCTTCTACGTTACGAAGACTGCGATCAAAACTAAAGCTTACGTTTTACAGTTCTCGGAGCGCACAGCTTTTGCCTTTTGCCAATCTAGCAGAAGAGAGATCCTGGCGTTTCCCATAGCACCCGAACCGTTACCAATCTTGTTTCATACAGGAAAACTTACCGAGGGGTCGTCCCGAGCCGGGAATGAAAAGACCCAGGCAGTGGCTGGAACAGAGGTGGGTTTCTTTCCCAAGAGCAGGTACAGCGCATGCTGGTTGGAAGGCCACCCTGTGGATTTCCCCGCCAGCCAGTTATACGCTGGAGCTTGGCTGTTGCTGTGCTACGGTGTTCCCGCCTCCTCGGAACCTGAGCGAGGTGTAATTCCCCCGGGCTGCAGAGAGGAGGCGCTGTGTGCTCACGCCCCCTGCTGTTTGCCTTTCCTGCTCCCATGGGCCGAGTTCCCTGCGGGGCTGTGGCTTTGGCCAGGGCCTGGACGGGCCACCTCGGGAGGACATTTTTCTCATCACAATCATGACAAGATTGGCTTAGACTGCCCCATGGGGCAGCCTTTAATCAATCAATCAATCAATCAGTCAATCAATCAATCAATCAATCAATCGTGACTGGGCCAGTCACTCTCTCTCAGCCAAACTCACCCCCCAGGGTTGTGGTTGTGGGGAAAACAGGAGGAGGAAGGAGTATTAGGTACCTTTGCCACCTTGAGTTAGGTATAAAAATAATAACGGCAGAAGGGAAACTAACTAACTACACAAATGAAGGCTAAAATACAATAGAAACAGAATCCTGAAATATAAATATAACATCCAAGATGGGGATATTAAAATGTTCTTCGTTTAAATTCATGTAAGTCACAGAGGCCATGAACTATTATCATCATTATCATTTTATGGATTTATTTCTATTTCCAATTTTGTCACTGCCCATCTCACTCAAGGAGCAAATAAAACGAAGATAAACACAGGTTAAAATACAATAAAAACAGTATACTGAAATATAAAAATAAACCTACAATCCAAGAGGGAGATATTAAAAAGTTCTTAATTTAAGTTCATGTAAGTCACGGGAGCGAAGGAGAAGAAGAAGAAGTGGTGTAATAATAGCTGTTATTATTCTTATTCTGATTCGGTTTTTCTCGCACTTTTCCTAGCCAGAAGTGCAACCACAAGATGGGCTAGAGCAGCCATATAAAGGGCCATCCTAAATTAATCCTTTTTCCTTGGGATCCCCGCTTTTCTGCAGCAGCTCAAGGCTCCCATCACAACAACCCAGCGAGGTGGGCTCAGAAAAAGACTCAGGGAGCTACAACTCCCTGTTAACTCCACAGGCCATCATCCGCAGCCGTGCCTCGCACGGCTGCCCTGAGGAGGGAGCGCCCGGGGCTCGATCGCGGTGCGCTTGCCTTCGTCCTGCGCCACCGCGCAGAACGAGCCCGGACCCGCTACGCTACACCGACCCCTCCGCTGACAGCCGGCCGCCGGGAAGCCTTAAGAAGGCGACGACGCAAGACCTGCATCCGGGACCCCGCCGCGGGCTGCCATGGCAACGCGCCAGCCCCTCCCTGGCATCCCCGCGCGCGCCTCTCTCCCTCCCGCTCTCCCGCTCAGAACCTGCGGAGGGAGGGGGGAGGAGCGGAATCACGAAGCGCGCTGGAGGAGTTTTGGCCCTCGCCGCCGCCGCAGGCCAAGCGCGCTTTTTCCTCCTGAGCGGGGGAAGCCGGCCCGCCCGCCCGCTCTTCTTCCGGCACCGACCTCCGAAACACGGCTCCCCGGGGCCTCTTCTCCGCTCTTCGGGAGTCCCCCTCTTCTTGTTTTCATCTTTGGGGCGGGACTCCCGTACGCTGCAATGCGTGCCACGCCCCCTTTGGGGGGATCGTAGCGCTGTCTGCCGCTGCTGTTTTAGCCGCGGCAGGCAGCAAATGATTGCCCTGCCTCTTCATAAAAGCAAACCCAGCCATCGCTTCGCCTTTTCAGATCCTTCCCCTTGTCACCTCGGAAGGGAATGGCAGAGGCCCAAGGCAAGATTCCCAAGGTAGGGAAACTGAAGGTCTTTTTCACCCAGAGAGGAAGGTGATCCCCCAGTCAGACTCCCAAGACCTAAAGAAATCACTCTTTTTTGGTCAAGACTTAACAAAGCCTGACACGACCTAGAATAGGATGTAGAATAAACATACTCCCCGTGTAGAAAGAAGAGGTCCAAACACAGGATTTACTGCAGGGTGATTTTACACCACGGTCGCCACGTGTTGGATCAAAGGCCGGGAAGCATAATTTCACCCCATCAGGATTCACCGTTCAGGAATGGCAGATCCATCTCCACTTGTACAAACTGGAGCACGACTGGCCCAGAGAGAAGGTGCTATGGAAGTCGCCTGTCACATCTTCCGCTCTCGTAGCGCTGCGAAGGGAAGACAAAGCTTCCACTCGCGTCTTACTCCTGCAGAGTAGAGCAACCCAATCAAGGTTAAACTACCCAGGTTAGCCTGGAGAATGCGTGCCAATGGTGGGTCTGTAACTTCCCTGGGACGTTTTTTTAAGACCTTGTGGTAAGAACTCGGCCCCTGTGAACCAGAGGCTTTTCTGTCCCTGGCATACCCCAGGTTTCAAATAGTTCTCCCCCTTGAATACCCCAGGTTTCAAATAGTCGTCCCCCTTCCTCCTTTCCTCACCCCCCCCCCCCAATCTTTAAATCAAGATATATTGATCCCTTTTGGACATTTGGTTGATTTTCATGAACTGGGCCAGCTGGCTCTGAATGAAGTCCCACCCCCAGCCACCCCCCCACCCCCTGGCGGGACTAAATTTATTCATTTACAAGGTATTTTAAGATACTCAGTTGCTTCTCCTGAGACAGGCCAGCACTGGGGATTTCACTTGTTTCTTATTAGAATGACTTAGATATTGGAGTTCTGCTTTGTTTGTTTTAGGATTTGGGTGTAAGCATTTAGCATTTTTAATTAAGTTGAATCTGCTTTGGGAAGGGTTTTGTTCTGAAAAGCAGGATAAAAATGTTAAATCCTGATGAAAGGTTAGGACAGGGTTTGAGGGCATAATTGGCGACCCCTGAAATAGTGGGATCTTGGTGTTCCCAGCATTGCAAACTTGAGCTACCCATCTTCTCGGCTATTCTGCCCAAAATAACCTCATTCGGAATTCTAAATCGTGCCTGCAAATTACATCAATCCTGGGTAGTTCTAGAGGTAACCTAATCTGCCACCAGAATTAAGTTTGGATCTTCCTCTAGCTCAGGGGAAGCTAGAAATTGCTGGTAAACCAACTCTAGGTTCCTTCCTTGGATAGCTGGTGAACGAGAAAATAGGCTAAGTGAATGAGCAGCTTCACCATTTTTGGTTTCCCCAGGGGGCACTTGGGGGCATTGTCTGCAGGTGGGGACCTAGCCCAGCTGCTCTATGACACGCCCTGGGCATCGGCAGACATCAGGAGACAACTTAGCAGGCCTGGGTCATTTTGTGACCTGCCCTGAGAGGTTCAGCTCTTTGGGTGGCAATCAAGAGACAGCCTGAAATCCATACGTGGATTTCCTTTGTGCAGGTGAAATGGATTTCAGCTTTGGCTGCTCCTGGGAGCCTGGCTTCCTCCTCCTGGCCATGGCCATCCTGGCCTTTGTCCTGTTCCTAACCAGGAAGGTCTTCAATGGCCAATGCTCTGCTGACCTGGAGCGCCTCCAACCTCGGAGGAGCAGCCAAGCCAGGTCCCGAAGGTGGTCTGGAGCCCAGCAGGTGGGTGGATCACTGGCTGGTGGGCTGGGGGCGGTGGTTCTCCCCAAGGATTCAACCAGGGCTGTCCACAGGGTGTGACAAAAGAAATCACGAGACATGGCTGCCATCTTTATACATTTGACCATGCCCTGTGGACACCCTAGAACAGTTGTTCTTGAACCGTTTGACCCCCTGATCCCTTCTCCCGGTCTTGAAGGATGTCATTGGCCCCACAAGAAACCTGTCAGCATCTGTGATTTTCCACAAGGGTCTCAGCAGCGGCAGTCCCAAACTGGACCTTCGACTCACAGACGAGCGATCCCAAATGGCTCCTCCCCCCCCCACCCCAGGAATGCCCGATTCCTGCCGTGGGTAATGCCCCCCAGCTCTGCTCTGGGCCGGGAGCGGAGGGCATCCAAGGGTTTGGGAGGTCCCTGCACAGGCCGTCTTGCTGAGCACAGAGGCCGATTGGGAGGTGCCAAAAGGGGTGGGGAGCAAAGACAAGCCGTCCTGTGCTCCGAGGGCCACCTTCCTGAAGAGCTCTCGGGGAGGAGGAGGCTGCAAAACTTCAGTCTCGTGGTCTCCCCATCAAAGGTCACTTTTGCTCCTAAGCAAAGTGCTAGGAATGTTTCAACTGCCTCCTGCTGGATTCTTTGCTCGAAACCAGGTTTGCGCAGGTCTTCTGAGCAAATGGCTACGCTTGGCCACCAGGGCCTGTGCTCCAAGCGGTTGACACGGAGAAGACAGAAAGGCAGGCAGGGTCAGGAGAAAAATATAACTGTGGTCAATCTGAATTCGGTGGCTACAGTCAGAGTCTTCTCTTTCAGCACATTCTAGCAACACCCTTAATGTAGCCACCGAATTAACCGGTTTTCTGCCTTGGCCCAATGCACTGAACCTTCAGGTCAATAAAGGGATTGGTTCTGCACAATAGGCTAAACCACAAAAGATCTAATCCAAAGTAACCCAAAGCGGGAAGGGGGGAATATCACTTTTAAAATAAAAATAAAACACTGACAGCTTTGAAGTGGGCTGGGCACGGCAGCATGGATGGCTTTTCCAGCCCTGGGGAGTAAAGGCAGGACCTACTTGAGAAAGCAGCAGAGTGATTAAAACTGAAAAAGGAAAGAAAAAGAAAAAACCCTCTAAATTATATCTATTTTGATCAATTTTATTGAAAAGATCATGTATGTGAAAGGGAGACTACAGAGGCACTTTTGATATACCGCTTTCAACTTCAACATTCTACTCCCATTTTTCAACAAGGGGTGAAAAAGTCAAATGGGGCAGATGCAGGGTCTCTCTGGAAGGCACATCTGCAGCCCGGAGGCCGAGGAGCCTCTGCCCGTCAAGTAACTCCCTCTGCCCTCTCTTCCCAGCAGGGTCCCCCCAACCTCCGAGACCAGGAAGAGGACATCATGGGAATCGTAGAAGGTAACGTGAAGGCACACACACACACACCCCGTGCCCCCGTGGCCCCGCCAGCCACAGGAAGGGCTCTTCCTCTCCCCTTTTACTCCTTATCCCAGCTCCTGGGGGGTCCCACGGCTGGCTCCCTACAGCCCACCCGGGTGCCCAGACTAAATCCCTGAAGCGCAGAGTAACCAGCCAGGTTCATGCGCTTTATGCCCCAAAGATGTTCAGCAAGGTTAAGGGCGAGATCCTTTCCTGCAGTGGGCAAGTGTAGCCGTGGGAACACAGTCTAAGTAGGACAGGGCTGTGATGCAGGCTGAAGGCTGTCTTCGGACAACATGTATCGCTTGCTTGTGGATATACTCCATTTTCCAGCCCAGAATGGCTGAGGGCTGAGTTCCTTCAAAGTCTTCAACCACTAAGCAACCAAGCCAAGCCAAGCTACCTCTGACCGTGCTTAGCACGTTCCACAATGCAGCCGCTGGGTCTTCACCTGACCTGCGGAGGCGTGTGGCAGGGACACGCCTGCTGTGGAGGAGGAATCGGTGAATCCTAATTCCTGGCAGGAGCCCAGTCCTCCCTTGACTCTCCTGCTTGATGCTTCTCCCCAAGGCCGCTTCCCCAGATTCCCAAAGACGCGACTTCCCCTCTCCAATGCTGGAAAATGCCCCTTTCTGGACTTGCAGAGCCGGAAGGGAACAGGCACGTGGTTTCTTCCTGCAGAAGGGAGCTCTCTGGCTTCTGGAAGGCCCAAAGGCTGCCTCCAGGGGATGGGGAGCTTGCTCATGTTGTCCTTCCTTACAGACCTCAGCACAGTCCTCTTCGATGATGCAGAAGAGGACCTTTTCCAGAGAGGTCAGCGTGACAGCACCGAACCACTGCTGTCCCCGGGACCGGTCTTTGCATGGATGGGACGCTCCAGGCTTTCGGACCCTCCTGAGCCCCCCCATCATGCCACAGTGCCACGGAGTGCCAGTGCTCCCAGCCCCACCATCAGCTATCTTCCGGTCACTCTGTCTAGGAAATGGAGCCCCTACATACAAAACCACCTCTACATGGTTCCCAAGAGGATGGAGACAGAGCAGGCCAAGCAGAAGAAGACGTCCCACTTTTCCGGGCTGCAGAGGGCTGAGAAGGATGCCTGGCGTCCTCGCGGTTACGAGGAACGCATTTATTGCTCAGGATGCTGGAGTGTGCCAAGCGGAAGCTTCTGTTCCTCTAAGGCCAGCTCACATGACGTCAGCTCCCTCCGCACAGTGGACTACGTGCCAAGGCACCTCCGACCATCTGAGCAGGAACTCTGGGGATCCCATATGCTGAATAAGACTCTTCGGCGCCTGTGGGACGTGCCCATGCTGGTCCGGCAGTCCTTGCGGGGGTTCCATCCAGCTCCCCCACCACCCTCGGCCGTACATCTGGTCACAGCCCTCTACCTGGCAAGGATAAAGCTTCTGTTCCTCAACCAGTTGGTCCTCATCGTGCTAGAGACCCGAAGGCAGCTGGTGGTGCACGTCCGAATGATGGTCACGCAGGGCGGCGGGGTCGTCCCAGGCGGGCAGTGCAGCCGCTACGGGTGTTCGTGCCGGTCTCTCCCCCGCTTCTGAGACGGTCGACGGAGGAGTCCACGGCCATACCTCAGGCTGAGGAGGAAGCCCAGAATCAGAAGGCTTCCGCCAAAGAAATCCCCAACACCCCCAGAGGGACTTGCTCACTCTTTGCACACACAAGCTTTAGAAAGCCCCTGCGTTGTGATGGAAACAAACCACAAAGCCATTTGGCAAAGGACGCTCTGCAGGACCGAGTTTCTGCTGTGGTTTGCTACTCCCAAGACGTCAGCCACCAACCAGGAAGAGTCACCCTTTCCAGTGCTCTCCCATCTGGGCTGAGAACAGGGTGGCTCCATTCCCAAGACCTTCCCTTTGCGGAGCAGGCCATTCTGGTTCCTCGAAGCCTCGAGGTGACACCCAGAATCCGTTGTGTGGGATTGCCCACAGCACTGGTCTTTGTGCTGCTTCTTCCAAGGAATGGCTCCACCAATTCCCGGTTCTACCACTTGCAGCACCCAAGCCACTGCGGTCCGCTTTGTCGCAAGATGCACCCTGTTCCTTTCAAAGGAGATCCAGGCGGAGTTGCAGCGGCACCTTAAAAGGAAGCAGTTGCAGCACAACTGGGGGCTGCCAGGCCTGGGGCAGCGTTCCCTTTCCTGCATTCTCATGAAGGTCCCCCGACTCAAACACCAAAGGCCGGGGGGGGGGGCACAGAAGTGTAAACATTCACCAGATTAAATTCTGCTTCTTTGGTCGAGAAACAAGGCAAAAGCTGGAGTTCAAGATGCAGAAAAGGGCCATCCCCCAGAGATGGGGGTAGAGAATGTGAAATGCCAGCTGGCTAAGAGATCTCTGGAGGTTCAGCTGGGAGCCACCCCACTGCTGGTCAGACGCTCGTGGAGCTTCACCTGTGGGAAAAGCCAGAAATCCCTTCATCGATGCAGCGGTTTCTCACCTTTGGCTTGCGCGGGAGATGTGAACCACCTCGAGCCGTCCATCGTTGGGCACCATTTGCCCTCTCTCTGGGGGTTGGGCATGCGCTACGGGTGCGTCTGTGGCGTGATGGCCCCCGAGTCCCCTCCTCAGGCTCTCAGGTCCCCAGGGCAGCCTCTGAACCCAAAGAGGTGAGTCCCCCTTTCCTTCTCCAGCGCGAGTGGCTCGAGGTGGAAGTTCGTATCTGAAAGAAGAGATGCAACATGGGGGGGAGGGGCTCCTGGCTCTCGTTGAAAAATCCCTAAAAGCCTTCCTGCCGCACCCCCATCCCCAGCTGCCTCCTAACCAAAAAGCTAAGATTTGGGTCAACATCTTGAAGGAGGACCTCTTCTTTTTGCCTAGGGACATCCAGAGTAAATTTGAGATCCACCCGCAGAAGGTGAAGCTATGTCAGCAGCGGGGTTTGCCAAAGGGGATCCCGGAGACGTCGAAGTTGGTGCGTCCGGGGTCCAGAAGTGACACCGCTGGGGGGAAAGTGCCAGAAGTGCCCCTCCCCTTGCGGGACAGCAGTCACGTCGTCCCCCCCGAGTCCTGGGCTACAGGGACCCGGAGGAGGGAGCCACGCATCAGGAGAGGAAAGGAACTCGGCCAGTGGCTCCGGTCCCACCGTCCGCCCCCATTCTGGTGGATGGTGGCCCGTCCTCTGTCTCCCGCCACTCCCGTCTGGGGGTGAGAGAATGGGGGACGCCTGAGGGGGGGCGAGAAATGACTGCCCTGGGGACCTGTCTCTGAGGGGGACACAACCGCTCCGGGAGACCAGGAGGGGCGAGCTCACCCCGGGAGCCTGTTGCCCTGGCACGAGCCAGACTCGCCAACCCCACAAGGGCCCGGATGAGACCGTTTCTGTCAGAGGCTCAATTCCAGGAAAGACACTCGGCATGAAGTCTGGGCTCCAGCTGTGGTCGCAGAGCCGGGAGCGGAAAGACAACCTGGGACGGCCCTGCAGAGGGGCCCAAGGGCCGCTGAGCCACACGCCCAGCCGAGAGTGGGCGTCCTGCAGAGACACCTGGAGCAGCCCAACTTCGGTCAGGAAGGAGGTGAAACTGAGCAGCCCAACATCGCACAGGCAAGAGCAGAAGTCGGGCAACCAAACACGGAACAGCCAAGAGCCGGAATCGGGCAGGAGGAAAGGGAAGTCAAAAATCCAAGAATGGCTTCTTGGCAGCACGGAAAAGTGTTTGGAAAGTAAGGCCCGACCTTCAAGTAGCAGGCAAGGGAGTCTGAAAAGCCACGTTTGGAAGAGCCAAGCCGAAGGAGATGAGCCCACCGTAAGGATCAAGGCTTGGCAACGTTGAAAGTCAGGACCCGGGAGAGAGAGAGATGTGGATGCCGCAAGGGCGGTAGATGGGAACCAGTTGCCGAGCGCCCAAATCGTAGTGACGTGAGTGTGGGGCTGCTGCGGCAGCCGTAAGTGTGAGGACCAGCCACAAGTCTTTTTCTCCAGCACCGTCTTAAGTCCAAACTGTCACTAAACGAATGACCATTAAGCGAGGAGTGCCTTTAAATGCGAAATTGTGTCGGATGTCCCGTCTGTGTCTATACAGCAGCTGCCCTGCCAGTTTAGGTGGGAGGGTGGTTTCCTTCTTGGTGGCTCTTTTTTTCCCAAAGAACTTTATTATTTTCCAAAGTATTCTTCAAGGGCATCCACTCCTTCATCCAAAGCAGACAAGAAGCATAAAAATACAACCTTACATCAGGTAAACCCATCCAGTGATGAGGCCGCTACTGTATCCCCTCAGGACTTTTGTGTTCAGTCGTGTGGACTGCGTGTATGTAGTTGCCTTTCTCTTGTCATGTACTCATCTTCCGCTCTGTTTGTGTGTGTGTGTGTCTGTGTGTTTGTGTACACCCAGACTTCCTCATTCTTTGGCATCTTGTAACAATTTATATTTAATTCTTGGTTTCTTGCCTTGCCAAATGAACTCAGAGACAGCCTGCCATTGTTTAAATGGTAAATCTGTTGACAAAATCGGTATAATCTGAAAAAGAGGCAACATCCTAGGCAAAACATTCATCTTAATCACAGAAATTCTCCCCGTAAGAGACTATTGTAGTTTTTCCCATCTTAACAAGTCTTCTTTCACATCATTCCGAATTGTAACGTCGTTATTCTGAAACGACATACTCTTCTCAGTTGATAAAATCACCCCCAAATATCGAACCTTTCTCTCAGTCTTAGACCAGTCTTACTCATCAGCAATTCTTGGTTGGACAAAGTCATATTTTGGGGCAGCATCTTTGTTTTTTGTTTCTTTACTTCCAGCCCTGCCAATGACACAAACTCTCTCGAATTCTTCATGAGATGTTCTACATTATCCAAAGGCTCTTGCAATATCAAAGCATGATGAATAAAGTCCTGTAGAATTTCCTTCATTCTTTCGGCCAATATTGAAGCAAATATTTTAGAGTTGTTATTCAACAGTGAAATGGGTCTATAATTCAGTTTCAGACGCCACTCTCCCCTTTCCTGCTGCCCCAACGCTTCAGACCATCCAGATGCCACAGAGAGTGGTTGGCAGGCAAGCTGACTGGAAGTTCTGGTTCTTTTGCAAGCTTGCTTTTGGGGCTCCAGGTCTAATGGGAGCGATTAAAAGAATGTGCATGGTATCAACGAGTGTTTCTCCACCTCAGCAACCTTAAGATGGGGGGACCAACTCCCAGCATTGCCCAGCCAGCATGGGGAACGGCTGGCTGGAGAATCCAGAGAGTTCAAGTCCCCCCATCTTATGGTTGCTGAGGTGGAGAAACACCGAGGTCAAAGACGAAGCGCATCCCGTCTTGTTTCTCGCGGTATCCATTCATCCAAATTGACCAGGAAGGCACAAGGAGACTTTAAGTGCCTTCCGAGGAACGCATTACAAACGCCCCCTGAAGGCAGTCCGTCTAAGGGAAGCTCTGCTTCGTAGCGGGCTAGCGCGTGCTCTCCCATCTCCTCCACACTTGGAGCCAAAACAACGCTCGTGAAATACTTGCGCACGGCTTGGATCAGCCTTGTCCTAACCTGGCATTCCTCCCGATAGGCCAGAATTGCCACGCCCAAAACCGCCCGGTTCCAATGGGGACAGACGGATTAAGGAATGTTTGTGGAGAGGTGCCAATATTCGGTCAATTTTTGGGGAGCGGCGGGCGAAAACGGGCTGATTTCTCCAGGAGGGAGCTTTCTCAGACACAGCAGCTCGGAATAACTCTGAGGTTATTTGGGGTTTTACTATATGGGTCTGTTGAGGTTTTCCTACTAACGATTAAGACTGCTATTGTACCTAATCATTTTGGCCTGGGTGAAGAGGTTGTATTTGATTGACTCCTTCACGTGGTTCATGCAAATCGCCTGGGGGGAGGAGGACCTGCCCAGACTTCTCACTTCCTCTTTTTTTTCTCTGCCGGCAATGTAGCCAAGCAAGGCTTGCTCCAAAGGGGAGCTAAGTCCTTTAAATATGTTTTGCTTTTGTTTTGCTTCCGGTAAATAAATTATTTTTATAGAAAAGCTTGGTGTGTGACTTTTTTGACCTCTCCTGGGCTAAAGGCTTTCCCAGCATCTGCCAACAGGGTCTGTTTCGAACACAGCTCGGAATACACGAGTTTAGCATAAAGAAGCACGAGATTGCAAGAGCGTTTATCCCTTGTGTTCAGCCCACAAAATGAGACGATAAAAGGAATCCCGCCCCATCAAGTCCCGCCTACGGCGCCCCAAAGCGGATGCGTTCAACGGCTCGGCCCCAACCACAAGGTGGTGACTGTGGCGGTCCAGCAGCTGCGTTGATATTGCCTGCCATTCCGGAGATAACTTCAAATGACCAAGACCACCCACCTTGGACAGCATTGGTCCAGGATTTATCCCGCCGCCTTCTACGTTACGAAGACTGCGATCAAAACTAAAGCTTACGTTTTACAGAGCGCACAGCTTTTGCCTTTTGCCAATCTAGCAGAAGAGAGATCCTGGCGTTTCCCATAGCACCCGAACCGTTACCAATCTTGTTTCATACAGGAAAACTTACCGAGGGGTCGTCCCGAAAAGACCCAGGCAGTGGCTGGAACAGAGGTGGGTTTCTTTCCCAAGAGCAGGTACAGCGCATGCTGGTTGGAAGGCCACCCTGTGGATTTCCCCGCCAGCCAGTTATACGCTGGAGCTTGGCTGTTGCTGTGCTACGGTGTTCCCGCCTCCTCGGAACCTGAGCGAGGTGTAATTCCCCCGGGCTGCAGAGAGGAGGCGCTGTGTGCTCAGGCCCCCTGCTGTTTGCCTTTCCTGCTCCCATGGGCCGAGTTCCCTGCGGGGCTGTGGCTTTGGCCAGGGCCTGGACGGGCCACCTCGGGAGGACATTTTTCTCATCACAATCATGACAAGATTGGCTTAGACTGCCCCATGGGGCAGCCTTTAATCAATCAATCAATCAATCAGTCAATCAATCGTGACTGGGCCAGTCACTCTCTCTCAGCCAAACTCACCCCCCAGGGTTGTGGTTGTGGGGAAAACAGGAGGAGGAAGGAGTATTAGGTACCTTTGCCACCTTGAGTTAGGTATAAAAATAATAACGGCAGAAGGGAAACTAACTAACTACACAAATGAAGGCTAAAATACAATAGAAACAGAATCCTGAAATATAAATATAACATCCAAGATGGGGATATTAAAATGTTCTTCGTTTAAATTCATGTAAGTCACAGAGGCCATGAACTATTATCATCATTATCATTTTATGGATTTATTTCTATTTCCAATTTTGTCACTGCCCATCTCACTCAAGGAGCAAATAAAACGAAGATAAACACAGGTTAAAATACAATAAAAACAGTATACTGAAATATAAAAATAAACCTACAATCCAAGAGGGAGATATTAAAAAGTTCTTAATTTAAGTTCATGTAAGTCACGGGAGCGAAGGAGAAGAAGAAGAAGTGGTGTAATAATAGCTGCTATTATTCTTATTCTGATTCGGTTTTTCTCGCACTTTTCCTAGCCAGAAGTGCAACCACAAGATGGGCTAGAGCAGCCATATAAAGGGCCATCCTAAATTAATCCTTTTTCCTTGGGATCCCCGCTTTTCTGCAGCAGCTCAAGGCTCCCATCACAACAACCCAGCGAGGTGGGCTCAGAAAAAGACTCAGGGAGCTACAACTCCCTGTTAACTCCACAGGCCATCATCCGCAGCCGTGCCTCGCACGGCTGCCCTGAGGAGGGAGCGCCCGGGGCTCGATCGCGGTGCGCTTGCCTTCGTCCTGCGCCACCGCGCAGAACGAGCCCGGACCCGCTACGCTACACCGACCCCTCCGCTGACAGCCGGCCGCCGGGAAGCCTTAAGAAGGCGACGACGCAAGACCTGCATCCGGGACCCCGCCGCGGGCTGCCATGGCAACGCGCCAGCCCCTCCCTGGCATCCCCGCGCGCGCCTCTCTCCCTCCCGCTCTCCCGCTCAGAACCTGCGGAGGGAGGGAGGGGGGAGGAGCGGAATCACGAAGCGCGCTGGAGGAGTTTTGGCCCTCGCCGCCGCCGCAGGCCAAGCGCGCTTTTTCCTCCTGAGCGGGGGAAGCCGGCCCGCCCGCCCGCCCGCCCGCCCGCCCTTCTTCCGGCACCGACCGCCGAAACACGGCTCCCCGGGGCCTCTTCTCCGCTCTTCGGGAGTCCCCCTCTTCTTGTTTTCATCTTTGGGGCGGGACTCCCGTACGCTGCAATGCGTGCCACGCCCCCTTTGGGGGGATCGTAGCGCTGTCTGCCGCTGCTGTTTTAGCCGCGGCAGGCAGCAAATGATTGCCCTGCCTCTTCATAAAAGCAAACCCAGCCATCGCTTCGCCTTTTCAGATCCTTCCCCTTGTCACCTCGGAAGGGAATGGCAGAGGCCCAAGGCAAGATTCCCAAGGTAGGGAAACTGAAGGTCTTTTTCACCCAGAGAGGAAGGTGATCCCCCAGTCAGACTCCCAAGACCTAAAGAAATCACTCTTTTTTGGTCAAGACTTAACAAAGCCTGACACGACCTAGAATAGGATGTAGAATAAACATACTCCCCGTGTAGAAAGAAGAGGTCCAAACACAGGATTTACTGCAGGGTGATTTTACACCACGGTCGCCACGTGTTGGATCAAAGGCCGGGAAGCATAATTTCACCCCATCAGGATTCACCGTTCAGGAATGGCAGATCCATCTCCACTTGTACAAACTGGAGCACGACTGGCCCAGAGAGAAGGTGCTATGGAAGTCGCCTGTCACATCTTCCGCTCTCGTAGCGCTGCGAAGGGAAGACAAAGCTTCCACTCGCGTCTTACTCCTGCAGAGTAGAGCAACCCAATCAAGGTTAAACTACCCAGGTTAGCCTAGAGAATGCGTGCCAATGGTGGGTCTGTAACTTCCCTGGGACGTTTTTTTAAGACCTTGTGGTAAGAACTCGGCCCCTGTGAACCAGAGGCTTTTCTGTCCCTGGCATACCCCAGGTTTCAAATAGTTCTCCCCCTTGAATACCCCAGGTTTCAAATAGTCGTCCCCCTTCCTCCTTTCCTCACCCCCCCCCCCCAATCTTTAAATCAAGATATATTGATCCCTTTTGGACATTTGGTTGATTTTCATGAACTGGGCCAGCTGGCTCTGAATGAAGTCCCACCCCCAGCCACCCCCCCACCCCCTGGCGGGACTAAATTTATTCATTTACAAGGTATTTTAAGATACTCAGTTGCTTCTCCTGAGACAGGCCAGCACTGGGGATTTCACTTGTTTCTTATTAGAATGACTTAGATATTGGAGTTCTGCTTTGTTTGTTTTAGGATTTGGGTGTAAGCATTTAGCATTTTTAATTAAGTTGAATCTGCTTTGGGAAGGGTTTTGTTCTGAAAAGCAGGATAAAAATGTTAAATCCTGATGAAAGGTTAGGACAGGGTTTGAGGGCATAATTGGCGACCCCTGAAATAGTGGGATCTTGGTGTTCCCAGCATTGCAAACTTGAGCTACCCATCTTCTTGGCTATTCTGCCCAAAATAACCTCATTCGGAATTCTAGATCGTGCCTGCAAATTACATCAATCCTGGGTAGTTCTAGAGGTAACCTAATCTGCCACCAGAATTAAGTTTGGATCTTCCTCTAGCTCAGGGGAAGCTAGAACTTGCTGGTAAACCAACTCTAGGTTCCTTCCTTGGATAGCTGGTGAACGAGAAAATAGGCTAAGTGAATGAGCAGCTTCACCATTTTTGGTTTCCCCAGGGGGCACTTGGGGGCATTGTCTGCAGGTGGGGACCTAGCCCAGCTGCTCTATGACACGCCCTGGGCATCGGCAGACATCAGGAGACAACTTAGCAGGCCTGGGTCATTTTGTGACCTGCCCTGAGAGGTTCAGCTCTTTGGGTGGCAATCAAGAGACAGCCTGAAATCCATACGTGGATTTCCTTTGTGCAGGTGAAATGGATTTCAGCTTTGGCTGCTCCTGGGAGCCTGGCTTCCTCCTCCTGGCCATGGCCATCCTGGCCTTTGTCCTGTTCCTAACCAGGAAGGTCTTCAATGGCCAATGCTCTGCTGACCTGGAGCGCCTCCAACCTCGGAGGAGCAGCCAAGCCAGGTCCCGAAGGTGGTCTGGAGCCCAGCAGGTGGGTGGATCACTGGCTGGTGGGCTGGGGGCGGTGGTTCTCCCCAAGGATTCAACCAGGGCTGTCCACAGGGTGTGACAAAAGAAATCACGAGACATGGCTGCCATCTTTATACATTTGACCATGCCCTGTGGACACCCTAGAACAGTTGTTCTTGAACCGTTTGACCCCCTGATCCCTTCTCCCGGTCTTGAAGGATGTCATTGGCCCCACAAGAAACCTGTCAGCATCTGTGGTTTTCCACAAGGGTCTCAGCAGCGGCAGTCCCAAACTGGACCTTCGACTCACAGACGAGCGATCCCAAATGGCTCCTCCCCCCCCACCCCAGGAATGCCCGATTCCTGCCGTGGGTAATGCCCCCCAGCTCTGCTCTGGGCCGGGAGCGGAGGGCATCCAAGGGTTTGGGAGGTCCCTGCACAGGCCGTCTTGCTGAGCACAGAGGCCGATTGGGAGGTGCCAAAAGGGGTGGGGAGCAAAGACAAGCCGTCCTGTGCTCCGAGGGCCACCTTCCTGAAGAGCTCTCGGGGAGGAGGAGGCTGCAAAACTTCAGTCTCGTGGTCTCCCCATCAAAGGTCACTTTTGTTCCTAAGCAAAGTGCTAGGAATGTTTCAACTGCCTCCTGCTGGATTCTTTGCTTGAAACCAGGTTTGCCCAGGTCTTCTGAGCAAATGGCTACGCTTGGCCACCAGGGCCTGTGCTCCAAGCGGTTGACACGGAGAAGACAGAAAGGCAGGCAGGGTCAGGAGAAAAATATAACTGTGGTCAATCTGAATTCGGTGGCTACAGTCAGAGTCTTCTCTTTCAGCACATTCTAGCAACACCCTTAATGTAGCCACCGAATTAACCGGTTTTCTGCCTTGGCCCAATGCACTGAACCTTCAGGTCAATAAAGGGATTGGTTCTGCACAATAGGCTAAACCACAAAAGATCTAATCCAAAGTAACCCAAAGCGGGAAGGGGGGAATATCACTTTTAAAATAAAAATAAAACACTGACAGCTTTGAAGTGGGCTGGGCACGGCAGCATGGATGGCTTTTCCAGCCCTGGGGAGTAAAGGCAGGACCTACTTGAGAAAGCAGCAGAGTGATTAAAACTGAAAAAGAAAAGAAAAAGAAAAAACCCTCTAAATTATATCTATTTTGATCAATTTTATTGAAAAGATCATGTATGTGAAAGGGAGACTACAGAGGCACTTTTGATATACTGCTTTCAACTTCAACATTCTACTCCCATTTTTCAACAAGGGGTGAAAAAGTCAAATGGGGCAGATGCAGGGTCTCTCTGGAAGGCACATCTGCAGCCCGGAGGCCGAGGAGCCTCTGCCCGTCAAGTAACTCCCTCTGCCCTCTCTTCCCAGCAGGGTCCCCCCAACCTCCGAGACCAGGAAGAGGACATCATGGGAATCGTAGAAGGTAACGTGAAGGCACACACACACCCCCCCCGTGCCCCCGTGGCCCCGCCAGCCACAGGAAGGGCTCTTCCTCTCCCCTTTTACTCCTTATCCCAGCTCCTGGGGGGTCCCACGGCTGGCTCCCTACAGCCCACCCGGGTGCCCAGACTAAATCCCTGAAGCGCAGAGTAACCAGCCAGGTTCATGCGCTTTATGCCCCAAAGATGTTCAGCAAGGTTAAGGGCGAGATCCTTTCCTGCAGTGGGCATGTGTAGCCGTGGGAACACAGTCTAAGTAGGACAGGGCTGTGATGCAGGCTGAAGGCTGTCTTCGGACAACATGTATCGCTTGCTTGTGGATATACTCCATTTTCCAGCCCAGAATGGCTGAGGGCTGAGTTCCTTCAAAGTCTTCAACCACTAAGCAACCAAGCCAAGCCAAGCTACCTCTGACCGTGCTTAGCACGTTCCACAATGCAGCCGCTGGGTCTTCACCTGACCTGCGGAGGCGTGTGGCAGGGACACGCCTGCTGTGGAGGAGGAATCGGTGAATCCTAATTCCTGGCAGGAGCCCAGTCCTCCCTTGACTCTCCTGCTTGATGCTTCTCCCCAAGGCCGCTTCCCCAGATTCCCAAAGACGCGACTTCCCCTCTCCAATGCTGGAAAATGCCCCTTTCTGGACTTGCAGAGCCGGAAGGGAACAGGCACGTGGTTTCTTCCTGCAGAAGGGAGCTCTCTGGCTTCTGGAAGGCCCAAAGGCTGCCTCCAGGGGATGGGGAGCTTGCTCATGTTGTCCTTCCTTACAGACCTCAGCACAGTCCTCTTCGATGATGCAGAAGAGGACCTTTTCCAGAGAGGTCAGCGTGACAGCACCGAACCACTGCTGTCCCCGGGACCGGTCTTTGCATGGATGGGACGCTCCAGGCTTTCGGACCCTCCTGAGCCCCCCCATCATGCCACAGTGCCACGGAGTGCCAGTGCTCCCAGCCCCACCATCAGCTATCTTCCGGTCACTCTGTCTAGGAAATGGAGCCCCTACATACAAAACCACCTCTACATGGTTCCCAAGAGGATGGAGACAGAGCAGGCCAAGCAGAAGAAGACGTCCCACTTTTCCGGGCTGCAGAGGGCTGAGAAGGATGCCTGGCGTCCTCGCGGTTACGAGGAACGCATTTATTGCTCAGGATGCTGGAGTGTGCCAAGCGGAAGCTTCTGTTCCTCTAAGGCCAGCTCACATGACGTCAGCTCCCTCCGCACAGTGGACTACGTGCCAAGGCACCTCCGACCATCTGAGCAGGAACTCTGGGGATCCCATATGCTGAATAAGACTCTTCGGCGCCTGTGGGACGTGCCCATGCTGGTCCGGCAGTCCTTGCGGGGGTTCCATCCAGCTCCCCCACCACCCTCGGCCGTACATCTGGTCACAGCCCTCTACCTGGCAAGGATAAAGCTTCTGTTCCTCAACCAGTTGGTCCTCATCGTGCTAGAGACCCGAAGGCAGCTGGTGGTGCACGTCCGAATGATGGTCACGCAGGGCGGCGGGGTCGTCCCAGGCGGGCAGTGCAGCCGCTACGGGTGTTTGTGCCGGTCTCTCCCCCGCTTCTGAGATGGTCGACGGAGGAGTCCACGGCCATACCTCAGGCTGAGGAGGAAGCCCAGAATCAGAAGGCTTCCGCCAAAGAAATCCCCAACACCCCCAGAGGGACTTGCTCACTCTTTGCACACACAAGGTTTAGAAAGCCCCTGCGTTGTGATGGAAAAAAACCACAAAGCCATTTGGCAAAGGACGCTCTGCAGGACCGAGTTTCTGCTGTGGTTTGCTACTCCCAAGACGTCAGCCACCAACCAGGAAGAGTCACCCTTTCCAGTGCTCTCCCATCTGGGCTGAGAACAGGGTGGCTCCATTCCCAAGACCTTCCCTTTGCGGAGCAGGCCATTCTGGTTCCTCGAAGCCTCGAGGTGACACCCAGAATCCGTTGTGTGGGATTGCCCACAGCACTGGTCTTTGTGCTGCTTCTTCCAAGGAATGGCTCCACCAATTCCCGGTTCTACCACTTGCAGCACCCAAGCCACTGCGGTCCGCTTTGTCGCAAGATGCACCCTGTTCCTTTCAAAGGAGATCCAGGCGGAGTTGCAGCGGCACCTTAAAAGGAAGCAGTTGCAGCACAACTGGGGGCTGCCAGGCCTGGGGCAGCGTTCCCTTTCCTGCATTCTCATGAAGGTCCCCCGACTCAAACACCAAAGGCCGGGGGGGGGGCACAGGAGTGTAAACATTCACCAGATTAAATTCTGCTTCTTTGGTCGAGAAACAAGGCAAAAGCTGGAGTTCAAGATGCAGAAAAGGGCCATCCCCCAGAGATGGGGGTAGAGAATGTGAAATGCCAGCTGGCTAAGAGATCTCTGGAGGTTCAGCTGGGAGCCACCCCACTGCTGGTCAGATGCTCGTGGAGCTTCACCTGTGGGAAAAGCCAGAAATCCCTTCATCGATGCAGCGGTTTCTCACCTTTGGCTTGCGCGGGAGATGTGAACCACCTCGAGCCGTCCATCGTTGGGCACCATTTGCCCTCTCTCTGGGGGTTGGGCATGCGCTACGGGTGCGTCTGTGGCGTGATGGCCCCCGAGTCCCCTCCTCAGCCTCTCAGGTCCCCAGGGCAGCCTCTGAACCCAAAGAGGCGAGTCCCCCTTTCCTTCTCCAGCGCGAGTGGCTCGAGGTGGAAGTTCGTATCTGAAAGAAGAGATGCAACATGGGGGGGAGGGGCTCCTGGCTCTCGTTGAAAAATCCCTAAAAGCCTTCCTGCCGCACCCCCATCCCCAGCTGCCTCCTAACCAAAAAGCTAAGATTTGGGTCAAGATCTTGAAGGAGGACCTCTTCTTTTTGCCCAGGGACATCCAGAGTAAATTTGAGATCCACCCGCAGAAGGTGAAGCTATGTCAGCAGCGGGGTTTGCGAAAGGGGATCCCGGAGACGTCGAAGATGGTGCGTCCGGGGTCCAGAAGTGACACCGCTGGGGGGAAAGTGCCAGAAGTGCCCCTCCCCTTGCGGGACAGCAGTCACGTCGTCCCCCCCGAGTCCTGGGCTACAGGCACCCGGAGGAGGGAGCCACGCATCAGGAGAGGAAAGGAACTCGGCCAGTGGCTCCGGTCCCACCGTCCGCCCCCATTCTGGTGGATGGTGGCCCGTCCTCTGTCTCCCGCCACTCCCGTCTGGGGGTGAGAGAATGAGGGACGCCTGAGGGGGGGCGAGAAATGACTGCCCTGGGGACCTGTCTCTGAGGGGGACACAACCGCTCCGGGAGACCAGGAGGGGCGAGCTCACCCCGGGAGCCTGTTGCCCTGGCACGAGCCAGACTCGCCAAACCCACAAGGGCCCGGATGAGACCGTTTCTGTCAGAGGCTCAATTCCAGGAAAGACACTCGGCATGAAGTCTGGGCTCCAGCTGTGGTCGCAGAGCCGGGAGCGGAAAGACAACCTGGGACGGCCCTGCAGAGGGGCCCAAGGGCCGCTGAGCCACACGCCCAGCCGAGAGTGGGCGTCCTGCAGAGACACCTGGAGCAGCCCAACTTCGGTCAGGAAGGAGGTGAAACTGAGCAGCCCAACATCGCACAGGCAAGAGCAGAAGTCGGGCAACCAAACACGGAACAGCCAAGAGCCGGAATCGGGCAGGAGGAAAGGGAAGTCAAAAATCCAAGAATGGCTTCTTGGCAGCACGGAAAAGTGTTTGGAAAGTAAGGCCCGACCTTCAAGTAGCAGGCAAGGGAGTCTGAAAAGCCACGTTTGGAAGAGCCAAGCCGAAGGAGATGAGCCCACCGTAAGGATCAAGGCTTGGCAACGTTGAAAGTCAGGACCCGGGAGAGAGAGAGATGTGGATGCCGCAAGGGCGGTAGATGGGAACCAGTTGCCGAGCGCCCAAATCGTAGTGACGTGAGTGTGGGGCTGCTGCGGCAGCCGTAAGCGTGAGGACCAGCCACAAGTCTTTTTCTCCAGCACCGTCTTAAGTCCAAACTGTCACTAAACGAATGACCATTAAGCGAGGAGTGCCTTTAAATGCGAAATTGTGTCGGATGTCCCGTCTGTGTCTATACAGCAGCTGCCCTGCCAGTTTAGGTGGGAGGGTGGTTTCCTTCTTGGTGGCTCTTTTTTTCCCAAAGAACTTTATTATTTTCCAAAGTATTCTTCAAGGGCATCCACTCCTTCATCCAAAGCAGACAAGAAGCATAAAAATACAACCTTACATCAGGTAAACCCATCCAGTGATGAGGCCGCTACTGTATCCCCTCAGGACTTTTGTGTTCAGTCGTGTGGACTGCGTGTATGTAGTTGCCTTTCTCTTGTCATGTACTCATCTTCCGCTCTGTTTGTGTGTGTGTGTGTCTGTGTGTTTGTGTACACCCAGACTTCCTCATTCTTTGGCATCTTGTAACAATTTATATTTAATTCTTGGTTTCTTGCCTTGCCAAATGAACTCAGAGACAGCCTGCCATTGTTTAAATGGTAAATCTGTTGACAAAATCGGTATAATCTGAAAAAGAGGCAACATCCTAGGCAAAACATTCATCTTAATCACAGAAATTCTCCCCGTAAGAGACTATTGTAGTTTTTCCCATCTTAACAAGTCTTCTTTCACATCATTCCGAATTGTAACGTCGTTATTCTGAAACGACATACTCTTCTCAGTTGATAAAATCACCCCCAAATATCGAACCTTTCTCTCAGTCTTAGACCAGTCTTACTCATCAGCAATTCTTGGTTGGACAAAGTCATATTTTGGGGCAGCATCTTTGTTTTTTGTTTCTTTACTTCCAGCCCTGCCAATGACACAAACTCTCTCGAATTCTTCATGAGATGTTCTACATTATCCAAAGGCTCTTGCAATATCAAAGCATGATGAATAAAGTCCTGTAGAATTTCCTTCATTCTTTCGGCCAATATTGAAGCAAATATTTTAGAGTTGTTATTCAACAGTGAAATGGGTCTATAATTCAGTTTCAGACGCCACTCTCCCCTTTCCTGCTGCCCCAACGCTTCAGACCATCCAGATGCCACAGAGAGTGGTTGGCAGGCAAGCTGACTGGAAGTTCTGGTTCTTTTGCAAGCTTGCTTTTGGGGCTCCAGGTCTAATGGGAGCGATTAAAAGAATGTGCATGGTATCAACGAGTGTTTCTCCACCTCAGCAACCTTAAGATGGGGGGACCAACTCCCAGCATTGCCCAGCCAGCATGGGGAACGGCTGGCTGGAGAATCCAGGGAGTTCAAGTCCCCCCATCTTATGGTTGCTGAGGTGGAGAAACACCGAGGTCAAAGACGAAGCGCATCCCGTCTTGTTTCTCGCGGTATCCATTCATCCAAATTGACCAGGAAGGCACAAGGAGACTTTAAGTGCCTTCCGAGGAACGCATTACAAACGCCCCCTGAAGGCAGTCCGTCTAAGGGAAGCTCTGCTTCGTAGCGGGCTAGCGCGTGCTCTCCCATCTCCTCCACACTTGGAGCCAAAACAACGCTCGTGAAATACTTGCGCACGGCTTGGATCAGCCTTGTCCTAACCTGGCATTCCTCCCGATAGGCCAGAATTGCCACGCCCAAAACCGCCCGGTTCCAATGGGGACAGACGGATTAAGGAATGTTTGTGGAGAGGTGCCAATATTCGGTCAATTTTTGGGGAGCGGCGGGCGAAAACGGGCTGATTTCTCCAGGAGGGAGCTTTCTCAGACACAGCAGCTCGGAATAACTCTGAGGTTATTTGGGGTTTTACTATATGGGTCTGTTGAGGTTTTCCTACTAACGATTAAGACTGCTATTGTACCTAATCATTTTGGCCTGGGTGAAGAGGTTGTATTTGATTGACTCCTTCACGTGGTTCATGCAAATCGCCTGGGGGGAGGAGGACCTGCCCAGACTTCTCACTTCCTCTTTTTTTTCTCTGCCGGCAATGTAGCCAAGCAAGGCTTGCTCCAAAGGGGAGCTAAGTCCTTTAAATATGTTTTGCTTTTGTTTTGCTTCCGGTAAATAAATTATGTTTATAGAAAAGCTTGGTGTGTGACTTTTTTGACCTCTCCTGGGCTAAAGGCTTTCCCAGCATCTGCCAACAGGGTCTGTTTCGAACACAGCTCGGAATACACGAGTTTAGCATAAAGAAGCACGAGATTGCAAGAGCGTTTATCCCTTGTGTTCAGCCCACAAAATGAGACGATAAAAGGAATCCCGCCCCATCAAGTCCCGCCTACGGCGCCCCAAAGCGGATGCGTTCAACGGCTCGGCCCCAACCACAAGGTGGTGACTGTGGCGGTCCAGCAGCTGCGTTGATATTGCCTGCCATTCCGGAGATAACTTCAAATGACCAAGACCACCCACCTTGGACAGCATTGGTCCAGGATTTATCCCGCCGCCTTCTAGGTTACGAAGACTGCGATCAAAACTAAAGCTTACGTTTTACAGTTCTCGGAGCGCACAGCTTTTGCCTTTTGCCAATCTAGCAGAAGAGAGATCCTGGCGCTTCCCATAGGACCCGAACCGTTACCAATCTTGTTTCATACAGGAAAACTTACCGAGGGGTCGTCCCGAGCCGGGAATGAAAAGACCCAGGCAGTGGCTGGAACAGAGGTGGGTTTCTTTCCCAAGAGCAGGTACAGCGCATGCTGGTTGGAAGGCCACCCTGTGGATTTCCCCGCCAGCCAGTTATACGCTGGAGCTTGGCTGTTGCTGTGCTACGGTGTTCCCGCCTCCTCGGAACCTGAGCGAGGTGTAATTCCCCCGGGCTGCAGAGAGGAGGCGCTGTGTGCTCAGGCCCCCTGCTGTTTGCCTTTCCTGCTCCCATGGGCCGAGTTCCCTGCGGGGCTGTGGCTTTGGCCAGGGCCTGGACGGGCCACCTCGGGAGGACATTTTTCTCATCACAATCATGACAAGATTGGCTTAGACTGCCCCATGGGGCAGCCTTTAATCAATCAATCAATCAATCAATCAGTCAATCAATCAATCAATCAATCAATCGTGACTGGGCCAGTCACTCTCTCTCAGCCAAACTCACCCCCCAGGGTTGTGGTTGTGGGGAAAACAGGAGGAGGAAGGAGTATTAGGTACCTTTGCCACCTTGAGTTAGGTATAAAAATAATAACGGCAGAAGGGAAACTAACTAACTACACAAATGAAGGCTAAAATACAATAGAAACAGAATCCTGAAATATAAATATAACATCCAAGATGGGGATATTAAAATGTTCTTCGTTTAAATTCATGTAAGTCACAGAGGCCATGAACTATTATCATCATTATCATTTTATGGATTTATTTCTATTTCCAATTTTGTCACTGCCCATCTCACTCAAGGAGCAAATAAAACGAAGATAAACACAGGTTAAAATACAATAAAAACAGTATACTGAAATATAAAAATAAACCTACAATCCAAGAGGGAGATATTAAAAAGTTCTTAATTTAAGTTCATGTAAGTCACGGGAGCGAAGGAGAAGAAGAAGAAGTGGTGTAATAATAGCTGTTATTATTCTTATTCTGATTCGGTTTTTCTCGCACTTTTCCTAGCCAGAAGTGCAACCACAAGATGGGCTAGAGCAGCCATATAAAGGGCCATCCTAAATTAATCCTTTTTCCTTGGGATCCCCGCTTTTCTGCAGCAGCTCAAGGCTCCCATCACAACAACCCAGCGAGGTGGGCTCAGAAAAAGACTCAGGGAGCTACAACTCCCTGTTAACTCCACAGGCCATCATCCGCAGCCGTGCCTCGCACGGCTGCCCTGAGGAGGGAGCGCCCGGGGCTCGATCGCGGTGCGCTTGCCTTCGTCCTGCGCCACCGCGCAGAACGAGCCCGGACCCGCTACGCTACACCGACCCCTCCGCTGACAGCCGGCCGCCGGGAAGCCTTAAGAAGGCGACGACGCAAGACCTGCATCCGGGACCCCGCCGCGGGCTGCCATGGCAACGCGCCAGCCCCTCCCTGGCATCCCCGCGCGCGCCTCTCTCCCTCCCGCTCTCCCGCTCAGAACCTGCGGAGGGAGGGAGGGGGGAGGAGCGGAATCACGAAGCGCGCTGGAGGAGTTTTGGCCCTCGCCGCCGCCGCAGGCCAAGCGCGCTTTTTCCTCCTGAGCGGGGGAAGCCGGCCCGCCCGCCCGCTCTTCTTCCGGCACCGACCTCCGAAACACGGCTCCCCGGGGCCTCTTCTCCGCTCTTCGGGAGTCCCCCTCTTCTTGTTTTCATCTTTGGGGCGGGACTCCCGTACGCTGCAATGCGTGCCACGCCCCCTTTGGGGGGATCGTAGCGCTGTCTGCCGCTGCTGTTTTAGCCGCGGCAGGCAGCAAATGATTGCCCTGCCTCTTCATAAAAGCAAACCCAGCCATCGCTTCGCCTTTTCAGATCCTTCCCCTTGTCACCTCGGAAGGGAATGGCAGAGGCCCAAGGCAAGATTCCCAAGGTAGGGAAACTGAAGGTCTTTTTCACCCAGAGAGGAAGGTGATCCCCCAGTCAGACTCCCAAGACCTCAAGAAATCACTCTTTTTTGGTCAAGACTTAACAAAGCCTGACACGACCTAGAATAGGATGTAGAATAAACATACTCCCCGTGTAGAAAGAAGAGGTCCAAACACAGGATTTACTGCAGGGTGATTTTACACCACGGTCGCCACGTGTTGGATCAAAGGCCGGGAAGCATAATTTCACCCCATCAGGATTCACCGTTCAGGAACGGCAGATCCATCTCCGCTTGTACAAACTGGAGCACGACTGGCCCAGAGAGAAGGTGCTATGGAAGTCGCCTGTCACATCTTCCGCTCTCGTAGCGCTGCGAAGGGAAGACAAAGCTTCCACTCGCGTCTTACTCCTGCAGAGTAGAGCAACCCAATCAAGGTTAAACTACCCAGGTTAGCCTAGAGAATGCGTGCCAATGGTGGGTCTGTAACTTCCCTGGGACGTTTTTTTAAGACCTTGTGGTAAGAACTCGGCCCCTGTGAACCAGAGGCTTTTCTGTCCCTGGCATACCCCAGGTTTCAAATAGTTCTCCCCCTTGAATACCCCAGGTTTCAAATAGTCGTCCCCCTTCCTCCTTTCCTCACCCCCCCCCCCCAATCTTTAAATCAAGATATATTGATCCCTTTTGGACATTTGGTTGATTTTCATGAACTGGGCCAGCTGGCTCTGAATGAAGTCCCACCCCCAGCCACCCCCCCACCCCCTGGCGGGACTAAATTTATTCATTTACAAGGTATTTTAAGATACTCAGTTGCTTCTCCTGAGACAGGCCAGCACTGGGGATTTCACTTGCTTCTTATTAGAATGACTTAGATATTGGAGTTCTGCTTTGTTTGTTTTAGGATTTGGGTGTAAGCATTTAGCATTTTTAATTAAGTTGAATCTGCTTTGGGAAGGGTTTTGTTCTGAAAAGCAGGATAAAAATGTTAAATCCTGATGAAAGGTTAGGACAGGGTTTGAGGGCATAATTGGCGACCCCTGAAATAGTGGGATCTTGGTGTTCCCAGCATTGCAAACTTGAGCTACCCATCTTCTCGGCTATTCTGCCCAAAATAACCTCATTCGGAATTCTAGATCGTGCCTGCAAATTACATCAATCCTGGGTAGTTCTAGAGGTAACCTAATCTGCCACCAGAATTAAGTTTGGATCTTCCTCTAGCTCAGGGGAAGCTAGAACTTGCTGGTAAACCAACTCTAGGTTCCTTCCTTGGATAGCTGGTGAACGAGAAAATAGGCTAAGTGAATGAGCAGCTTCACCATTTTTGGTTTCCCCAGGGGGCACTTGGGGGCATTGTCTGCAGGTGGGGACCTAGCCCAGCTGCTCTATGACACGCCCTGGGCATCGGCAGACATCAGGAGACAACTTAGCAGGCCTGGGTCATTTTGTGACCTGCCCTGAGAGGTTCAGCTCTTTGGGTGGCAATCAAGAGACAGCCTGAAATCCATACGTGGATTTCCTTTGTGCAGGTGAAATGGATTTCAGCTTTGGCTGCTCCTGGGAGCCTGGCTTCCTCCTCCTGGCCATGGCCATCCTGGCCTTTGTCCTGTTCCTAACCAGGAAGGTCTTCAATGGCCAATGCTCTGCTGACCTGGAGCGCCTCCAACCTCGGAGGAGCAGCCAAGCCAGGTCCCGAAGGTGGTCTGGAGCCCAGCAGGTGGGTGGATCACTGGCTGGTGGGCTGGGGGCGGTGGTTCTCCCCAAGGATTCAACCAGGGCTGTCCACAGGGTGTGACAAAAGAAATCACGAGACATGGCTGCCATCTTTATACATTTGACCATGCCCTGTGGACACCCTAGAACAGTTGTTCTTGAACCGTTTGACCCCCTGATCCCTTCTCCCGGTCTTGAAGGATGTCATTGGCCCCACAAGAAACCTGTCAGCATCTGTGGTTTTCCACAAGGGTCTCAGCAGCGGCAGTCCCAAACTGGACCTTCGACTCACAGACGAGCGATCCCAAATGGCTCCTCCCCCCCCACCCCAGGAATGCCCGATTCCTGCCGTGGGTAATGCCCCCCAGCTCTGCTCTGGGCCGGGAGCGGAGGGCATCCAAGGGTTTGGGAGGTCCCTGCACAGGCCGTCTTGCTGAGCACAGAGGCCGATTGGGAGGTGCCAAAAGGGGTGGGGAGCAAAGACAAGCCGTCCTGTGCTCCGAGGGCCACCTTCCTGAAGAGCTCTCGGGGAGGAGGAGGCTGCAAAACTTCAGTCTCGTGGTCTCCCCATCAAAGGTCACTTTTGCTCCTAACCAAAGTGCTAGGAATGTTTCAACTGCCTCCTGCTGGATTCTTTGCTTGAAACCAGGTTTGCGCAGGTCTTCTGAGCAAATGGCTACGCTTGGCCACCAGGGCCTGTGCTCCAAGCGGTTGACACGGAGAAGACAGAAAGGCAGGCAGGGTCAGGAGAAAAATATAACTGTGGTCAATCTGAATTTGGTGGCTACAGTCAGAGTCTTCTCTTTCAGCACATTCTAGCAACACCCTGAATGTAGCCACCGAATTAACCGGTTTTCTGCCTTGGCCCAATGCACTGAACCTTCAGGTCAATAAAGGGATTGGTTCTGCACAATAGGCTAAACCACAAAAGATCTAATCCAAAGTAACCCAAAGCGGGAAGGGGGGAATATCACTTTTAAAATAAAAATAAAACACTGACAGCTTTGAAGTGGGCTGGGCACGGCAGCATGGATGGCTTTTCCAGCCCTGGGGAGTAAAGGCAGGACCTACTTGAGAAAGCAGCAGAGTGATTAAAACTGAAAAAGAAAAGAAAAAGAAAAAACCCTCTAAATTATATCTATTTTGATCAATTTTATTGAAAAGATCATGTATGTGAAAGGGAGACTACAGAGGCACTTTTGATATACTGCTTTCAACTTCAACATTCTACTCCCATTTTTCAACAAGGGGTGAAAAAGTCAAATGGGGCAGATGCAGGGTCTCTCTGGAAGGCACATCTGCAGCCCGGAGGCCGAGGAGCCTCTGCCCGTCAAGTAACTCCCTCTGCCCTCTCTTCCCAGCAGGGTCCCCCCAACCTCCGAGACCAGGAAGAGGACATCATGGGAATCGTAGAAGGTAACGTGAAGGCACACCCCCCCCCCCGTGCCCCCGTGGCCGGCCCCGCCAGCCACAGGAAGGGCTCTTCCTCTCCCCTTTTACTCCTTATCCCAGCTCCTGGGGGGTCCCACGGCTGGCTCCCTACAGCCCACCCGGGTGCCCAGACTAAATCCCTGAAGCGCAGAGTAACCAGCCAGGTTCATGCGCTTTATGCCCCAAAGATGTTCAGCAAGGTTAAGGGCGAGATCCTTTCCTGCAGTGGGCAAGTGTAGCCGTGGGAACACAGTCTAAGTAGGACAGGGCTGTGATGCAGGCTGAAGGCTGTCTTCGGACAACATGTATCGCTTGCTTGTGGATATACTCCATTTTCCAGCCCAGAATGGCTGAGGGCTGAGTTCCTTCAAAGTCTTCAACCACTAAGCAACCAAGCCAAGCTACCTCTGACCGTGCTTAGCACGTTCCACAATGCAGCCGCTGGGTCTTCACCTGACCTGCGGAGGCGTGTGGCAGGGACACGCCTGCTGTGGAGGAGGAATCGGTGAATCCTAATTCCTGGCAGGAGCCCAGTCCTCCCTTGACTCTCCTGCTTGATGCTTCTCCCCAAGGCCGCTTCCCCAGATTCCCAAAGACGCGACTTCCCCTCTCCAATGCTGGAAAATGCCCCTTTCTGGACTTGCAGAGCCGGAAGGGAACAGGCACGTGGTTTCTTCCTGCAGAAGGGAGCTCTCTGGCTTCTGGAAGGCCCAAAGGCTGCCTCCAGGGGATGGGGAGCTTGCTCATGTTGTCCTTCCTTACAGACCTCAGCACAGTCCTCTTCGATGATGCAGAAGAGGACCTTTTCCAGAGAGGTCAGCGTGACAGCACCGAACCACTGCTGTCCCCGGGACCGGTCTTTGCATGGATGGGACGCTCCAGGCTTTCGGACCCTCCTGAGCCCCCCCATCATGCCACAGTGCCACGGAGTGCCAGTGCTCCCAGCCCCACCATCAGCTATCTTCCGGTCACTCTGTCTAGGAAATGGAGCCCCTACATACAAAACCACCTCTACATGGTTCCCAAGAGGATGGAGACAGAGCAGACCAAGCAGAAGAAGACGTCCCACTTTTCCGGGCTGCAGAGGGCTGAGAAGGATGCCTGGCGTCCTCGCGGTTACGAGGAACGCATTTATTGCTCAGGATGCTGGAGTGTGCCAAGCGGAAGCTTCTGTTCCTCTAAGGCCAGCTCACATGACGTCAGCTCCCTCCGCACAGTGGACTACGTGCCAAGGCACCTCCGACCATCTGAGCAGGAACTCTGGGGATCCCATATGCTGAATAAGACTCTTCGGCGCCTGTGGGACGTGCCCATGCTGGTCCGGCAGTCCTTGCGGGGGTTCCATCCAGCTCCCCCACCACCCTCGGCCGTACATCTGGTCACAGCCCTCTACCTGGCAAGGATAAAGCTTCTGTTCCTCAACCAGTTGGTCCTCATCGTGCTAGAGACCCGAAGGCAGCTGGTGGTGCACGTCCGAATGATGGTCACGCAGGGCGGCGGGGTCGTCCCAGGCGGGCAGTGCAGCCGCTACGGGTGTTCGTGCCGGTCTCTCCCCCGCTTCTGAGACGGTCGACGGAGGAGTCCACGGCCATACCTCAGGCTGAGGAGGAAGCCCAGAATCAGAAGGCTTCCGCCAAAGAAATCCCCAACACCCCCAGAGGGACTTGCTCACTCTTTGCACACACAAGCTTTAGAAAGCCCCTGCGTTGTGATGGAAACAAACCACAAAGCCATTTGGCAAAGGACGCTCTGCAGGACCGAGTTTCTGCTGTGGTTTGCTACTCCCAAGACGTCAGCCACCAACCAGGAAGAGTCACCCTTTCCAGTGCTCTCCCATCTGGGCTGAGAACAGGGTGGCTCCATTCCCAAGACCTTCCCTTTGCGGAGCAGGCCATTCTGGTTCCTCGAAGCCTCGAGGTGACACCCAGAATCCGTTGTGTGGGATTGCCCACAGCACTGGTCTTTGTGCTGCTTCTTCCAAGGAATGGCTCCACCAATTCCCGGTTCTACCACTTGCAGCACCCAAGCCACTGCGGTCCGCTTTGTCGCAAGATGCACCCTGTTCCTTTCAAAGGAGATCCAGGCGGAGTTGCAGCGGCACCTTAAAAGGAAGCAGTTGCAGCACAACTGGGGGCTGCCAGGCCTGGGGCAGCGTTCCCTTTCCTGCATTCTCATGAAGGTCCCCCGACTCAAACACCAAAGGCCGGGGGGGGCACAGGAGTGTAAACATTCACCAGATTAAATTCTGCTTCTTTGGTCGAGAAACAAGGCAAAAGCTGGAGTTCAAGATGCAGAAAAGGGCCATCCCCCAGAGATGGGGGTAGAGAATGTGAAATGCCAGCTGGCTAAGAGATCTCTGGAGGTTCAGCTGGGAGCCACCCCACTGCTGGTCAGACGCTCGTGGAGCTTCACCTGTGGGAAAAGCCAGAAATCCCTTCATCGATGCAGCGGTTTCTCACCTTTGGCTTGCGCGGGAGATGTGAACCACCTCGAGCCGTCCATCGTTGGGCACCATTTGCCCTCTCTCTGGGGGTTGGGCATGCGCTACGGGTGCGTCTGTGGCGTGATGGCCCCCGAGTCCCCTCCTCAGCCTCTCAGGTCCCCAGGGCAGCCTCTGAACCCAAAGAGGCGAGTCCCCCTTTCCTTCTCCAGCGCGAGTGGCTCGAGGTGGAAGTTCGTATCTGAAAGAAGAGATGCAACATGGGGGGGAGGGGCTCCTGGCTCTCGTTGAAAAATCCCTAAAAGCCTTCCTGCCGCACCCCCATCCCCAGCTGCCTCCTAACCAAAAAGCTAAGATTTGGGTCAACATCTTGAAGGAGGACCTCTTCTTTTTGCCCAGGGACATCCAGAGTAAATTTGAGATCCACCCGCAGAAGGTGAAGCTATGTCAGCAGCGGGGTTTGCCAAAGGGGATCCCGGAGACGTCGAAGTTGGTGCGTCCGGGGTCCAGAAGTGACACCGCTGGGGGGAAAGTGCCAGAAGTGCCCCTCCCCTTGCGGGACAGCAGTCACGTCGTGCCCCCCGAGTCCTGGGCTACAGGGACCCGGAGGAGGGAGCCACGCATCAGGAGAGGAAAGGAACTCGGCCAGTGGCTCCGGTCCCACCGTCCGCCCCCATTCTGGTGGATGGTGGCCCGTCCTCTGTCTCCCGCCACTCCCGTCTGGGGGTGAGAGAATGGGGGACGCCTGAGGGGGGGCGAGAAATGACTGCCCTGGGGACCTGTCTCTGAGGGGGACACAACCGCTCCGGGAGACCAGGAGGGGCGAGCTCACCCCGGGAGCCTGTTGCCCTGGCACGAGCCAGACTCGCCAACCCCACAAGGGCCCGGATGAGACCGTTTCTGTCAGAGGCTCAATTCCAGGAAAGACACTCGGCATGAAGTCTGGGCTCCAGCTGTGGTCGCAGAGCCGGGAGCGGAAAGACAACCTGGGACGGCCCTGCAGAGGGGCCCAAGGGCCGCTGAGCCACACGCCCAGCCGAGAGTGGGCGTCCTGCAGAGACACCTGGAGCAGCCCAACTTCGGTCAGGAAGGAGGTGAAACTGAGCAGCCCAACATCGCACAGGCAAGAGCAGAAGTCGGGCAACCAAACACGGAACAGCCAAGAGCCGGAATCGGGCAGGAGGAAAGGGAAGTCAAAAATCCAAGAATGGCTTCTTGGCAGCACGGAAAAGTGTTTGGAAAGTAAGGCCCGACCTTCAAGTAGCAGGCAAGGGAGTCTGAAAAGCCACGTTTGGAAGAGCCAAGCCGAAGGAGATGAGCCCACCGTAAGGATCAAGGCTTGGCAACGTTGAAAGTCAGGACCCGGGAGAGAGAGAGATGTGGATGCCGCAAGGGCGGTAGATGGGAACCAGTTGCCGAGCGCCCAAATCGTAGTGACGTGAGTGTGGGGCTGCTGCGGCAGCCGTAAGTGTGAGGACCAGCCACAAGTCTTTTTCTCCAGCACCGTCTTAAGTCCAAACTGTCACTAAACGAATGACCATTAAGCGAGGAGTGCCTTTAAATGCGAAATTGTGTCGGATGTCCCGTCTGTGTCTATACAGCAGCTGCCCTGCCAGTTTAGGTGGGAGGGTGGTTTCCTTCTTGGTGGCTCTTTTTTTCCCAAAGAACTTTATTATTTTCCAAAGTATTCTTCAAGGGCATCCACTCCTTCATCCAAAGCAGACAAGAAGCATAAAAATACAACCTTACATCAGGTAAACCCATCCAGTGATGAGGCCGCTACTGTATCCCCTCAGGACTTTTGTGTTCAGTCGTGTGGACTGCGTGTATGTAGTTGCCTTTCTCTTGTCATGTACTCATCTTCCGCTCTGTTTGTGTGTGTGTGAGTCTGTGTGTTTGTGTACACCCAGACTTCCTCATTCTTTGGCATCTTGTAACAATTTATATTTAATTCTTGGTTTCTTGCCTTGCCAAATGAACTCAGAGACAGCCTGCCATTGTTTAAATGGTAAATCTGTTGACAAAATCGGTATAATCTGAAAAAGAGGCAACATCCTAGGCAAAACATTCATCTTAATCACAGAAATTCTCCCCGTAAGAGACTATTGTAGTTTTTCCCATCTTAACAAGTCTTCTTTCACATCATTCCGAATTGTAACGTCGTTATTCTGAAACGACATACTCTTCTCAGTTGATAAAATCACCCCCAAATATCGAACCTTTCTCTCAGTCTTAGACCAGTCTTACTCATCAGCAATTCTTGGTTGGACAAAGTCATATTTTGGGGCAGCATCTTTGTTTTTTGTTTCTTTACTTCCAGCCCTGCCAATGACACAAACTCTCTCGAATTCTTCATGAGATGTTCTACATTATCCAAAGGCTCTTGCAATATCAAAGCATGATGAATAAAGTCCTGTAGAATTTCCTTCATTCTTTCGGCCAATATTGAAGCAAATATTTTAGAGTTGTTATTCAACAGTGAAATGGGTCTATAATTCAGTTTCAGACGCCACTCTCCCCTTTCCTGCTGCCCCAACGCTTCAGACCATCCAGATGCCACAGAGAGTGGTTGGCAGGCAAGCTGACTGGAAGTTCTGGTTCTTTTGCAAGCTTGCTTTTGGGGCTCCAGGTCTAATGGGAGCGATTAAAAGAATGTGCATGGTATCAACGAGTGTTTCTCCACCTCAGCAACCTTAAGATGGGGGAACTTCAACTCCCAGCATTGCCCAGCCAGCATGGGGAACGGCTGGCTGGAGAATCCAGGGAGTTCAAGTCCCCCCATCTTATGGTTGCTGAGGTGGAGAAACACCGAGGTCAAAGACGAAGCGCATCCCGTCTTGTTTCTCGCGGTATCCATTCATCCAAATTGACCAGGAAGGCACAAGGAGACTTTAAGTGCCTTCCGAGGAACGCATTACAAACGCCCCCTGAAGGCAGTCCGTCTAAGGGAAGCTCTGCTTCGTAGCGGGCTAGCGCGTGCTCTCCCGTCTCCTCCACACTTGGAGCCAAAACAACGCTCGTGAAATACTTGCGCACGGCTTGGATCAGCCTTGTCCTAACCTGGCATTCCTCCCGATAGGCCAGAATTGCCACGCCCAAAACCGCCCGGTTCCAATGGGGACAGACGGATTAAGGAATGTTTGTGGAGAGGTGCCAATATTCGGTCAATTTTTGGGGAGCGGCGGGCGAAAACGGGCTGATTTCTCCAGGAGGGAGCTTTCTCAGACACAGCAGCTCGGAATAACTCTGAGGTTATTTGGGGTTTTACTATATGGGTCTGTTGAGGTTTTCCTACTAACGATTAAGACTGCTATTGTACCTAATCATTTTGGCCTGGGTGAAGAGGTTGTATTTGATTGACTCCTTCACGTGGTTCATGCAAATCGCCTGGGGGGAGGAGGACCTGCCCAGACTTCTCACTTCCTCTTTTTTTTCTCTGCCGGCAATGTAGCCAAGCAAGGCTTGCTCCAAAGGGGAGCTAAGTCCTTTAAATATGTTTTGCTTTTGTTTTGCTTCCGGTAAATAAATTATTTTTATAGAAAAGCTTGGTGTGTGACTTTTTTGACCTCTCCTGGGCTAAAGGCTTTCCCAGCATCTGCCAACAGGGTCTGTTTCGAACACAGCTCGGAATACACGAGTTTAGCATAAAGAAGCACGAGATTGCAAGAGCGTTTATCCCTTGTGTTCAGCCCACAAAATGAGACGATAAAAGGAATCCCGCCCCATCAAGTCCCGCCTACGGCGCCCCAAAGCGGATGCGTTCAACGGCTCGGCCCCAACCACAAGGTGGTGACTGTGGCGGTCCAGCAGCTGCGTTGATATTGCCTGCCATTCCGGAGATAACTTCAAATGACCAAGACCACCCACCTTGGACAGCATTGGTCCAGGATTTATCCCGCCGCCTTCTACGTTACGAAGACTGCGATCAAAACTAAAGCTTACGTTTTACAGTTCTCGGAGCGCACAGCTTTTGCCTTTTGCCAACCTAGCAGAAGAGAGATCCTGGCGTTTCCCATAGCACCCGAACCGTTACCAATCTTGTTTCATACAGGAAAACTTACCGAGGGGTCGTCCCGAGCCGGGAATGAAAAGACCCAGGCAGTGGCTGGAACAGAGGTGGGTTTCTTTCCCAAGAGCAGGTACAGCGCATGCTGGTTGGAAGGCCACCCTGTGGATTTCCCCGCCAGCCAGTTATACGCTGGAGCTTGGCTGTTGCTGTGCTACGGTGTTCCCGCCTCCTCGGAACCTGAGCGAGGTGTAATTCCCCCGGGCTGCAGAGAGGAGGCGCTGTGTGCTCAGGCCCCCTGCTGTTTGCCTTTCCTGCTCCCATGGGCCGAGTTCCCTGCGGGGCTGTGGCTTTGGCCAGGGCCTGGACGGGCCACCTCGGGAGGACATTTTTCTCATCACAATCATGACAAGATTGGCTTAGACTGCCCCATGGGGCAGCCTTTAATCAATCAATCAATCAATCAGTCAATCAGTCAATCAGTCAATCAGTCAATCAGTCAATCAATCAATCAATCGTGACTGGGCCAGTCACTCTCTCTCAGCCAAACTCACCCCCCAGGGTTGTGGTTGTGGGGAAAACAGGAGGAGGAAGGAGTATTAGGTACCTTTGCCACCTTGAGTTAGGTATAAAAATAATAACGGCAGAAGGGAAACTAACTAACTACACAAATGAAGGCTAAAATACAATAGAAACAGAATCCTGAAATATAAATATAACATCCAAGATGGGGATATTAAAATGTTCTTCGTTTAAATTCATGTAAGTCACAGAGGCCATGAACTATTATCATCATTATCATTTTATGGATTTATTTCTATTTCCAATTTTGTCACTGCCCATCTCACTCAAGGAGCAAATAAAACGAAGATAAACACAGGTTAAAATACAATAAAAACAGTATACTGAAATATAAAAATAAACCTACAATCCAAGAGGGAGATATTAAAAAGTTCTTAATTTAAGTTCATGTAAGTCACGGGAGCGAAGGAGAAGAAGAAGAAGTGGTGTAATAATAGCTGCTATTATTCTTATTCTGATTCGGTTTTTCTCGCACTTTTCCTAGCCAGAAGTGCAACCACAAGATGGGCTAGAGCAGCCATATAAAGGGCCATCCTAAATTAATCCTTTTTCCTTGGGATCCCCGCTTTTCTGCAGCAGCTCAAGGCTCCCATCACAACACCCCAGCGAGGTGGGCTCAGAAAAAGACTCAGGGAGCTACAACTCCCTGTTAACTCCACAGGCCATCATCCGCAGCCGTGCCTCGCACGGCTGCCCTGAGGAGGGAGCGCCCGGGGCTCGATCGCGGTGCGCTTGCCTTCGTCCTGCGCCACCGCGCAGAACGAGCCCGGACCCGCTACGCTACACCGACCCCTCCGCTGACAGCCGGCCGCCGGGAAGCCTTAAGAAGGCGACGACGCAAGACCTGCATCCGGGACCCCGCCGCGGGCTGCCATGGCAACGCGCCAGCCCCTCCCTGGCATCCCCGCGCGCGCCTCTCTCCCTCCCGCTCTCCCGCTCAGAACCTGCGGAGGGAGGGGGGAGGAGCGGAATCACGAAGCGCGCTGGAGGAGTTTTGGCCCTCGCCGCCGCCGCCGCCGCAGGCCAAGCGCGCTTTTTCCTCCTGAGCGGGGGAAGCCGGCCCGCCCGCCCGCTCTTCTTCCGGCACCGACCTCCGAAACACGGCTCCCCGGGGCCTCTTCTCCGCTCTTCGGGAGTCCCCCTCTTCTTGTTTTCATCTTTGGGGCGGGACTCCCGTACGCTGCAATGCGTGCCACGCCCCCTTTGGGGGGATCGTAGCGCTGTCTGCCGCTGCTGTTTTAGCCGCGGCAGGCAGCAAATGATTGCCCTGCCTCTTCATAAAAGCAAACCCAGCCATCGCTTCGCCTTTTCAGATCCTTCCCCTTGTCACCTCGGAAGGGAATGGCAGAGGCCCAAGGCAAGATTTAATCGGTAGGGAAACTGAAGGTCTTTTTCACCCAGAGAGGAAGGTGATCACCCAGTCAGACTCCCAAGACCTCAAGAAATCACTCTTTTTTGGTCAAGACTTAACAAAGCCTGACACGACCTAGAATAGGATGTAGAATAAACATACTCCCCGTGTAGAAAGAAGAGGTCCAAACACAGGATTTACTGCAGGGTGATTTTACATCACGGTCGCCACGTGTTGGATCAAAGGCCGGGAAGCATAATTTCACCCCATCAGGATTCACCGTTCAGGAATGGCAGATCCATCTCCACTTGTACAAACTGGAGCACGACTGGCCCAGAGAGAAGGTGCTATGGAAGTCGCCTGTCACATCTTCCGCTCTCGTAGCGCTGCGAAGGGAAGACAAAGCTTCCACTCGCGTCTTACTCCTGCAGAGTAGAGCAACCCAATCAAGGTTAAACTACCCAGGTTAGCCTAGAGAATGCGTGCCAATGGTGGGTCTGTAACTTCCCTGGGACGTTTTTTTAAGACCTTGTGGTAAGAACTCGGCCCCTGTGAACCAGAGGCTTTTCTGTCCCTGGCATACCCCAGGTTTCAAATAGTTCTCCCCCTTGAATACCCCAGGTTTCAAATAGTCGTCCCCCTTCCTCCTTTCCTCACCCCCCCCCCAATCTTTAAATCAAGATATATTGATCCCTTTTGGACATTTGGTTGATTTTCATGAACTGGGCCAGCTGGCTCTGAATGAAGTCCCACCCCCAGCCACCCCCCCACCCCCTGGCGGGACTAAATTTATTCATTTACAAGGTATTTTAAGATACTCAGTTGCTTCTCCTGAGACAGGCCAGCACTGGGGATTTCACTTGTTTCTTATTAGAATGACTTAGATATTGGAGTTCTGCTTTGTTTGTTTTAGGATTTGGGTGTAAGCATTTAGCATTTTTAATTAAGTTGAATCTGCTTTGGGAAGGGTTTTGTTCTGAAAAGCAGGATAAAAATGTTAAATCCTGATGAAAGGTTAGGACAGGGTTTGAGGGCATAATTGGCGACCCCTGAAATAGTGGGATCTTGGTGTTCCCAGCATTGCAAACTTGAGCTACCCATCTTCTCGGCTATTCTGCCCAAAATAACCTCATTCGGAATTCTAGATCGTGCCTGCAAATTACATCAATCCTGGGTAGTTCTAGAGGTAACCTAATCTGCCACCAGAATTAAGTTTGGATCTTCCTCTAGCTCAGGGGAAGCTAGAACTTGCTGGTAAACCAACTCTAGGTTCCTTCCTTGGATAGCTGGTGAACGAGAAAATAGGCTAAGTGAATGAGCAGCTTCACCATTTTTGGTTTCCCCAGGGGGCACTTGGGGGCATTGTCTGCAGGTGGGGACCTAGCCCAGCTGCTCTATGACACGCCCTGGGCATCGGCAGACATCAGGAGACAACTTAGCAGGCCTGGGTCATTTTGTGACCTGCCCTGAGAGGTTCAGCTCTTTGGGTGGCAATCAAGAGACAGCCTGAAATCCATACGTGGATTTCCTTTGTGCAGGTGAAATGGATTTCAGCTTTGGCTGCTCCTGGGAGCCTGGCTTCCTCCTCCTGGCCATGGCCATCCTGGCCTTTGTCCTGTTCCTAACCAGGAAGGTCTTCAATGGCCAATGCTCTGCTGACCTGGAGCGCCTCCAACCTCGGAGGAGCAGCCAAGCCAGGTCCCGAAGGTGGTCTGGAGCCCAGCAGGTGGGTGGATCACTGGCTGGTGGGCTGGGGGCGGTGGTTCTCCCCAAGGATTCAACCAGGGCTGTCCACAGGGTGTGACAAAAGAAATCACGAGACATGGCTGCCATCTTTATACATTTGACCATGCCCTGTGGACACCCTAGAACAGTTGTTCTTGAACCGTTTGACCCCCTGATCCCTTCTCCCGGTCTTGAAGGATGTCATTGGCCCCACAAGAAACCTGTCAGCATCTGTGGTTTTCCACAAGGGTCTCAGCAGCGGCAGTCCCAAACTGGACCTTCGACTCACAGACGAGCGATCCCAAATGGCTCCTCCCCCCCCACCCCAGGAATGCCCGATTCCTGCCGTGGGTAATGCCCCCCAGCTCTGCTCTGGGCCGGGAGCGGAGGGCATCCAAGGGTTTGGGAGGTCCCTGCACAGGCCGTCTTGCTGAGCACAGAGGCCGATTGGGAGGTGCCAAAAGGGGTGGGGAGCAAAGACAAGCCGTCCTGTGCTCCGAGGGCCACCTTCCTGAAGAGCTCTCGGGGAGGAGGAGGCTGCAAAACTTCAGTCTCGTGGTCTCCCCATCAAAGGTCACTTTTGTTCCTAAGCAAAGTGCTAGGAATGTTTCAACTGCCTCCTGCTGGATTCTTTGCTTGAAACCAGGTTTGCGCAGGTCTTCTGAGCAAATGGCTACGCTTGGCCACCAGGGCCTGTGCTCCAAGCGGTTGACACGGAGAAGACAGAAAGGCAGGCAGGGTCAGGAGAAAAATATAACTGTGGTCAATCTGAATTCGGTGGCTACAGTCAGAGTCTTCTCTTTCAGCACATTCTAGCAACACCCTTAATGTAGCCACCGAATTAACCGGTTTTCTGCCTTGGCCCAATGCACTGAACCTTCAGGTCAATAAAGGGATTGGTTCTGCACAATAGGCTAAACCACAAAAGATCTAATCCAAAGTAACCCAAAGCGGGAAGGGGGGAATATCACTTTTAAAATAAAAATAAAACACTGACAGCTTTGAAGTGGGCTGGGCACGGCAGCATGGATGGCTTTTCCAGCCCTGGGGAGTAAAGGCAGGACCTACTTGAGAAAGCAGCAGAGTGATTAAAACTGAAAAAGAAAAGAAAAAGAAAAAACCCTCTAAATTATATCTATTTTGATCAATTTTATTGAAAAGATCATGTATGTGAAAGGGAGACTACAGAGGCACTTTTGATATACCGCTTTCAACTTCAACATTCTACTCCCATTTTTCAACAAGGGGTGAAAAAGTCAAATGGGGCAGATGCAGGGTCTCTCTGGAAGGCACATCTGCAGCCCGGAGGCCGAGGAGCCTCTGCCCGTCAAGTAACTCCCTCTGCCCTCTCTTCCCAGCAGGGTCCCCCCAACCTCCGAGACCAGGAAGAGGACATCATGGGAATCGTAGAAGGTAACGTGAAGGCACACACACACACCCCCCGTGCCCCCGTGGCCCCGCCAGCCACAGGAAGGGCTCTTCCTCTCCCCTTTTACTCCTTATCCCAGCTCCTGGGGGGTCCCACGGCTGGCTCCCTACAGCCCACCCGGGTGCCCAGACTAAATCCCTGAAGCGCAGAGTAACCAGCCAGGTTCATGCGCTTTATGCCCCAAAGATGTTCAGCAAGGTTAAGGGCGAGATCCTTTCCTGCAGTGGGCAAGTGTAGCCGTGGGAACACAGTCTAAGTAGGACAGGGCTGTGATGCAGGCTGAAGGCTGTCTTCGGACAACATGTATCGCTTGCTTGTGGATATACTCCATTTTCCAGCCCAGAATGGCTGAGGGCTGAGTTCCTTCAAAGTCTTCAACCACTAAGCAACCAAGCCAAGCCAAGCTACCTCTGACCGTGCTTAGCACGTTCCACAATGCAGCCGCTGGGTCTTCACCTGACCTGCGGAGGCGTGTGGCAGGGACACGCCTGCTGTGGAGGAGGAATCGGTGAATCCTAATTCCTGGCAGGAGCCCAGTCCTCCCTTGACTCTCCTGCTTGATGCTTCTCCCCAAGGCCGCTTCCCCAGATTCCCAAAGACGCGACTTCCCCTCTCCAATGCTGGAAAATGCCCCTTTCTGGACTTGCAGAGCCGGAAGGGAACAGGCACGTGGTTTCTTCCTGCAGAAGGGAGCTCTCTGGCTTCTGGAAGGCCCAAAGGCTGCCTCCAGGGGATGGGGAGCTTGCTCATGTTGTCCTTCCTTACAGACCTCAGCACAGTCCTCTTCGATGATGCAGAAGAGGACCTTTTCCAGAGAGGTCAGCGTGACAGCACCGAACCACTGCTGTCCCCGGGACCGGTCTTTGCATGGATGGGACGCTCCAGGCTTTCGGACCCTCCTGAGCCCCCCCATCATGCCACAGTGCCACGGAGTGCCAGTGCTCCCAGCCCCACCATCAGCTATCTTCCGGTCACTCTGTCTAGGAAATGGAGCCCCTACATACAAAACCACCTCTACATGGTTCCCAAGAGGATGGAGACAGAGCAGACCAAGCAGAAGAAGACGTCCCACTTTTCCGGGCTGCAGAGGGCTGAGAAGGATGCCTGGCGTCCTCGCGGTTACGAGGAACGCATTTATTGCTCAGGATGCTGGAGTGTGCCAAGCGGAAGCTTCTGTTCCTCTAAGGCCAGCTCACATGACGTCAGCTCCCTCCGCACAGTGGACTACGTGCCAAGGCACCTCCGACCATCTGAGCAGGAACTCTGGGGATCCCATATGCTGAATAAGACTCTTCGGCGCCTGTGGGACGTGCCCATGCTGGTCCGGCAGTCCTTGCGGGGGTTCCATCCAGCTCCCCCACCACCCTCGGCCGTACATCTGGTCACAGCCCTCTACCTGGCAAGGATAAAGCTTCTGTTCCTCAACCAGTTGGTCCTCATCGTGCTAGAGACCCGAAGGCAGCTGGTGGTGCACGTCCGAATGATGGTCACGCAGGGCGGCGGGGTCGTCCCAGGCGGGCAGTGCAGCCGCTACGGGTGTTCGTGCCGGTCTCTCCCCCGCTTCTGAGACGGTCGACGGAGGAGTCCACGGCCATACCTCAGGCTGAGGAGGAAGCCCAGAATCAGAAGGCTTCCGCCAAAGAAATCCCCAACACCCCCAGAGGGACTTGCTCACTCTTTGCACACACAAGCTTTAGAAAGCCCCTGCGTTGTGATGGAAACAAACCACAAAGCCATTTGGCAAAGGACGCTCTGCAGGACCGAGTTTCTGCTGTGGTTTGCTACTCCCAAGACGTCAGCCACCAACCAGGAAGAGTCACCCTTTCCAGTGCTCTCCCATCTGGGCTGAGAACAGGGTGGCTCCATTCCCAAGACCTTCCCTTTGCGGAGCAGGCCATTCTGGTTCCTCGAAGCCTCGAGGTGACACCCAGAATCCGTTGTGTGGGATTGCCCACAGCACTGGTCTTTGTGCTGCTTCTTCCAAGGAATGGCTCCACCAATTCCCGGTTCTACCACTTGCAGCACCCAAGCCACTGCGGTCCGCTTTGTCGCAAGATGCACCCTGTTCCTTTCAAAGGAGATCCAGGCGGAGTTGCAGCGGCACCTTAAAAGGAAGCAGTTGCAGCACAACTGGGGGCTGCCAGGCCTGGGGCAGCGTTCCCTTTCCTGCATTCTCATGAAGGTCCCCCGACTCAAACACCAAAGGCCGGGGGGGGGGCACAGGAGTGTAAACATTCACCAGATTAAATTCTGCTTCTTTGGTCGAGAAACAAGGCAAAAGCTGGAGTTCAAGATGCAGAAAAGGGCCGTCCCCCAGAGATGGGGGTAGAGAATGTGAAATGCCAGCTGGCTAAGAGATCTCTGGAGGTTCAGCTGGGAGCCACCCCACTGCTGGTCAGACGCTCGTGGAGCTTCACCTGTGGGAAAAGCCAGAAATCCCTTCATCGATGCAGCGGTTTCTCACCTTTGGCTTGCGCGGGAGATGTGAACCACCTCGAGCCGTCCATCGTTGGGCACCATTTGCCCTCTCTCTGGGGGTTGGGCATGCGCTACGGGTGCGTCTGTGGCGTGATGGCCCCCGAGTCCCCTCCTCAGCCTCTCAGGTCCCCAGGGCAGCCTCTGAACCCAAAGAGGCGAGTCCCCCTTTCCTTCTCCAGCGCGAGTGGCTCGAGGTGGAAGTTCGTATCTGAAAGAAGAGATGCAACATGGGGGGGAGGGGCTCCTGGCTCTCGTTGAAAAATCCCTAAAAGCCTTCCTGCCGCACCCCCATCCCCAGCTGCCTCCTAACCAAAAAGCTAAGATTTGGGTCAACATCTTGAAGGAGGACCTCTTCTTTTTGCCCAGGGACATCCAGAGTAAATTTGAGATCCACCCGCAGAAGGTGAAGCTATGTCAGCAGCGGGGTTTGCCAAAGGGGATCCCGGAGACGTCGAAGTTGGTGCGTCCGGGGTCCAGAAGTGACACCGCTGGGGGGAAAGTGCCAGAAGTGCCCCTCCCCTTGCGGGACAGCAGTCACGTCGTGCCCCCCGAGTCCTGGGCTACAGGGACCCGGAGGAGGGAGCCACGCATCAGGAGAGGAAAGGAACTCGGCCAGTGGCTCCGGTCCCACCGTCCGCCCCCATTCTGGTGGATGGTGGCCCGTCCTCTGTCTCCCGCCACTCCCGTCTGGGGGTGAGAGAATGGGGGACGCCTGAGGGGGGGCGAGAAATGACTGCCCTGGGGACCTGTCTCTGAGGGGGACACAACCGCTCCGGGAGACCAGGAGGGGCGAGCTCACCCCGGGAGCCTGTTGCCCTGGCACGAGCCAGACTCGCCAACCCCACAAGGGCCCGGATGAGACCGTTTCTGTCAGAGGCTCAATTCCAGGAAAGACACTCGGCATGAAGTCTGGGCTCCAGCTGTGGTCGCAGAGCCGGGAGCGGAAAGACAACCTGGGACGGCCCTGCAGAGGGGCCCAAGGGCCGCTGAGCCACACGCCCAGCCGAGAGTGGGCGTCCTGCAGAGACACCTGGAGCAGCCCAACTTCGGTCAGGAAGGAGGTGAAACTGAGCAGCCCAACATCGCACAGGCAAGAGCAGAAGTCGGGCAACCAAACACGGAACAGCCAAGAGCCGGAATCGGGCAGGAGGAAAGGGAAGTCAAAAATCCAAGAATGGCTTCTTGGCAGCACGGAAAAGTGTTTGGAAAGTAAGGCCCGACCTTCAAGTAGCAGGCAAGGGAGTCTGAAAAGCCACGTTTGGAAGAGCCAAGCCGAAGGAGATGAGCCCACCGTAAGGATCAAGGCTTGGCAACGTTGAAAGTCAGGACCCGGGAGAGAGAGAGATGTGGATGCCGCAAGGGCGGTAGATGGGAACCAGTTGCCGAGCGCCCAAATCGTAGTGACGTGAGTGTGGGGCTGCTGCGGCAGCCGTAAGTGTGAGGACCAGCCACAAGTCTTTTTCTCCAGCACCGTCTTAAGTCCAAACTGTCACTAAACGAATGACCATTAAGCGAGGAGTGCCTTTAAATGCGAAATTGTGTCGGATGTCCCGTCTGTGTCTATACAGCAGCTGCCCTGCCAGTTTAGGTGGGAGGGTGGTTTCCTTCTTGGTGGCTCTTTTTTTCCCAAAGAACTTTATTATTTTCCAAAGTATTCTTCAAGGGCATCCACTCCTTCATCCAAAGCAGACAAGAAGCATAAAAATACAACCTTACATCAGGTAAACCCATCCAGTGATGAGGCCGCTACTGTATCCCCTCAGGACTTTTGTGTTCAGTCGTGTGGACTGCGTGTATGTAGTTGCCTTTCTCTTGTCATGTACTCATCTTCCGCTCTGTTTGTGTGTGTGTGTGTCTGTGTGTTTGTGTACACCCAGACTTCCTCATTCTTTGGCATCTTGTAACAATTTATATTTAATTCTTGGTTTCTTGCCTTGCCAAATGAACTCAGAGACAGCCTGCCATTGTTTAAATGGTAAATCTGTTGACAAAATCGGTATAATCTGAAAAAGAGGCAACATCCTAGGCAAAACATTCATCTTAATCACAGAAATTCTCCCCGTAAGAGACTATTGTAGTTTTTCCCATCTTAACAAGTCTTCTTTCACATCATTCCGAATTGTAACGTCGTTATTCTGAAACGACATACTCTTCTCAGTTGATAAAATCACCCCCAAATATCGAACCTTTCTCTCAGTCTTAGACCAGTCTTACTCATCAGCAATTCTTGGTTGGACAAAGTCATATTTTGGGGCAGCATCTTTGTTTTTTGTTTCTTTACTTCCAGCCCTGCCAATGACACAAACTCTCTCGAATTCTTCATGAGATGTTCTACATTATCCAAAGGCTCTTGCAATATCAAAGCATGATGAATAAAGTCCTGTAGAATTTCCTTCATTCTTTCGGCCAATATTGAAGCAAATATTTTAGAGTTGTTATTCAACAGTGAAATGGGTCTATAATTCAGTTTCAGACGCCACTCTCCCCTTTCCTGCTGCCCCAACGCTTCAGACCATCCAGATGCCACAGAGAGTGGTTGGCAGGCAAGCTGACTGGAAGTTCTGGTTCTTTTGCAAGCTTGCTTTTGGGGCTCCAGGTCTAATGGGAGCGATTAAAAGAATGTGCATGGTATCAACGAGTGTTTCTCCACCTCAGCAACCTTAAGATGGGGGGACCAACTCCCAGCATTGCCCAGCCAGCATGGGGAACGGCTGGCTGGAGAATCCAGGGAGTTCAAGTCCCCCCATCTTATGGTTGCTGAGGTGGAGAAACACCGAGGTCAAAGACGAAGCGCATCCCGTCTTGTTTCTCGCGGTATCCATTCATCCAAATTGACCAGGAAGGCACAAGGAGACTTTAAGTGCCTTCCGAGGAACGCATTACAAACGCCCCCTGAAGGCAGTCCGTCTAAGGGAAGCTCTGCTTCGTAGCGGGCTAGCGCGTGCTCTCCCGTCTCCTCCACACTTGGAGCCAAAACAACGCTCGTGAAATACTTGCGCACGGCTTGGATCAGCCTTGTCCTAACCTGGCATTCCTCCCGATAGGCCAGAATTGCCACGCCCAAAACCGCCCGGTTCCAATGGGGACAGACGGATTAAGGAATGTTTGTGGAGAGGTGCCAATATTCGGTCAATTTTTGGGGAGCGGCGGGCGAAAACGGGCTGATTTCTCCAGGAGGGAGCTTTCTCAGACACAGCAGCTCGGAATAACTCTGAGGTTATTTGGGGTTTTACTATATGGGTCTGTTGAGGTTTTCCTACTAACGATTAAGACTGCTATTGTACCTAATCATTTTGGCCTGGGTGAAGAGGTTGTATTTGATTGACTCCTTCACGTGGTTCATGCAAATCGCCTGGGGGGAGGAGGACCTGCCCAGACTTCTCACTTCCTCTTTTTTTTCTCTGCCGGCAATGTAGCCAAGCAAGGCTTGCTCCAAAGGGGAGCTAAGTCCTTTAAATGTGTTTTGCTTTTGTTTTGCTTCCGGTAAATAAATTATTTTTATAGAAAAGCTTGGTGTGTGACTTTTTTGACCTCTCCTGGGCTAAAGGCTTTCCCAGCATCTGCCAACAGGGTCTGTTTCGAACACAGCTCGGAATACACGAGTTTAGCATAAAGAAGCACGAGATTGCAAGAGCGTTTCTCCCTTGTGTTCAGCCCACAAAATGAGACGATAAAAGGAATCCCGCCCCATCAAGTCCCGCCTACGGCGCCCCAAAGCGGATGCGTTCAACGGCTCGGCCCCAACCACAAGGTGGTGACTGTGGCGGTCCAGCAGCTGCGTTGATATTGCCTGCCATTCCGGAGATAACTTCAAATGACCAAGACCACCCACCTTGGACAGCATTGGTCCAGGATTTATCCCGCCGCCTTCTACGTTACGAAGACTGCGATCAAAACTAAAGCTTACGTTTTACAGTTCTCGGAGCGCACAGCTTTTGCCTTTTGCCAATCTAGCAGAAGAGAGATCCTGGCGTTTCCCATAGCACCCGAACCGTTACCAATCTTGTTTCATACAGGAAAACTTACCGAGGGGTCGTCCCGAGCCGGGAATGAAAAGACCCAGGCAGTGGCTGGAACAGAGGTGGGTTTCTTTCCCAAGAGCAGGTACAGCGCATGCTGGTTGGAAGGCCACCCTGTGGATTTCCCCGCCAGCCAGTTATACGCTGGAGCTTGGCTGTTGCTGTGCTACGGTGTTCCCGCCTCCTCGGAACCTGAGCGAGGTGTAATTCCCCCGGGCTGCAGAGAGGAGGCGCTGTGTGCTCAGGCCCCCTGCTGTTTGCCTTTCCTGCTCCCATGGGCCGAGTTCCCTGCGGGGCTGTGGCTTTGGCCAGGGCCTGGACGGGCCACCTCGGGAGGACATTTTTCTCATCACAATCATGACAAGATTGGCTTAGACTGCCCCATGGGGCAGCCTTTAATCAATCAATCAATCAGTCAATCAATCAATCGTGACTGGGCCAGTCACTCTCTCTCAGCCAAACTCACCCCCCAGGGTTGTGGTTGTGGGGAAAACAGGAGGAGGAAGGAGTATTAGGTACCTTTGCCACCTTGAGTTAGGTATAAAAATAATAACGGCAGAAGGGAAACTAACTAACTACACAAATGAAGGCTAAAATACAATAGAAACAGAATCCTGAAATATAAATATAACATCCAAGATGGGGATATTAAAATGTTCTTCGTTTAAATTCATGTAAGTCACAGAGGCCATGAACTATTATCATCATTATAATTTTATGGATTTATTTCTATTTCCAATTTTGTCACTGCCCATCTCACTCAAGGAGCAAATAAAACGAAGATAAACACAGGTTAAAATACAATAAAAACAGTATACTGAAATATAAAAATAAACCTACAATCCAAGAGGGAGATATTAAAAAGTTCTTAATTTAAGTTCATGTAAGTCACGGGAGCGAAGGAGAAGAAGAAGAAGTGGTGTAATAATAGCTGCTATTATTCTTATTCTGATTCGGTTTTTCTCGCACTTTTCCTAGCCAGAAGTGCAACCACAAGATGGGCTAGAGCAGCCATATAAAGGGCCATCCTAAATTAATCCTTTTTCCTTGGGATCCCCGCTTTTCTGCAGCAGCTCAAGGCTCCCATCACAACACCCCAGCGAGGTGGGCTCAGAAAAAGACTCAGGGAGCTACAACTCCCTGTTAACTCCACAGGCCATCATCCGCAGCCGTGCCTCGCACGGCTGCCCTGAGGAGGGAGCGCCCGGGGCTCGATCGCGGTGCGCTTGCCTTCGTCCTGCGCCACCGCGCAGAACGAGCCCGGACCCGCTACGCTACACCGACCCCTCCGCTGACAGCCGGCCGCCGGGAAGCCTTAAGAAGGCGACGACGCAAGACCTGCATCCGGGACCCCGCCGCGGGCTGCCATGGCAACGCGCCAGCCCCTCCCTGGCATCCCCGCGCGCGCCTCTCTCCCTCCCGCTCTCCCGCTCAGAACCTGCGGAGGGAGGGAGGGGGGAGGAGCGGAATCACGAAGCGCGCTGGAGGAGTTTTGGCCCTCGCCGCCGCCGCAGGCCAAGCGCGCTTTTTCCTCCTGAGCGGGGGAAGCCGGCCCGCCCGCCCGCTCTTCTTCCGGCACCGACCTCCGAAACACGGCTCCCCGGGGCCTCTTCTCCGCTCTTCGGGAGTCCCCCTCTTCTTGTTTTCATCTTTGGGGCGGGACTCCCGTACGCTGCAATGCGTGCCACGCCCCCTTTGGGGGGATCGTAGCGCTGTCTGCCGCTGCTGTTTTAGCCGCGGCAGGCAGCAAATGATTGCCCTGCCTCTTCATAAAAGCAAACCCAGCCATCGCTTCGCCTTTTCAGATCCTTCCCCTTGTCACCTCGGAAGGGAATGGCAGAGGCCCAAGGCAAGATTTAATCGGTAGGGAAACTGAAGGTCTTTTTCACCCAGAGAGGAAGGTGATCCCCCAGTCAGACTCCCAAGACCTAAAGAAATCACTCTTTTTTGGTCAAGACTTAACAAAGCCTGACACGACCTAGAATAGGATGTAGAATAAACATACTCCCCGTGTAGAAAGAAGAGGTCCAAACACAGGATTTACTGCAGGGTGATTTTACACCACGGTCGCCACGTGTTGGATCAAAGGCCGGGAAGCATAATTTCACCCCATCAGGATTCACCGTTCAGGAATGGCAGATCCATCTCCGCTTGTACAAACTGGAGCACGACTGGCCCAGAGAGAAGGTGCTATGGAAGTCGCCTGTCACATCTTCCGCTCTCGTAGCACTGCGAAGGGAAGACAAAGCTTCCACTCGCGTCTTACTCCTGCAGAGTAGAGCAACCCAATCAAGGTTAAACTACCCAGGTTAGCCTAGAGAATGCGTGCCAATGGTGGGTCTGTAACTTCCCTGGGACGTTTTTTTAAGACCTTGTGGTAAGAACTCGGCCCCTGTGAACCAGAGGCTTTTCTGTCCCTGGCATACCCCAGGTTTCAAATAGTTCTCCCCCTTGAATACCCCAGGTTTCAAATAGTCGTCCCCCTTCCTCCTTTCCTCACCCCCCCCCCAATCTTTAAATCAAGATATATTGATCCCTTTTGGACATTTGGTTGATTTTCATGAACTGGGCCAGCTGGCTCTGAATGAAGTCCCACCCCCAGCCACCCCCCCACCCCCTGGCGGGACTAAATTTATTCATTTACAAGGTATTTTAAGATACTCAGTTGCTTCTCCTGAGACAGGCCAGCACTGGGGATTTCACTTGTTTCTTATTAGAATGACTTAGATATTGGAGTTCTGCTTTGTTTGTTTTAGGATTTGGGTGTAAGCATTTAGCATTTTTAATTAAGTTGAATCTGCTTTGGGAAGGGTTTTGTTCTGAAAAGCAGGATAAAAATGTTAAATCCTGATGAAAGGTTAGGACAGGGTTTGAGGGCATAATTGGCGACCCCTGAAATAGTGGGATCTTGGTGTTCCCAGCATTGCAAACTTGAGCTACCCATCTTCTCGGCTATTCTGCCCAAAATAACCTCATTCGGAATTCTAGATCGTGCCTGCAAATTACATCAATCCTGGGTAGTTCTAGAGGTAACCTAATCTGCCACCAGAATTAAGTTTGGATCTTCCTCTAGCTCAGGGGAAGCTAGAACTTGCTGGTAAACCAACTCTAGGTTCCTTCCTTGGATAGCTGGTGAACGAGAAAATAGGCTAAGTGAATGAGCAGCTTCACCATTTTTGGTTTCCCCAGGGGGCACTTGGGGGCATTGTCTGCAGGTGGGGACCTAGCCCAGCTGCTCTATGACACGCCCTGGGCATCGGCAGACATCAGGAGACAACTTAGCAGGCCTGGGTCATTTTGTGACCTGCCCTGAGAGGTTCAGCTCTTTGGGTGGCAATCAAGAGACAGCCTGAAATCCATACGTGGATTTCCTTTGTGCAGGTGAAATGGATTTCAGCTTTGGCTGCTCCTGGGAGCCTGGCTTCCTCCTCCTGGCCATGGCCATCCTGGCCTTTGTCCTGTTCCTAACCAGGAAGGTCTTCAATGGCCAATGCTCTGCTGACCTGGAGCGCCTCCAACCTCGGAGGAGCAGCCAAGCCAGGTCCCGAAGGTGGTCTGGAGCCCAGCAGGTGGGTGGATCACTGGCTGGTGGGCTGGGGGCGGTGGTTCTCCCCAAGGATTCAACCAGGGCTGTCCACAGGGTGTGACAAAAGAAATCACGAGACATGGCTGCCATCTTTATACATTTGACCATGCCCTGTGGACACCCTAGAACAGTTGTTCTTGAACCGTTTGACCCCCTGATCCCTTCTCCCGGTCTTGAAGGATGTCATTGGCCCCACAAGAAACCTGTCAGCATCTGTGGTTTTCCACAAGGGTCTCAGCAGCGGCAGTCCCAAACTGGACCTTCGACTCACAGACGAGCGATCCCAAATGGCTCCTCCCCCCCCACCCCAGGAATGCCCGATTCCTGCCGTGGGTAATGCCCCCCAGCTCTGCTCTGGGCCGGGAGCGGAGGGCATCCAAGGGTTTGGGAGGTCCCTGCACAGGCCGTCTTGCTGAGCACAGAGGCCGATTGGGAGGTGCCAAAAGGGGTGGGGAGCAAAGACAAGCCGTCCTGTGCTCCGAGGGCCACCTTCCTGAAGAGCTCTCGGGGAGGAGGAGGCTGCAAAACTTCAGTCTCGTGGTCTCCCCATCAAAGGTCACTTTTGTTCCTAAGCAAAGTGCTAGGAATGTTTCAACTGCCTCCTGCTGGATTCTTTGCTTGAAACCAGGTTTGCGCAGGTCTTCTGAGCAAATGGCTACGCTTGGCCACCAGGGCCTGTGCTCCAAGCGGTTGACACGGAGAAGACAGAAAGGCAGGCAGGGTCAGGAGAAAAATATAACTGTGGTCAATCTGAATTCGGTGGCTACAGTCAGAGTCTTCTCTTTCAGCACATTCTAGCAACACCCTGAATGTAGCCACTGAATTAACCGGTTTTCTGCCTTGGCCCAATGCACTGAACCTTCAGGTCAATAAAGGGATTGGTTCTGCACAATAGGCTAAACCACAAAAGATCTAATCCAAAGTAACCCAAAGCGGGAAGGGGGGAATATCACTTTTAAAATAAAAATAAAACACTGACAGCTTTGAAGTGGGCTGGGCACGGCAGCATGGATGGCTTTTCCAGCCCTGGGGAGTAAAGGCAGGACCTACTTGAGAAAGCAGCAGAGTGATTAAAACTGAAAAAGGAAAGAAAAAGAAAAAACCCTCTAAATTATATCTATTTTGATCAATTTTATTGAAAAGATCATGTATGTGAAAGGGAGACTACAGAGGCACTTTTGATATACCGCTTTCAACTTCAACATTCTACTCCCATTTTTCAACAAGGGGTGAAAAAGTCAAATGGGGCAGATGCAGGGTCTCTCTGGAAGGCACATCTGCAGCCCGGAGGCCGAGGAGCCTCTGCCCGTCAAGTAACTCCCTCTGCCCTCTCTTCCCAGCAGGGTCCCCCCAACCTCCGAGACCAGGAAGAGGACATCATGGGAATCGTAGAAGGTAACGTGAAGGCACACACACACACCCCCCGTGCCCCCGTGGCCCCGCCAGCCACAGGAAGGGCTCTTCCTCTCCCCTTTTACTCCTTATCCCAGCTCCTGGGGGGTCCCACGGCTGGCTCCCTACAGCCCACCCGGGTGCCCAGACTAAATCCCTGAAGCGCAGAGTAACCAGCCAGGTTCATGCGCTTTATGCCCCAAAGATGTTCAGCAAGGTTAAGGGCGAGATCCTTTCCTGCAGTGGGCAAGTGTAGCCGTGGGAACACAGTCTAAGTAGGACAGGGCTGTGATGCAGGCTGAAGGCTGTCTTCGGACAACATGTATCGCTTGCTTGTGGATATACTCCATTTTCCAGCCCAGAATGGCTGAGGGCTGAGTTCCTTCAAAGTCTTCAACCACTAAGCAACCAAGCCAAGCCAAGCTACCTCTGACCGTGCTTAGCACGTTCCACAATGCAGCCGCTGGGTCTTCACCTGACCTGCGGAGGCGTGTGGCAGGGACACGCCTGCTGTGGAGGAGGAATCGGTGAATCCTAATTCCTGGCAGGAGCCCAGTCCTCCCTTGACTCTCCTGCTTGATGCTTCTCCCCAAGGCCGCTTCCCCAGATTCCCAAAGACGCGACTTCCCCTCTCCAATGCTGGAAAATGCCCCTTTCTGGACTTGCAGAGCCGGAAGGGAACAGGCACGTGGTTTCTTCCTGCAGAAGGGAGCTCTCTGGCTTCTGGAAGGCCCAAAGGCTGCCTCCAGGGGATGGGGAGCTTGCTCATGTTGTCCTTCCTTACAGACCTCAGCACAGTCCTCTTCGATGATGCAGAAGAGGACCTTTTCCAGAGAGGTCAGCGTGACAGCACCGAACCACTGCTGTCCCCGGGACCGGTCTTTGCATGGATGGGACGCTCCAGGCTTTCGGACCCTCCTGAGCCCCCCCATCGTGCCACAGTGCCACGGAGTGCCAGTGCTCCCAGCCCCACCATCAGCTATCTTCCGGTCACTCTGTCTAGGAAATGGAGCCCCTACATACAAAACCACCTCTACATGGTTCCCAAGAGGATGGAGACAGAGCAGGCCAAGCAGAAGAAGACGTCCCACTTTTCCGGGCTGCAGAGGGCTGAGAAGGATGCCTGGCGTCCTCGCGGTTACGAGGAACGCATTTATTGCTCAGGATGCTGGAGTGTGCCAAGCGGAAGCTTCTGTTCCTCTAAGGCCAGCTCACATGACGTCAGCTCCCTCCGCACAGTGGACTACGTGCCAAGGCACCTCCGACCATCTGAGCAGGAACTCTGGGGATCCCATATGCTGAATAAGACTCTTCGGCGCCTGTGGGACGTGCCCATGCTGGTCCGGCAGTCCTTGCGGGGGTTCCATCCAGCTCCCCCACCACCCTCGGCCGTACATCTGGTCACAGCCCTCTACCTGGCAAGGATAAAGCTTCTGTTCCTCAACCAGTTGGTCCTCATCGTGCTAGAGACCCGAAGGCAGCTGGTGGTGCACGTCCGAATGATGGTCACGCAGGGCGGCGGGGTCGTCCCAGGCGGGCAGTGCAGCCGCTACGGGTGTTTGTGCCGGTCTCTCCCCCGCTTCTGAGACGGTCGACGGAGGAGTCCACGGCCATACCTCAGGCTGAGGAGGAAGCCCAGAATCAGAAGGCTTCCGCCAAAGAAATCCCCAACACCCCCAGAGGGACTTGCTCACTCTTTGCACACACAAGCTTTAGAAAGCCCCTGCGTTGTGATGGAAACAAACCACAAAGCCATTTGGCAAAGGACGCTCTGCAGGACCGAGTTTCTGCTGTGGTTTGCTACTCCCAAGACGTCAGCCACCAACCAGGAAGAGTCACCCTTTCCAGTGCTCTCCCATCTGGGCTGAGAACAGGGTGGCTCCATTCCCAAGACCTTCCCTTTGCGGAGCAGGCCATTCTGGTTCCTCGAAGCCTCGAGGTGACACCCAGAATCCGTTGTGTGGGATTGCCCACAGCACTGGTCTTTGTGCTGCTTCTTCCAAGGAATGGCTCCACCAATTCCCGGTTCTACCACTTGCAGCACCCAAGCCACTGCGGTCCGCTTTGTCGCAAGATGCACCCTGTTCCTTTCAAAGGAGATCCAGGCGGAGTTGCAGCGGCACCTTAAAAGGAAGCAGTTGCAGCACAACTGGGGGCTGCCAGGCCTGGGGCAGCGTTCCCTTTCCTGCATTCTCATGAAGGTCCCCCGACTCAAACACCAAAGGCCGGGGGGGGGGGCACAGGAGTGTAAACATTCACCAGATTAAATTCTGCTTCTTTGGTCGAGAAACAAGGCAAAAGCTGGAGTTCAAGATGCAGAAAAGGGCCGTCCCCCAGAGATGGGGGTAGAGAATGTGAAATGCCAGCTGGCTAAGAGATCTCTGGAGGTTCAGCTGGGAGCCACCCCACTGCTGGTCAGACGCTCGTGGAGCTTCACCTGTGGGAAAAGCCAGAAATCCCTTCATCGATGCAGCGGTTTCTCACCTTTGGCTTGCGCGGGAGATGTGAACCACCTCGAGCCGTCCATCGTTGGGCACCATTTGCCCTCTCTCTGGGGGTTGGGCATGCGCTACGGGTGCGTCTGTGGCGTGATGGCCCCCGAGTCCCCTCCTCAGCCTCTCAGGTCCCCAGGGCAGCCTCTGAACCCAAAGAGGCGAGTCCCCCTTTCCTTCTCCAGCGCGAGTGGCTCGAGGTGGAAGTTCGTATCTGAAAGAAGAGATGCAACATGGGGGGGAGGGGCTCCTGGCTCTCGTTGAAAAATCCCTAAAAGCCTTCCTGCCGCACCCCCATCCCCAGCTGCCTCCTAACCAAAAAGCTAAGATTTGGGTCAACATCTTGAAGGAGGACCTCTTCTTTTTGCCCAGGGACATCCAGAGTAAATTTGAGATCCACCCGCAGAAGGTGAAGCTATGTCAGCAGCGGGGTTTGCCAAAGGGGATCCCGGAGACGTCGAAGTTGGTGCGTCCGGGGTCCAGAAGTGACACCGCTGGGGGGAAAGTGCCAGAAGTGCCCCTCCCCTTGCGGGACAGCAGTCACGTCGTCCCCCCCGAGTCCTGGGCTACAGGGACCCGGAGGAGGGAGCCACGCATCAGGAGAGGAAAGGAACTCGGCCAGTGGCTCCGGTCCCACCGTCCGCCCCCATTCTGGTGGATGGTGGCCCGTCCTCTGTCTCCCGCCACTCCCGTCTGGGGGTGAGAGAATGGGGGACGCCTGAGGGGGGGCGAGAAATGACTGCCCTGGGGACCTGTCTCTGAGGGGGACACAACCGCTCCGGGAGACCAGGAGGGGCGAGCTCACCCCGGGAGCCTGTTGCCCTGGCACGAGCCAGACTCGCCAACCCCACAAGGGCCCGGATGAGACCGTTTCTGTCAGAGGCTCAATTCCAGGAAAGACACTCGGCATGAAGTCTGGGCTCCAGCTGTGGTCGCAGAGCCGGGAGCGGAAAGACAACCTGGGACGGCCCTGCAGAGGGGCCCAAGGGCCGCTGAGCCACACGCCCAGCCGAGAGTGGGCGTCCTGCAGAGACACCTGGAGCAGCCCAACTTCGGTCAGGAAGGAGGTGAAACTGAGCAGCCCAACATCGCACAGGCAAGAGCAGAAGTCGGGCAACCAAACACGGAACAGCCAAGAGCCGGAATCGGGCAGGAGGAAAGGGAAGTCAAAAATCCAAGAATGGCTTCTTGGCAGCACGGAAAAGTGTTTGGAAAGTAAGGCCCGACCTTCAAGTAGCAGGCAAGGGAGTCTGAAAAGCCACGTTTGGAAGAGCCAAGCCGAAGGAGATGAGCCCACCGTAAGGATCAAGGCTTGGCAACGTTGAAAGTCAGGACCCGGGAGAGAGAGAGATGTGGATGCCGCAAGGGCGGTAGATGGGAACCAGTTGCCGAGCGCCCAAATCGTAGTGATGTGAGTGTGGGGCTGCTGCGGCAGCCGTAAGTGTGAGGACCAGCCACAAGTCTTTTTCTCCAGCACCGTCTTAAGTCCAAACTGTCACTAAACGAATGACCATTAAGCGAGGAGTGCCTTTAAATGCGAAATTGTGTCGGATGTCCCGTCTGTGTCTATACAGCAGCTGCCCTGCCAGTTTAGGTGGGAGGGTGGTTTCCTTCTTGGTGGCTCTTTTTTTCCCAAAGAACTTTATTATTTTCCAAAGTATTCTTCAAGGGCATCCACTCCTTCATCCAAAGCAGACAAGAAGCATAAAAATACAACCTTACATCAGGTAAACCCATCCAGTGATGAGGCCGCTACTGTATCCCCTCAGGACTTTTGTGTTCAGTCGTGTGGACTGCGTGTATGTAGTTGCCTTTCTCTTGTCATGTACTCATCTTCCGCTCTGTTTGTGTGTGTGTGTGTCTGTGTGTTTGTGTACACCCAGACTTCCTCATTCTTTGGCATCTTGTAACAATTTATATTTAATTCTTGGTTTCTTGCCTTGCCAAATGAACTCAGAGACAGCCTGCCATTGTTTAAATGGTAAATCTGTTGACAAAATCGGTATAATCTGAAAAAGAGGCAACATCCTAGGCAAAACATTCATCTTAATCACAGAAATTCTCCCCGTAAGAGACTATTGTAGTTTTTCCCATCTTAACAAGTCTTCTTTCACATCATTCCGAATTGTAACGTCGTTATTCTGAAACGACATACTCTTCTCAGTTGATAAAATCACCCCCAAATATCGAACCTTTCTCTCAGTCTTAGACCAGTCTTACTCATCAGCAATTCTTGGTTGGACAAAGTCATATTTTGGGGCAGCATCTTTGTTTTTTGTTTCTTTACTTCCAGCCCTGCCAATGACACAAACTCTCTCGAATTCTTCATGAGATGTTCTACATTATCCAAAGGCTCTTGCAATATCAAAGCATGATGAATAAAGTCCTGTAGAATTTCCTTCATTCTTTCGGCCAATATTGAAGCAAATATTTTAGAGTTGTTATTCAACAGTGAAATGGGTCTATAATTCAGTTTCAGACGCCACTCTCCCCTTTCCTGCTGCCCCAACGCTTCAGACCATCCAGATGCCACAGAGAGTGGTTGGCAGGCAAGCTGACTGGAAGTTCTGGTTCTTTTGCAAGCTTGCTTTTGGGGCTCCAGGTCTAATGGGAGCGATTAAAAGAATGTGCATGGTATCAACGAGTGTTTCTCCACCTCAGCAACCTTAAGATGGGGGGACTTCAACTCCCAGCATTGCCCAGCCAGCATGGGGAACGGCTGGCTGGAGAATCCAGGGAGTTCAAGTCCCCCCATCTTATGGTTGCTGAGGTGGAGAAACACCGAGGTCAAAGACGAAGCGCATCCCGTCTTGTTTCTCGCGGTATCCATTCATCCAAATTGACCAGGAAGGCACAAGGAGATTTTAAGTGCCTTCCGAGGAACGCATTACAAACGCCCCCTGAAGGCAGTCCGTCTAAGGGAAGCTCTGCTTCGTAGCGGGCTAGCGCGTGCTCTCCCGTCTCCTCCACACTTGGAGCCAAAACAACGCTCGTGAAATACTTGCGCACGGCTTGGATCAGCCTTGTCCTAACCTGGCATTCCTCCCGATAGGCCAGAATTGCCACGCCCAAAACCGCCCGGTTCCAATGGGGACAGACGGATTAAGGAATGTTTGTGGAGAGGTGCCAATATTCGGTCAATTTTTGGGGAGCGGCGGGCGAAAACGGGCTGATTTCTCCAGGAGGGAGCTTTCTCAGACACAGCAGCTCGGAATAACTCTGAGGTTATTTGGGGTTTTACTATATGGGTCTGTTGAGGTTTTCCTACTAACGATTAAGACTGCTATTGTACCTAATCATTTTGGCCTGGGTGAAGAGGTTGTATTTGATTGACTCCTTCACGTGGTTCATGCAAATCGCCTGGGGGGAGGAGGACCTGCCCAGACTTCTCACTTCCTCTTTTTTTTCTCTGCCGGCAATGTAGCCAAGCAAGGCTTGCTCCAAAGGGGAGCTAAGTCCTTTAAATATGTTTTGCTTTTGTTTTGCTTCCGGTAAATAAATTATTTTTATAGAAAAGCTTGGTGTGTGACTTTTTTGACCTCTCCTGGGCTAAAGGCTTTCCCAGCATCTGCCAACAGGGTCTGTTTCGAACACAGCTCGGAATACACGAGTTTAGCATAAAGAAGCACGAGATTGCAAGAGCGTTTATCCCTTGTGTTCAGCCCACAAAATGAGACGATAAAAGGAATCCCGCCCCATCAAGTCCCGCCTACGGCGCCCCAAAGCGGATGCGTTCAACGGCTCGGCCCCAACCACAAGGTGGTGACTGTGGCGGTCCAGCAGCTGCGTTGATATTGCCTGCCATTCCGGAGATAACTTCAAATGACCAAGACCACCCACCTTGGACAGCATTGGTCCAGGATTTATCCCGCCGCCTTCTACGTTACGAAGACTGCGATCAAAACTAAAGCTTACGTTTTACAGTTCTCGGAGCGCACAGCTTTTGCCTTTTGCCAATCTAGCAGAAGAGAGATCCTGGCGTTTCCCATAGCACCCGAACCGTTACCAATCTTGTTTCATACAGGAAAACTTACCGAGGGGTCGTCCCGAGCCGGGAATGAAAAGACCCAGGCAGTGGCTGGAACAGAGGTGGGTTTCTTTCCCAAGAGCAGGTACAGCGCATGCTGGTTGGAAGGCCACCCTGTGGATTTCCCCGCCAGCCAGTTATACGCTGGAGCTTGGCTGTTGCTGTGCTACGGTGTTCCCGCCTCCTCGGAACCTGAGCGAGGTGTAATTCCCCCGGGCTGCAGAGAGGAGGCGCTGTGTGCTCACGCCCCCTGCTGTTTGCCTTTCCTGCTCCCATGGGCCGAGTTCCCTGCGGGGCTGTGGCTTTGGCCAGGGCCTGGACGGGCCACCTCGGGAGGACATTTTTCTCATCACAATCATGACAAGATTGGCTTAGACTGCCCCATGGGGCAGCCTTTAATCAATCAATCAATCAATCAGTCAATCAATCAATCAATCAATCAATCGTGACTGGGCCAGTCACTCTCTCTCAGCCAAACTCACCCCCCAGGGTTGTGGTTGTGGGGAAAACAGGAGGAGGAAGGAGTATTAGGTACCTTTGCCACCTTGAGTTAGGTATAAAAATAATAACGGCAGAAGGGAAACTAACTAACTACACAAATGAAGGCTAAAATACAATAGAAACAGAATCCTGAAATATAAATATAACATCCAAGATGGGGATATTAAAATGTTCTTCGTTTAAATTCATGTAAGTCACAGAGGCCATGAACTATTATCATCATTATCATTTTATGGATTTATTTCTATTTCCAATTTTGTCACTGCCCATCTCACTCAAGGAGCAAATAAAACGAAGATAAACACAGGTTAAAATACAATAAAAACAGTATACTGAAATATAAAAATAAACCTACAATCCAAGAGGGAGATATTAAAAAGTTCTTAATTTAAGTTCATGTAAGTCACGGGAGCGAAGGAGAAGAAGAAGAAGTGGTGTAATAATAGCTGTTATTATTCTTATTCTGATTCGGTTTTTCTCGCACTTTTCCTAGCCAGAAGTGCAACCACAAGATGGGCTAGAGCAGCCATATAAAGGGCCATCCTAAATTAATCCTTTTTCCTTGGGATCCCCGCTTTTCTGCAGCAGCTCAAGGCTCCCATCACAACAACCCAGCGAGGTGGGCTCAGAAAAAGACTCAGGGAGCTACAACTCCCTGTTAACTCCACAGGCCATCATCCGCAGCCGTGCCTCGCACGGCTGCCCTGAGGAGGGAGCGCCCGGGGCTCGATCGCGGTGCGCTTGCCTTCGTCCTGCGCCACCGCGCAGAACGAGCCCGGACCCGCTACGCTACACCGACCCCTCCGCTGACAGCCGGCCGCCGGGAAGCCTTAAGAAGGCGACGACGCAAGACCTGCATCCGGGACCCCGCCGCGGGCTGCCATGGCAACGCGCCAGCCCCTCCCTGGCATCCCCGCGCGCGCCTCTCTCCCTCCCGCTCTCCCGCTCAGAACCTGCGGAGGGAGGGAGGGGGGAGGAGCGGAATCACGAAGCGCGCTGGAGGAGTTTTGGCCCTCGCCGCCGCCGCAGGCCAAGCGCGCTTTTTCCTCCTGAGCGGGGGAAGCCGGCCCGCCCGCCCGCTCTTCTTCCGGCACCGACCTCCGAAACACGGCTCCCCGGGGCCTCTTCTCCGCTCTTCGGGAGTCCCCCTCTTCTTGTTTTCATCTTTGGGGCGGGACTCCCGTACGCTGCAATGCGTGCCACGCCCCCTTTGGGGGGATCGTAGCGCTGTCTGCCGCTGCTGTTTTAGCCGCGGCAGGCAGCAAATGATTGCCCTGCCTCTTCATAAAAGCAAACCCAGCCATCGCTTCGCCTTTCCAGATCCTTCCCCTTGTCACCTCGGAAGGGAATGGCAGAGGCCCAAGGCAAGATTCCCAAGGTAGGGAAACTGAAGGTCTTTTTCACCCAGAGAGGAAGGTGATCCCCCAGTCAGACTCCCAAGACCTCAAGAAATCACTCTTTTTTGGTCAAGACTTAACAAAGCCTGACACGACCTAGAATAGGATGTAGAATAAACATACTCCCCGTGTAGAAAGAAGAGGTCCAAACACAGGATTTACTGCAGGGTGATTTTACACCACGGTCGCCACGTGTTGGATCAAAGGCCGGGAAGCATAATTTCACCCCATCAGGATTCACCGTTCAGGAACGGCAGATCCATCTCCGCTTGTACAAACTGGAGCACGACTGGCCCAGAGAGAAGGTGCTATGGAAGTCGCCTGTCACATCTTCCGCTCTCGTAGCGCTGCGAAGGGAAGACAAAGCTTCCACTCGCGTCTTACTCCTGCAGAGTAGAGCAACCCAATCAAGGTTAAACTACCCAGGTTAGCCTAGAGAATGCGTGCCAATGGTGGGTCTGTAACTTCCCTGGGACGTTTTTTTAAGACCTTGTGGTAAGAACTCGGCCCCTGTGAACCAGAGGCTTTTCTGTCCCTGGCATACCCCAGGTTTCAAATAGTTCTCCCCCTTGAATACCCCAGGTTTCAAATAGTCGTCCCCCTTCCTCCTTTCCTCACCCCCCCCCCCAATCTTTAAATCAAGATATATTGATCCCTTTTGGACATTTGGTTGATTTTCATGAACTGGGCCAGCTGGCTCTGAATGAAGTCCCACCCCCAGCCACCCCCCCACCCCCTGGCGGGACTAAATTTATTCATTTACAAGGTATTTTAAGATACTCAGTTGCTTCTCCTGAGACAGGCCAGCACTGGGGATTTCACTTGTTTCTTATTAGAATGACTTAGATATTGGAGTTCTGCTTTGTTTGTTTTAGGATTTGGGTGTAAGCATTTAGCATTTTTAATTAAGTTGAATCTGCTTTGGGAAGGGTTTTGTTCTGAAAAGCAGGATAAAAATGTTAAATCCTGATGAAAGGTTAGGACAGGGTTTGAGGGCATAATTGGCGACCCCTGAAATAGTGGGATCTTGGTGTTCCCAGCATTGCAAACTTGAGCTACCCATCTTCTCGGCTATTCTGCCCAAAATAACCTCATTCGGAATTCTAGATCGTGCCTGCAAATTACATCAATCCTGGGTAGTTCTAGAGGTAACCTAATCTGCCACCAGAATTAAGTTTGGATCTTCCTCTAGCTCAGGGGAAGCTAGAACTTGCTGGTAAACCAACTCTAGGTTCCTTCCTTGGATAGCTGGTGAACGAGAAAATAGGCTAAGTGAATGAGCAGCTTCACCATTTTTGGTTTCCCCAGGGGGCACTTGGGGGCATTGTCTGCAGGTGGGGACCTAGCCCAGCTGCTCTATGACACGCCCTGGGCATCGGCAGACATCAGGAGACAACTTAGCAGGCCTGGGTCATTTTGTGACCTGCCCTGAGAGGTTCAGCTCTTTGGGTGGCAATCAAGAGACAGCCTGAAATCCATACGTGGATTTCCTTTGTGCAGGTGAAATGGATTTCAGCTTTGGCTGCTCCTGGGAGCCTGGCTTCCTCCTCCTGGCCATGGCCATCCTGGCCTTTGTCCTGTTCCTAACCAGGAAGGTCTTCAATGGCCAATGCTCTGCTGACCTGGAGCGCCTCCAACCTCGGAGGAGCAGCCAAGCCAGGTCCCGAAGGTGGTCTGGAGCCCAGCAGGTGGGTGGATCACTGGCTGGTGGGCTGGGGGCGGTGGTTCTCCCCAAGGATTCAACCAGGGCTGTCCACAGGGTGTGACAAAAGAAATCACGAGACATGGCTGCCATCTTTATACATTTGACCATGCCCTGTGGACACCCTAGAACAGTTGTTCTTGAACCGTTTGACCCCCTGATCCCTTCTCCCGGTCTTGAAGGATGTCATTGGCCCCACAAGAAACCTGTCAGCATCTGTGGTTTTCCACAAGGGTCTCAGCAGCGGCAGTCCCAAACTGGACCTTCGACTCACAGACGAGCGATCCCAAATGGCTCCTCCCCCCCCACCCCAGGAATGCCCGATTCCTGCCGTGGGTAATGCCCCCCAGCTCTGCTCTGGGCCGGGAGCGGAGGGCATCCAAGGGTTTGGGAGGTCCCTGCACAGGCCGTCTTGCTGAGCACAGAGGCCGATTGGGAGGTGCCAAAAGGGGTGGGGAGCAAAGACAAGCCGTCCTGTGCTCCGAGGGCCACCTTCCTGAAGAGCTCTCGGGGAGGAGGAGGCTGCAAAACTTCAGTCTCGTGGTCTCCCCATCAAAGGTCACTTTTGCTCCTAAGCAAAGTGCTAGGAATGTTTCAACTGCCTCCTGCTGGATTCTTTGCTTGAAACCAGGTTTGCGCAGGTCTTCTGAGCAAATGGCTACGCTTGGCCACCAGGGCCTGTGCTCCAAGCGGTTGACACGGAGAAGACAGAAAGGCAGGCAGGGTCAGGAGAAAAATATAACTGTGGTCAATCTGAATTCGGTGGCTACAGTCAGAGTCTTCTCTTTCAGCACATTCTAGCAACACCCTTAATGTAGCCACCGAATTAACCGGTTTTCTGCCTTGGCCCAATGCACTGAACCTTCAGGTCAATAAAGGGATTGGTTCTGCACAATAGGCTAAACCACAAAAGATCTAATCCAAAGTAACCCAAAGCGGGAAGGGGGGAATATCACTTTTAAAATAAAAATAAATCACTGACAGCTTTGAAGTGGGCTGGGCACGGCAGCATGGATGGCTTTTCCAGCCCTGGGGAGTAAAGGCAGGACCTACTTGAGAAAGCAGCAGAGTGATTAAAACTGAAAAAGAAAAGAAAAAGAAAAAACCCTCTAAATTATATCTATTTTGATCAATTTTATTGAAAAGATCATGTATGTGAAAGGGAGACTACAGAGGCACTTTTGATATACTGCTTTCAACTTCAACATTCTACTCCCATTTTTCAACAAGGGGTGAAAAAGTCAAATGGGGCAGATGCAGGGTCTCTCTGGAAGGCACATCTGCAGCCCGGAGGCCGAGGAGCCTCTGCCCGTCAAGTAACTCCCTCTGCCCTCTCTTCCCAGCAGGGTCCCCCCAACCTCCGAGACCAGGAAGAGGACATCATGGGAATCGTAGAAGGTAACGTGAAGGCACACACACACACCCCCCGTCCCCCCGTGGCCCCGCCAGCCACAGGAAGGGCTCTTCCTCTCCCCTTTTACTCCTTATCCCAGCTCCTGGGGGGTCCCACGGCTGGCTCCCTACAGCCCACCCGGGTGCCCAGACTAAATCCCTGAAGCGCAGAGTAAACAGCCAGGTTCATGCGCTTTATGCCCCAAAGATGTTCAGCAAGGTTAAGGGCGAGATCCTTTCCTGCAGTGGGCAAGTGTAGCCGTGGGAACACAGTCTAAGTAGGACAGGGCTGTGATGCAGGCTGAAGGCTGTCTTCGGACAACATGTATCGCTTGCTTGTGGATATACTCCATTTTCCAGCCCAGAATGGCTGAGGGCTGAGTTCCTTCAAAGTCTTCAACCACTAAGCAACCAAGCCAAGCCAAGCTACCTCTGACCGTGCTTAGCACGTTCCACAATGCAGCCGCTGGGTCTTCACCTGACCTGCGGAGGCGTGTGGCAGGGACACGCCTGCTGTGGAGGAGGAATCGGTGAATCCTAATTCCTGGCAGGAGCCCAGTCCTCCCTTGACTCTCCTGCTTGATGCTTCTCCCCAAGGCCGCTTCCCCAGATTCCCAAAGACGCGACTTCCCCTCTCCAATGCTGGAAAATGCCCCTTTCTGGACTTGCAGAGCCGGAAGGGAACAGGCACGTGGTTTCTTCCTGCAGAAGGGAGCTCTCTGGCTTCTGGAAGGCCCAAAGGCTGCCTCCAGGGGATGGGGAGCTTGCTCATGTTGTCCTTCCTTACAGACCTCAGCACAGTCCTCTTCGATGATGCAGAAGAGGACCTTTTCCAGAGAGGTCAGCGTGACAGCACCGAACCACTGCTGTCCCCGGGACCGGTCTTTGCATGGATGGGACGCTCCAGGCTTTCGGACCCTCCTGAGCCCCCCCATCATGCCACAGTGCCACGGAGTGCCAGTGCTCCCAGCCCCACCATCAGCTATCTTCCGGTCACTCTGTCTAGGAAATGGAGCCCCTACATACAAAACCACCTCTACATGGTTCCCAAGAGGATGGAGACAGAGCAGACCAAGCAGAAGAAGACGTCCCACTTTTCCGGGCTGCAGAGGGCTGAGAAGGATGCCTGGCGTCCTCGCGGTTACGAGGAACGCATTTATTGCTCAGGATGCTGGAGTGTGCCAAGCGGAAGCTTCTGTTCCTCTAAGGCCAGCTCACATGACGTCAGCTCCCTCCGCACAGTGGACTACGTGCCAAGGCACCTCCGACCATCTGAGCAGGAACTCCGGGGATCCCATATGCTGAATAAGACTCTTCGGCGCCTGTGGGACGTGCCCATGCTGGTCCGGCAGTCCTTGCGGGGGTTCCATCCAGCTCCCCCACCACCCTCGGCCGTACATCTGGTCACAGCCCTCTACCTGGCAAGGATAAAGCTTCTGTTCCTCAACCAGTTGGTCCTCATCGTGCTAGAGACCCGAAGGCAGCTGGTGGTGCACGTCCGAATGATGGTCACGCAGGGCGGCGGGGTCGTCCCAGGCGGGCAGTGCAGTCGCTACGGGTGTTCGTGCCGGTCTCTCCCCCGCTTCTGAGACGGTCGACGGAGGAGTCCACGGCCATACCTCAGGCTGAGGAGGAAGCCCAGAATCAGAAGGCTTCCGCCAAAGAAATCCCCAACACCCCCAGAGGGACTTGCTCACTCTTTGCACACACAAGCTTTAGAAAGCCCCTGCGTTGTGATGGAAACAAACCACAAAGCCATTTGGCAAAGGACGCTCTGCAGGACCGAGTTTCTGCTGTGGTTTGCTACTCCCAAGACGTCAGCCACCAACCAGGAAGAGTCACCCTTTCCAGTGCTCTCCCATCTGGGCTGAGAACAGGGTGGCTCCATTCCCAAGACCTTCCCTTTGCGGAGCAGGCCATTCTGGTTCCTCGAAGCCTCGAGGTGACACCCAGAATCCGTTGTGTGGGATTGCCCACAGCACTGGTCTTTGTGCTGCTTCTTCCAAGGAATGGCTCCACCAATTCCCGGTTCTACCACTTGCAGCACCCAAGCCACTGCGGTCCGCTTTGTCGCAAGATGCACCCTGTTCCTTTCAAAGGAGATCCAGGCGGAGTTGCAGCGGCACCTTAAAAGGAAGCAGTTGCAGCACAACTGGGGGCTGCCAGGCCTGGGGCAGCGTTCCCTTTCCTGCATTCTCATGAAGGTCCCCCGACTCAAACACCAAAGGCTGGGGGGGGGGGCACAGGAGTGTAAACATTCACCAGATTAAATTCTGCTTCTTTGGTCGAGAAACAAGGCAAAAGCTGGAGTTCAAGATGCAGAAAAGGGCCATCCCCCAGAGATGGGGGTAGAGAATGTGAAATGCCAGCTGGCTAAGAGATCTCTGGAGGTTCAGCTGGGAGCCACCCCACTGCTGGTCAGACGCTCGTGGAGCTTCACCTGTGGGAAAAGCCAGAAATCCCTTCATCGATGCAGCGGTTTCTCACCTTTGGCTTGCGCGGGAGATGTGAACCACCTCGAGCCGTCCATCGTTGGGCACCATTTGCCCTCTCTCTGGGGGTTGGGCATGCGCTACGGGTGCGTCTGTGGCGTGATGGCCCCCGAGTCCCCTCCTCAGGCTCTCAGGTCCCCAGGGCAGCCTCTGAACCCAAAGAGGCGAGTCCCCCTTTCCTTCTCCAGCGCGAGTGGCTCGAGGTGGAAGTTCGTATCTGAAAGAAGAGATGCAACATGGGGGGGAGGGGCTCCTGGCTCTCGTTGAAAAATCCCTAAAAGCCTTCCTGCCGCACCCCCATCCCCAGCTGCCTCCTAACCAAAAAGCTAAGATTTGGGTCAACATCTTGAAGGAGGACCTCTTCTTTTTGCCCAGGGACATCCAGAGTAAATTTGAGATCCACCCGCAGAAGGTGAAGCTATGTCAGCAGCGGGGTTTGCCAAAGGGGATCCCGGAGACGTCGAAGTTGGTGCGTCCGGGGTCCAGAAGTGACACCGCTGGGGGGAAAGTGCCAGAAGTGCCCCTCCCCTTGCGGGACAGCAGTCACGTCGTGCCCCCCGAGTCCTGGGCTACAGGGACCCGGAGGAGGGAGCCACGCATCAGGAGAGGAAAGGAACTCGGCCAGTGGCTCCGGTCCCACCGTCCGCCCCCATTCTGGTGGATGGTGGCCCGTCCTCTGTCTCCCGCCACTCCCGTCTGGGGGTGAGAGAATGAGGGACGCCTGAGGGGGGGCGAGAAATGACTGCCCTGGGGACCTGTCTCTGAGGGGGACACAACCGCTCCGGGAGACCAGGAGGGGCGAGCTCATCCCGGGAGCCTGTTGCCCTGGCACGAGCCAGACTCGCCAACCCCACAAGGGCCCGGATGAGACCGTTTCTGTCAGAGGCTCAATTCCAGGAAAGACACTCGGCATGAAGTCTGGGCTCCAGCTGTGGTCGCAGAGCCGGGAGCGGAAAGACAACCTGGGACGGCCCTGCAGAGGGGCCCAAGGGCCGCTGAGCCACACGCCCAGCCGAGAGTGGGCGTCCTGCAGAGACACCTGGAGCAGCCCAACTTCGGTCAGGAAGGAGGTGAAACTGAGCAGCCCAACATCGCACAGGCAAGAGCAGAAGTCGGGCAACCAAACACGGAACAGCCAAGAGCCGGAATCGGGCAGGAGGAAAGGGAAGTCAAAAATCCAAGAATGGCTTCTTGGCAGCACGGAAAAGTGTTTGGAAAGTAAGGCCCGACCTTCAAGTAGCAGGCAAGGGAGTCTGAAAAGCCACGTTTGGAAGAGCCAAGCCGAAGGAGATGAGCCCACCGTAAGGATCAAGGCTTGGCAACGTTGAAAGTCAGGACCCGGGAGAGAGAGAGATGTGGATGCCGCAAGGGCGGTAGATGGGAACCAGTTGCCGAGCGCCCAAATCGTAGTGACGTGAGTGTGGGGCTGCTGCGGCAGCCGTAAGTGTGAGGACCAGCCACAAGTCTTTTTCTCCAGCACCGTCTTAAGTCCAAACTGTCACTAAACGAATGACCATTAAGCGAGGAGTGCCTTTAAATGCGAAATTGTGTCGGATGTCCCGTCTGTGTCTATACAGCAGCTGCCCTGCCAGTTTAGGTGGGAGGGTGGTTTCCTTCTTGGTGGCTCTTTTTTTCCCAAAGAACTTTATTATTTTCCAAAGTATTCTTCAAGGGCATCCACTCCTTCATCCAAAGCAGACAAGAAGCATAAAAATACAACCTTACATCAGGTAAACCCATCCAGTGATGAGGCCGCTACTGTATCCCCTCAGGACTTTTGTGTTCAGTCGTGTGGACTGCGTGTATGTAGTTGCCTTTCTCTTGTCATGTACTCATCTTCCGCTCTGTTTGTGTGTGTGTGTGTCTGTGTGTTTGTGTACACCCAGACTTCCTCATTCTTTGGCATCTTGTAACAATTTATATTTAATTCTTGGTTTCTTGCCTTGCCAAATGAACTCAGAGACAGCCTGCCATTGTTTAAATGGTAAATCTGTTGACAAAATCGGTATAATCTGAAAAAGAGGCAACATCCTAGGCAAAACATTCATCTTAATCACAGAAATTCTCCCCGTAAGAGACTATTGTAGTTTTTCCCATCTTAACAAGTCTTCTTTCACATCATTCCGAATTGTAACGTCGTTATTCTGAAACGACATACTCTTCTCAGTTGATAAAATCACCCCCAAATATCGAACCTTTCTCTCAGTCTTAGACCAGTCTTACTCATCAGCAATTCTTGGTTGGACAAAGTCATATTTTGGGGCAGCATCTTTGTTTTTTGTTTCTTTACTTCCAGCCCTGCCAATGACACAAACTCTCTCGAATTCTTCATGAGATGTTCTACATTATCCAAAGGCTCTTGCAATATCAAAGCATGATGAATAAAGTCCTGTAGAATTTCCTTCATTCTTTCGGCCAATATTGAAGCAAATATTTTAGAGTTGTTATTCAACAGTGAAATGGGTCTGTAATTCAGTTTCAGACGCCACTCTCCCCTTTCCTGCTGCCCCAACGCTTCAGACCATCCAGATGCCACAGAGAGTGGTTGGCAGGCAAGCTGACTGGAAGTTCTGGTTCTTTTGCAAGCTTGCTTTTGGGGCTCCAGGTCTAATGGGAGCGATTAAAAGAATGTGCATGGTATCAATGAGTGTTTCTCCACCTCAGCAACCTTAAGATGGGGGGACTTCAACTCCCAGCATTGCCCAGCCAGCATGGGGAACGGCTGGCTGGAGAATCCAGGGAGTTCAAGTCCCCCCATCTTATGGTTGCTGAGGTGGAGAAACACCGAGGTCAAAGACGAAGCGCATCCCGTCTTGTTTCTCGCGGTATCCATTCATCCAAATTGACCAGGAAGGCACAAGGAGACTTTAAGTGCCTTCCGAGGAACGCATTACAAACGCCCCCTGAAGGCAGTCCGTCTAAGGGAAGCTCTGCTTCGTAGCGGGCTAGCGCGTGCTCTCCCGTCTCCTCCACACTTGGAGCCAAAACAACGCTCGTGAAATACTTGCGCACGGCTTGGATCAGCCTTGTCCTAACCTGGCATTCCTCCCGATAGGCCAGAATTGCCACGCCCAAAACCGCCCGGTTCCAATGGGGACAGACGGATTAAGGAATGTTTGTGGAGAGGTGCCAATATTCGGTCAATTTTTGGGGAGCGGCGGGCGAAAACGGGCTGATTTCTCCAGGAGGGAGCTTTCTCAGACACAGCAGCTCGGAATAACTCTGAGGTTATTTGGGGTTTTACTATATGGGTCTGTTGAGGTTTTCCTACTAACGATTAAGACTGCTATTGTACCTAATCATTTTGGCCTGGGTGAAGAGGTTGTATTTGATTGACTCCTTCACGTGGTTCATGCAAATCGCCTGGGGGGAGGAGGACCTGCCCAGACTTCTCACTTCCTCTTTTTTTTCTCTGCCGGCAATGTAGCCAAGCAAGGCTTGCTCCAAAGGGGAGCTAAGTCCTTTAAATATGTTTTGCTTTTGTTTTGCTTCCGGTAAATAAATTATTTTTATAGAAAAGCTTGGTGTGTGACTTTTTTGACCTCTCCTGGGCTAAAGGCTTTCCCAGCATCTGCCAACAGGGTCTGTTTCGAACACAGCTCGGAATACACGAGTTTAGCATAAAGAAGCACGAGATTGCAAGAGCGTTTATCCCTTGTGTTCAGCCCACAAAATGAGACGATAAAAGGAATCCCGCCCCATCAAGTCCCGCCTACGGCGCCCCAAAGCGGATGCGTTCAACGGCTCGGCCCCAACCACAAGGTGGTGACTGTGGCGGTCCAGCAGCTGCGTTGATATTGCCTGCCATTCCGGAGATAACTTCAAATGACCAAGACCACCCACCTTGGACAGCATTGGTCCAGGATTTATCCCGCCGCCTTCTACGTTACGAAGACTGCGATCAAAACTAAAGCTTACGTTTTACAGTTCTCGGAGCGCACAGCTTTTGCCTTTTGCCAATCTAGCAGAAGAGAGATCCTGGCGTTTCCCATAGCACCCGAACCGTTACCAATCTTGTTTCATACAGGAAAACTTACCGAGGGGTCGTCCCGAGCCGGGAATGAAAAGACCCAGGCAGTGGCTGGAACAGAGGTGGGTTTCTTTCCCAAGAGCAGGTACAGCGCATGCTGGTTGGAAGGCCACCCTGTGGATTTCCCCGCCAGCCAGTTATACGCTGGAGCTTGGCTGTTGCTGTGCTACGGTGTTCCCGCCTCCTCGGAACCTGAGCGAGGTGTAATTCCCCCGGGCTGCAGAGAGGAGGCGCTGTGTGCTCAGGCCCCCTGCTGTTTGCCTTTCCTGCTCCCATGGGCCGAGTTCCCTGCGGGGCTGTGGCTTTGGCCAGGGCCTGGACGGGCCACCTCGGGAGGACATTTTTCTCATCACAATCATGACAAGATTGGCTTAGACTGCCCCATGGGGCAGCCTTTAATCAATCAATCAATCAATCAGTCAATCAATCAATCAATCAATCAATCAATCGTGACTGGGCCAGTCACTCTCTCTCAGCCAAACTCACCCCCCAGGGTTGTGGTTGTGGGGAAAACAGGAGGAGGAAGGAGTATTAGGTACCTTTGCCACCTTGAGTTAGGTATAAAAATAATAACGGCAGAAGGGAAACTAACTAACTACACAAATGAAGGCTAAAATACAATAGAAACAGAATCCTGAAATATAAATATAACATCCAAGATGGGGATATTAAAATGTTCTTCGTTTAAATTCATGTAAGTCACAGAGGCCATGAACTATTATCATCATTATCATTTTATGGATTTATTTCTATTTCCAATTTTGTCACTGCCCATCTCACTCAAGGAGCAAATAAAACGAAGATAAACACAGGTTAAAATACAATAAAAACAGTATACTGAAATATAAAAATAAACCTACAATCCAAGAGGGAGATATTAAAAAGTTCTTAATTTAAGTTCATGTAAGTCACGGGAGCGAAGGAGAAGAAGAAGAAGTGGTGTAATAATAGCTGTTATTATTCTTATTCTGATTCGGTTTTTCTCGCACTTTTCCTAGCCAGAAGTGCAACCACAAGATGGGCTAGAGCAGCCATATAAAGGGCCATCCTAAATTAATCCTTTTTCCTTGGGATCCCCGCTTTTCTGCAGCAGCTCAAGGCTCCCATCACAACAACCCAGCGAGGTGGGCTCAGAAAAAGACTCAGGGAGCTACAACTCCCTGTTAACTCCACAGGCCATCATCCGCAGCCGTGCCTCGCACGGCTGCCCTGAGGAGGGAGCGCCCGGGGCTCGATCGCGGTGCGCTTGCCTTCGTCCTGCGCCACCGCGCAGAACGAGCCCGGACCCGCTACGCTACACCGACCCCTCCGCTGACAGCCGGCCGCCGGGAAGCCTTAAGAAGGCGACGACGCAAGACCTGCATCCGGGACCCCGCCGCGGGCTGCCATGGCAACGCGCCAGCCCCTCCCTGGCATCCCCGCGCGCGCCTCTCTCCCTCCCGCTCTCCCGCTCAGAACCTGCGGAGGGAGGGAGGGGGGAGGAGCGGAATCACGAAGCGCGCTGGAGGAGTTTTGGCCCTCGCCGCCGCCGCAGGCCAAGCGCGCTTTTTCCTCCTGAGCGGGGGAAGCCGGCCCGCCCGCCCGCTCTTCTTCCGGCACCGACCTCCGAAACACGGCTCCCCGGGGCCTCTTCTCCGCTCTTCGGGAGTCTCCCTCTTCTTGTTTTCATCTTTGGGGCGGGACTCCCGTACGCTGCAATGCGTGCCACGCCCCCTTTGGGGGGATCGTAGCGCTGTCTGCCGCTGCTGTTTTAGCCGCGGCAGGCAGCAAATGATTGCCCTGCCTCTTCATAAAAGCAAACCCAGCCATCGCTTCGCCTTTTCAGATCCTTCCCCTTGTCACCTCGGAAGGGAATGGCAGAGGCCCAAGGCAAGATTCCCAAGGTAGGGAAACTGAAGGTCTTTTTCACCCAGAGAGGAAGGTGATCCCCCAGTCAGACTCCCAAGACCTAAAGAAATCACTCTTTTTTGGTCAAGACTTAACAAAGCCTGACACGACCTAGAATAGGATGTAGAATAAACATACTCCCCGTGTAGAAAGAAGAGGTCCAAACACAGGATTTACTGCAGGGTGATTTTACACCACGGTCGCCACGTGTTGGATCAAAGGCCGGGAAGCATAATTTCACCCCATCAGGATTCACCGTTCAGGAATGGCAGATCCATCTCCACTTGTACAAACTGGAGCACGACTGGCCCAGAGAGAAGGTGCTATGGAAGTCGCCTGTCACATCTTCCGCTCTCGTAGCGCTGCGAAGGGAAGACAAAGCTTCCACTCGCGTCTTACTCCTGCAGAGTAGAGCAACCCAATCAAGGTTAAACTACCCAGGTTAGCCTAGAGAATGCGTGCCAATGGTGGGTCTGTAACTTCCCTGGGACGTTTTTTTAAGACCTTGTGGTAAGAACTCGGCCCCTGTGAACCAGAGGCTTTTCTGTCCCTGGCATACCCCAGGTTTCAAATAGTTCTCCCCCTTGAATACCCCAGGTTTCAAATAGTCGTCCCCCTTCCTCCTTTCCTCACCCCCCCCCCAATCTTTAAATCAAGATATATTGATCCCTTTTGGACATTTGGTTGATTTTCATGAACTGGGCCAGCTGGCTCTGAATGAAGTCCCACCCCCAGCCACCCCCCCACCCCCTGGCGGGACTAAATTTATTCATTTACAAGGTATTTTAAGATACTCAGTTGCTTCTCCTGAGACAGGCCAGCACTGGGGATTTCACTTGTTTCTTATTAGAATGACTTAGATATTGGAGTTCTGCTTTGTTTGTTTTAGGATTTGGGTGTAAGCATTTAGCATTTTTAATTAAGTTGAATCTGCTTTGGGAAGGGTTTTGTTCTGAAAAGCAGGATAAAAATGTTAAATCCTGATGAAAGGTTAGGACAGGGTTTGAGGGCATAATTGGCGACCCCTGAAATAGTGGGATCTTGGTGTTCCCAGCATTGCAAACTTGAGCTACCCATCTTCTCGGCTATTCTGCCCAAAATAACCTCATTCGGAATTCTAGATCGTGCCTGCAAATTACATCAATCCTGGGTAGTTCTAGAGGTAACCTAATCTGCCACCAGAATTAAGTTTGGATCTTCCTCTAGCTCAGGGGAAGCTAGAACTTGCTGGTAAACCAACTCTAGGTTCCTTCCTTGGATAGCTGGTGAACGAGAAAATAGGCTAAGTGAATGAGCAGCTTCACCATTTTTGGTTTCCCCAGGGGGCACTTGGGGGCATTGTCTGCAGGTGGGGACCTAGCCCAGCTGCTCTATGACACGCCCTGGGCATCGGCAGACATCAGGAGACAACTTAGCAGGCCTGGGTCATTTTGTGACCTGCCCTGAGAGGTTCAGCTCTTTGGGTGGCAATCAAGAGACAGCCTGAAATCCATACGTGGATTTCCTTTGTGCAGGTGAAATGGATTTCAGCTTTGGCTGCTCCTGGGAGCCTGGCTTCCTCCTCCTGGCCATGGCCATCCTGGCCTTTGTCCTGTTCCTAACCAGGAAGGTCTTCAATGGCCAATGCTCTGCTGACCTGGAGCGCCTCCAACCTCGGAGGAGCAGCCAAGCCAGGTCCCGAAGGTGGTCTGGAGCCCAGCAGGTGGGTGGATCACTGGCTGGTGGGCTGGGGGCGGTGGTTCTCCCCAAGGATTCAACCAGGGCTGTCCACAGGGTGTGACAAAAGAAATCACGAGACATGGCTGCCATCTTTATACATTTGACCATGCCCTGTGGACACCCTAGAACAGTTGTTCTTGAACCGTTTGACCCCCTGATCCCTTCTCCCGGTCTTGAAGGATGTCATTGGCCCCACAAGAAACCTGTCAGCATCTGTGGTTTTCCACAAGGGTCTCAGCAGCGGCAGTCCCAAACTGGACCTTCGACTCACAGACGAGCGATCCCAAATGGCTCCTCCCCCCCCACCCCAGGAATGCCCGATTCCTGCCGTGGGTAATGCCCCCCAGCTCTGCTCTGGGCCGGGAGCGGAGGGCATCCAAGGGTTTGGGAGGTCCCTGCACAGGCCGTCTTGCTGAGCACAGAGGCCGATTGGGAGGTGCCTAAAGGGGTGGGGAGCAAAGACAAGCCGTCCTGTGCTCCGAGGGCCACCTTCCTGAAGAGCTCTCGGGGAGGAGGAGGCTGCAAAACTTCAGTCTCGTGGTCTCCCCATCAAAGGTCACTTTTGCTCCTAAGCAAAGTGCTAGGAATGTTTCAACTGCCTCCTGCTGGATTCTTTGCTTGAAACCAGGTTTGCGCAGGTCTTCTGAGCAAATGGCTACGCTTGGCCACCAGGGCCTGTGCTCCAAGCGGTTGACACGGAGAAGACAGAAAGGCAGGCAGGGTCAGGAGAAAAATATAACTGTGGTCAATCTGAATTCGGTGGCTACAGTCAGAGTCTTCTCTTTCAGCACATTCTAGCAACACCCTTAATGTAGCCACCGAATTAACCGGTTTTCTGCCTTGGCCCAATGCACTGAACCTTCAGGTCAATAAAGGGATTGGTTCTGCACAATAGGCTAAACCACAAAAGATCTAATCCAAAGTAACCCAAAGCGGGAAGGGGGGAATATCACTTTTAAAATAAAAATAAAACACTGACAGCTTTGAAGTGGGCTGGGCACGGCAGCATGGATGGCTTTTCCAGGCCTGGGGAGTAAAGGCAGGACCTACTTGAGAAAGCAGCAGAGTGATTAAAACTGAAAAAGAAAAGAAAAAGAAAAAACCCTCTAAATTATATCTATTTTGATCAATTTTATTGAAAAGATCATGTATGTGAAAGGGAGACTACAGAGGCACTTTTGATATACCGCTTTCAACTTCAACATTCTACTCCCATTTTTCAACAAGGGGTGAAAAAGTCAAATGGGGCAGATGCAGGGTCTCTCTGGAAGGCACATCTGCAGCCCGGAGGCCGAGGAGCCTCTGCCCGTCAAGTAACTCCCTCTGCCCTCTCTTCCCAGCAGGGTCCCCCCAACCTCCGAGACCAGGAAGAGGACATCATGGGAATCGTAGAAGGTAACGTGAAGGCACACACACACACACCCCGTGCCCCTGTGGCCCCGCCAGCCACAGGAAGGGCTCTTCCTCTCCCCTTTTACTCCTTATCCCAGCTCCTGGGGGGTCCCACGGCTGGCTCCCTACAGCCCACCCGGGTGCCCAGACTAAATCCCTGAAGCGCAGAGTAACCAGCCAGGTTCATGCGCTTTATGCCCCAAAGATGTTCAGCAAGGTTAAGGGCGAGATCCTTTCCTGCAGTGGGCAAGTGTAGCCGTGGGAACACAGTCTAAGTAGGACAGGGCTGTGATGCAGGCTGAAGGCTGTCTTCGGACAACATGTATCGCTTGCTTGTGGATATACTCCATTTTCCAGCCCAGAATGGCTGAGGGCTGAGTTCCTTCAAAGTCTTCAACCACTAAGCAACCAAGCCAAGCCAAGCTACCTCTGACCGTGCTTAGCACGTTCCACAATGCAGCCGCTGGGTCTTCACCTGACCTGCGGAGGCGTGTGGCAGGGACACGCCTGCTGTGGAGGAGGAATCGGTGAATCCTAATTCCTGGCAGGAGCCCAGTCCTCCCTTGACTCTCCTGCTTGATGCTTCTCCCCAAGGCCGCTTCCCCAGATTCCCAAAGACGCGACTTCCCCTCTCCAATGCTGGAAAATGCCCCTTTCTGGACTTGCAGAGCCGGAAGGGAACAGGCACGTGGTTTCTTCCTGCAGAAGGGAGCTCTCTGGCTTCTGGAAGGCCCAAAGGCTGCCTCCAGGGGATGGGGAGCTTGCTCATGTTGTCCTTCCTTACAGACCTCAGCACAGTCCTCTTCGATGATGCAGAAGAGGACCTTTTCCAGAGAGGTCAGCGTGACAGCACCGAACCACTGCTGTCCCCGGGACCGGTCTTTGCATGGATGGGACGCTCCAGGCTTTCGGACCCTCCTGAGCCCCCCCATCATGCCACAGTGCCACGGAGTGCCAGTGCTCCCAGCCCCACCATCAGCTATCTTCCGGTCACTCTGTCTAGGAAATGGAGCCCCTACATACAAAACCACCTCTACATGGTTCCCAAGAGGATGGAGACAGAGCAGACCAAGCAGAAGAAGACGTCCCACTTTTCCGGGCTGCAGAGGGCTGAGAAGGATGCCTGGCGTCCTCGCGGTTACGAGGAACGCATTTATTGCTCAGGATGCTGGAGTGTGCCAAGCGGAAGCTTCTGTTCCTCTAAGGCCAGCTCACATGACGTCAGCTCCCTCCGCACAGTGGACTACGTGCCAAGGCACCTCCGACCATCTGAGCAGGAACTCCGGGGATCCCATATGCTGAATAAGACTCTTCGGCGCCTGTGGGACGTGCCCATGCTGGTCCGGCAGTCCTTGCGGGGGTTCCATCCAGCTCCCCCACCACCCTCGGCCGTACATCTGGTCACAGCCCTCTACCTGGCAAGGATAAAGCTTCTGTTCCTCAACCAGTTGGTCCTCATCGTGCTAGAGACCCGAAGGCAGCTGGTGGTGCACGTCCGAATGATGGTCACGCAGGGCGGCGGGGTTGTCCCAGGCGGGCAGTGCAGTCGCTACGGGTGTTCGTGCCGGTCTCTCCCCCGCTTCTGAGACGGTCGACGGAGGAGTCCACGGCCATACCTCAGGCTGAGGAGGAAGCCCAGAATCAGAAGGCTTCCGCCAAAGAAATCCCCAACACCCCCAGAGGGACTTGCTCACTCTTTGCACACACAAGCTTTAGAAAGCCCCTGCGTTGTGATGGAAACAAACCACAAAGCCATTTGGCAAAGGACGCTCTGCAGGACCGAGTTTCTGCTGTGGTTTGCCCTAACCCTAACCCAAGACGTCAGCCACCAACCAGGAAGAGTCACCCTTTCCAGTGCTCTCCCATCTGGGCTGAGAACAGGGTGGCTCCATTCCCAAGACCTTCCCTTTGCGGAGCAGGCCATTCTGGTTCCTCGAAGCCTCGAGGTGACACCCAGAATCCGTTGTGTGGGATTGCCCACAGCACTGGTCTTTGTGCTGCTTCTTCCAAGGAATGGCTCCACCAATTCCCGGTTCTACCACTTGCAGCACCCAAGCCACTGCGGTCCGCTTTGTCGCAAGATGCACCCTGTTCCTTTCAAAGGAGATCCAGGCGGAGTTGCAGCGGCACCTTAAAAGGAAGCAGTTGCAGCACAACTGGGGGCTGCCAGGCCTGGGGCAGCGTTCCCTTTCCTGCATTCTCATGAAGGTCCCCCGACTCAAACACCAAAGGCTGGGGGGGGGGGCACAGGAGTGTAAACATTCACCAGATTAAATTCTGCTTCTTTGGTCGAGAAACAAGGCAAAAGCTGGAGTTCAAGATGCAGAAAAGGGCCATCCCCCAGAGATGGGGGTAGAGAATGTGAAATGCCAGCTGGCTAAGAGATCTCTGGAGGTTCAGCTGGGAGCCACCCCACTGCTGGTCAGACGCTCGTGGAGCTTCACCTGTGGGAAAAGCCAGAAATCCCTTCATCGATGCAGCGGTTTCTCACCTTTGGCTTGCGCGGGAGATGTGAACCACCTCGAGCCGTCCATCGTTGGGCACCATTTGCCCTCTCTCTGGGGGTTGGGCATGCGCTACGGGTGCGTCTGTGGCGTGATGGCCCCCGAGTCCCCTCCTCAGCCTCTCAGGTCCCCAGGGCAGCCTCTGAACCCAAAGAGGCGAGTCCCCCTTTCCTTCTCCAGCGCGAGTGGCTCGAGGTGGAAGTTCGTATCTGAAAGAAGAGATGCAACATGGGGGGGAGGGGCTCCTGGCTCTCGTTGAAAAATCCCTAAAAGCCTTCCTGCCGCACCCCCATCCCCAGCTGCCTCCTAACCAAAAAGCTAAGATTTGGGTCAACATCTTGAAGGAGGACCTCTTCTTTTTGCCTAGGGACATCCAGAGTAAATTTGAGATCCACCCGCAGAAGGTGAAGCTATGTCAGCAGCGGGGTTTGCCAAAGGGGATCCCGGAGACGTCGAAGTTGGTGCGTCCGGGGTCCAGAAGTGACACCGCTGGGGGGAAAGTGCCAGAAGTGCCCCTCCCCTTGCGGGACAGCAGTCACGTCGTGCCCCCCGAGTCCTGGGCTACAGGGACCCGGAGGAGGGAGCCACGCATCAGGAGAGGAAAGGAACTCGGCCAGTGGCTCCGGTCCCACCGTCCGCCCCCATTCTGGTGGATGGTGGCCCGTCCTCTGTCTCCCGCCACTCCCGTCTGGGGGTGAGAGAATGAGGGACGCCTGAGGGGGGGCGAGAAATGACTGCCCTGGGGACCTGTCTCTGAGGGGGACACAACCGCTCCGGGAGACCAGGAGGGGCGAGCTCATCCCGGGAGCCTGTTGCCCTGGCACGAGCCAGACTCGCCAACCCCACAAGGGCCCGGATGAGACCGTTTCTGTCAGAGGCTCAATTCCAGGAAAGACACTCGGCATGAAGTCTGGGCTCCAGCTGTGGTCGCAGAGCCGGGAGCGGAAAGACAACCTGGGACGGCCCTGCAGAGGGGCCCAAGGGCCGCTGAGCCACACGCCCAGCCGAGAGTGGGCGTCCTGCAGAGACACCTGGAGCAGCCCAACTTCGGTCAGGAAGGAGGTGAAACTGAGCAGCCCAACATCGCACAGGCAAGAGCAGAAGTCGGGCAACCAAACACGGAACAGCCAAGAGCCGGAATCGGGCAGGAGGAAAGGGAAGTCAAAAATCCAAGAATGGCTTCTTGGCAGCACGGAAAAGTGTTTGGAAAGTAAGGCCCGACCTTCAAGTAGCAGGCAAGGGAGTCTGAAAAGCCACGTTTGGAAGAGCCAAGCCGAAGGAGATGAGCCCACCGTAAGGATCAAGGCTTGGCAACGTTGAAAGTCAGGACCCGGGAGAGAGAGAGATGTGGATGCCGCAAGGGCGGTAGATGGGAACCAGTTGCCGAGCGCCCAAATCGTAGTGACGTGAGTGTGGGGCTGCTGCGGCAGCCGTAAGTGTGAGGACCAGCCACAAGTCTTTTTCTCCAGCACCGTCTTAAGTCCAAACTGTCACTAAACGAATGACCATTAAGCGAGGAGTGCCTTTAAATGCGAAATTGTGTCGGATGTCCCGTCTGTGTCTATACAGCAGCTGCCCTGCCAGTTTAGGTGGGAGGGTGGTTTCCTTCTTGGTGGCTCTTTTTTTCCCAAAGAACTTTATTATTTTCCAAAGTATTCTTCAAGGGCATCCACTCCTTCATCCAAAGCAGACAAGAAGCATAAAAATACAACCTTACATCAGGTAAACCCATCCAGTGATGAGGCCGCTACTGTATCCCCTCAGGACTTTTGTGTTCAGTCGTGTGGACTGCGTGTATGTAGTTGCCTTTCTCTTGTCATGTACTCATCTTCCGCTCTGTTTGTGTGTGTGTGTGTCTGTGTGTTTGTGTACACCCAGACTTCCTCATTCTTTGGCATCTTGTAACAATTTATATTTAATTCTTGGTTTCTTGCCTTGCCAAATGAACTCAGAGACAGCCTGCCATTGTTTAAATGGTAAATCTGTTGACAAAATCGGTATAATCTGAAAAAGAGGCAACATCCTAGGCAAAACATTCATCTTAATCACAGAAATTCTCCCCGTAAGAGACTATTGTAGTTTTTCCCATCTTAACAAGTCTTCTTTCACATCATTCCGAATTGTAACGTCGTTATTCTGAAACGACATACTCTTCTCAGTTGATAAAATCACCCCCAAATATCGAACCTTTCTCTCAGTCTTAGACCAGTCTTACTCATCAGCAATTCTTGGTTGGACAAAGTCATATTTTGGGGCAGCATCTTTGTTTTTTGTTTCTTTACTTCCAGCCCTGCCAATGACACAAACTCTCTCGAATTCTTCATGAGATGTTCTACATTATCCAAAGGCTCTTGCAATATCAAAGCATGATGAATAAAGTCCTGTAGAATTTCCTTCATTCTTTCGGCCAATATTGAAGCAAATATTTTAGAGTTGTTATTCAACAGTGAAATGGGTCTGTAATTCAGTTTCAGACGCCACTCTCCCCTTTCCTGCTGCCCCAACGCTTCAGACCATCCAGATGCCACAGAGAGTGGTTGGCAGGCAAGCTGACTGGAAGTTCTGGTTCTTTTGCAAGCTTGCTTTTGGGGCTCCAGGTCTAATGGGAGCGATTAAAAGAATGTGCATGGTATCAATGAGTGTTTCTCCACCTCAGCAACCTTAAGATGGGGGGACTTCAACTCCCAGCATTGCCCAGCCAGCATGGGGAACGGCTGGCTGGAGAATCCAGGGAGTTCAAGTCCCCCCATCTTATGGTTGCTGAGGTGGAGAAACACCGAGGTCAAAGACGAAGCGCATCCCGTCTTGTTTCTCGCGGTATCCATTCATCCAAATTGACCAGGAAGGCACAAGGAGACTTTAAGTGCCTTCCGAGGAACGCATTACAAACGCCCCCTGAAGGCAGTCCGTCTAAGGGAAGCTCTGCTTCGTAGCGGGCTAGCGCGTGCTCTCCCGTCTCCTCCACACTTGGAGCCAAAACAACGCTCGTGAAATACTTGCGCACGGCTTGGATCAGCCTTGTCCTAACCTGGCATTCCTCCCGATAGGCCAGAATTGCCACGCCCAAAACCGCCCGGTTCCAATGGGGACAGACGGATTAAGGAATGTTTGTGGAGAGGTGCCAATATTCGGTCAATTTTTGGGGAGCGGCGGGCGAAAACGGGCTGATTTCTCCAGGAGGGAGCTTTCTCAGACACAGCAGCTCGGAATAACTCTGAGGTTATTTGGGGTTTTACTATATGGGTCTGTTGAGGTTTTCCTACTAACGATTAAGACTGCTATTGTACCTAATCATTTTGGCCTGGGTGAAGAGGTTGTATTTGATTGACTCCTTCACGTGGTTCATGCAAATCGCCTGGGGGGAGGAGGACCTGCCCAGACTTCTCACTTCCTCTTTTTTTTCTCTGCCGGCAATGTAGCCAAGCAAGGCTTGCTCCAAAGGGGAGCTAAGTCCTTTAAATATGTTTTGCTTTTGTTTTGCTTCCGGTAAATAAATTATGTTTATAGAAAAGCTTGGTGTGTGACTTTTTTGACCTCTCCTGGGCTAAAGGCTTTCCCAGCATCTGCCAACAGGGTCTGTTTCGAACACAGCTCGGAATACACGAGTTTAGCATAAAGAAGCACGAGATTGCAAGAGCGTTTATCCCTTGTGTTCAGCCCACAAAATGAGACGATAAAAGGAATCCCGCCCCATCAAGTCCCGCCTACGGCGCCCCAAAGCGGATGCGTTCAACGGCTCGGCCCCAACCACAAGGTGGTGACTGTGGCGGTCCAGCAGCTGCGTTGATATTGCCTGCCATTCCGGAGATAACTTCAAATGACCAAGACCACCCACCTTGGACAGCATTGGTCCAGGATTTATCCCGCCGCCTTCTACGTTACGAAGACTGCGATCAAAACTAAAGCTTACGTTTTACAGTTCTCGGAGCGCACAGCTTTTGCCTTTTGCCAACCTAGCAGAAGAGAGATCCTGGCGTTTCCCATAGCACCCGAACCGTTACCAATCTTGTTTCATACAGGAAAACTTACCGAGGGGTCGTCCCGAGCCGGGAATGAAAAGACCCAGGCAGTGGCTGGAACAGAGGTGGGTTTCTTTCCCAAGAGCAGGTACAGCGCATGCTGGTTGGAAGGCCACCCTGTGGATTTCCCCGCCAGCCAGTTATACGCTGGAGCTTGGCTGTTGCTGTGCTACGGTGTTCCCGCCTCCTCGGAACCTGAGCGAGGTGTAATTCCCCCGGGCTGCAGAGAGGAGGCGCTGTGTGCTCACGCCCCCTGCTGTTTGCCTTTCCTGCTCCCATGGGCCGAGTTCCCTGCGGGGCTGTGGCTTTGGCCAGGGCCTGGACGGGCCACCTCGGGAGGACATTTTTCTCATCACAATCATGACAAGATTGGCTTAGACTGCCCCATGGGGCAGCCTTTAATCAATCAATCAATCAATCAGTCAATCAATCAATCAATCAATCAATCAATCGTGACTGGGCCAGTCACTCTCTCTCAGCCAAACTCACCCCCCAGGGTTGTGGTTGTGGGGAAAACAGGAGGAGGAAGGAGTATTAGGTACCTTTGCCACCTTGAGTTAGGTATAAAAATAATAACGGCAGAAGGGAAACTAACTAACTACACAAATGAAGGCTAAAATACAATAGAAACAGAATCCTGAAATATAAATATAACATCCAAGATGGGGATATTAAAATGTTCTTCGTTTAAATTCATGTAAGTCACAGAGGCCATGAACTATTATCATCATTATCATTTTATGGATTTATTTCTATTTCCAATTTTGTCACTGCCCATCTCACTCAAGGAGCAAATAAAACGAAGATAAACACAGGTTAAAATACAATAAAAACAGTATACTGAAATATAAAAATAAACCTACAATCCAAGAGGGAGATATTAAAAAGTTCTTAATTTAAGTTCATGTAAGTCACGGGAGCGAAGGAGAAGAAGAAGAAGTGGTGTAATAATAGCTGCTATTATTCTTATTCTGATTCGGTTTTTCTCGCACTTTTCCTAGCCAGAAGTGCAACCACAAGATGGGCTAGAGCAGCCATATAAAGGGCCATCCTAAATTAATCCTTTTTCCTTGGGATCCCCGCTTTTCTGCAGCAGCTCAAGGCTCCCATCACAACACCCCAGCGAGGTGGGCTCAGAAAAAGACTCAGGGAGCTACAACTCCCTGTTAACTCCACAGGCCATCATCCGCAGCCGTGCCTCGCACGGCTGCCCTGAGGAGGGAGCGCCCGGGGCTCGATCGCGGTGCGCTTGCCTTCGTCCTGCGCCACCGCGCAGAACGAGCCCGGACCCGCTACGCTACACCGACCCCTCCGCTGACAGCCGGCCGCCGGGAAGCCTTAAGAAGGCGACGACGCAAGACCTGCATCCGGGACCCCGCCGCGGGCTGCCATGGCAACGCGCCAGCCCCTCCCTGGCATCCCCGCGCGCGCCTCTCTCCCTCCCGCTCTCCCGCTCAGAACCTGCGGAGGGAGGGAGGGGGGAGGAGCGGAATCACGAAGCGCGCTGGAGGAGGTTTGGCCCTCGCCGCCGCCGCAGGCCAAGCGCGCTTTTTCCTCCTGAGCGGGGGAAGCCGGCCCGCCCGCCCGCCCGCCCTTCTTCCGGCACCGACCGCCGAAACACGGCTCCCCGGGGCCTCTTCTCCGCTCTTCGGGAGTCCCCCTCTTCTTGTTTTCATCTTTGGGGCGGGACTCCCGTACGCTGCAATGCGTGCCACGCCCCCTTTGGGGGGATCGTAGCGCTGTCTGCCGCTGCTGTTTTAGCCGCGGCAGGCAGCAAATGATTGCCCTGCCTCTTCATAAAAGCAAACCCAGCCATCGCTTCGCCTTTTCAGATCCTTCCCCTTGTCACCTCGGAAGGGAATGGCAGAGGCCCAAGGCAAGATTCCCAAGGTAGGGAAACTGAAGGTCTTTTTCACCCAGAGAGGAAGGTGATCCCCCAGTCAGACTCCCAAGACCTAAAGAAATCACTCTTTTTTGGTCAAGACTTAACAAAGCCTGACACGACCTAGAATAGGATGTAGAATAAACATACTCCCCGTGTAGAAAGAAGAGGTCCAAACACAGGATTTACTGCAGGGTGATTTTACACCACGGTCGCCACGTGTTGGATCAAAGGCCGGGAAGCATAATTTCACCCCATCAGGATTCACCGTTCAGGAATGGCAGATCCATCTCCACTTGTACAAACTGGAGCACGACTGGCCCAGAGAGAAGGTGCTATGGAAGTCGCCTGTCACATCTTCCGCTCTCGTAGCGCTGCGAAGGGAAGACAAAGCTTCCACTCGCGTCTTACTCCTGCAGAGTAGAGCAACCCAATCAAGGTTAAACTACCCAGGTTAGCCTAGAGAATGCGTGCCAATGGTGGGTCTGTAACTTCCCTGGGACGTTTTTTTAAGACCTTGTGGTAAGAACTCGGCCCCTGTGAACCAGAGGCTTTTCTGTCCCTGGCATACCCCAGGTTTCAAATAGTTCTCCCCCTTGAATACCCCAGGTTTCAAATAGTCGTCCCCCTTCCTCCTTTCCTCACCCCCCCCCCCAATCTTTAAATCAAGATATATTGATCCCTTTTGGACATTTGGTTGATTTTCATGAACTGGGCCAGCTGGCTCTGAATGAAGTCCCACCCCCAGCCACCCCCCCACCCCCTGGCGGGACTAAATTTATTCATTTACAAGGTATTTTAAGATACTCAGTTGCTTCTCCTGAGACAGGCCAGCACTGGGGATTTCACTTGTTTCTTATTAGAATGACTTAGATATTGGAGTTCTGCTTTGTTTGTTTTAGGATTTGGGTGTAAGCATTTAGCATTTTTAATTAAGTTGAATCTGCTTTGGGAAGGGTTTTGTTCTGAAAAGCAGGATAAAAATGTTAAATCCTGATGAAAGGTTAGGACAGGGTTTGAGGGCATAATTGGCGACCCCTGAAATAGTGGGATCTTGGTGTTCCCAGCATTGCAAACTTGAGCTACCCATCTTCTTGGCTATTCTGCCCAAAATAACCTCATTCGGAATTCTAGATCGTGCCTGCAAATTACATCAATCCTGGGTAGTTCTAGAGGTAACCTAATCTGCCACCAGAATTAAGTTTGGATCTTCCTCTAGCTCAGGGGAAGCTAGAACTTGCTGGTAAACCAACTCTAGGTTCCTTCCTTGGATAGCTGGTGAACGAGAAAATAGGCTAAGTGAATGAGCAGCTTCACCATTTTTGGTTTCCCCAGGGGGCACTTGGGGGCATTGTCTGCAGGTGGGGACCTAGCCCAGCTGCTCTATGACACGCCCTGGGCATCGGCAGACATCAGGAGACAACTTAGCAGGCCTGGGTCATTTTGTGACCTGCCCTGAGAGGTTCAGCTCTTTGGGTGGCAATCAAGAGACAGCCTGAAATCCATACGTGGATTTCCTTTGTGCAGGTGAAATGGATTTCAGCTTTGGCTGCTCCTGGGAGCCTGGCTTCCTCCTCCTGGCCATGGCCATCCTGGCCTTTGTCCTGTTCCTAACCAGGAAGGTCTTCAATGGCCAATGCTCTGCTGACCTGGAGCGCCTCCAACCTCGGAGGAGCAGCCAAGCCAGGTCCCGAAGGTGGTCTGGAGCCCAGCAGGTGGGTGGATCACTGGCTGGTGGGCTGGGGGCGGTGGTTCTCCCCAAGGATTCAACCAGGGCTGTCCACAGGGTGTGACAAAAGAAATCACGAGACATGGCTGCCATCTTTATACATTTGACCATGCCCTGTGGACACCCTAGAACAGTTGTTCTTGAACCGTTTGACCCCCTGATCCCTTCTCCCGGTCTTGAAGGATGTCATTGGCCCCACAAGAAACCTGTCAGCATCTGTGGTTTTCCACAAGGGTCTCAGCAGCGGCAGTCCCAAACTGGACCTTCGACTCACAGACGAGCGATCCCAAATGGCTCCTCCCCCCCCACCCCAGGAATGCCCGATTCCTGCCGTGGGTAATGCCCCCCAGCTCTGCTCTGGGCCGGGAGCGGAGGGCATCCAAGGGTTTGGGAGGTCCCTGCACAGGCCGTCTTGCTGAGCACAGAGGCCGATTGGGAGGTGCCAAAAGGGGTGGGGAGCAAAGACAAGCCGTCCTGTGCTCCGAGGGCCACCTTCCTGAAGAGCTCTCGGGGAGGAGGAGGCTGCAAAACTTCAGTCTCGTGGTCTCCCCATCAAAGGTCACTTTTGCTCCTAAGCAAAGTGCTAGGAATGTTTCAACTGCCTCCTGCTGGATTCTTTGCTTGAAACCAGGTTTGCGCAGGTCTTCTGAGCAAATGGCTACGCTTGGCCACCAGGGCCTGTGCTCCAAGCGGTTGACACGGAGAAGACAGAAAGGCAGGCAGGGTCAGGAGAAAAATATAACTGTGGTCAATCTGAATTCGGTGGCTACAGTCAGAGTCTTCTCTTTCAGCACATTCTAGCAACACCCTTAATGTAGCCACCGAATTAACCGGTTTTCTGCCTTGGCCCAATGCACTGAACCTTCAGGTCAATAAAGGGATTGGTTCTGCACAATAGGCTAAACCACAAAAGATCTAATCCAAAGTAACCCAAAGCGGGAAGGGGGGAATATCACTTTTAAAATAAAAATAAAACACTGACAGCTTTGAAGTGGGCTGGGCACGGCAGCATGGATGGCTTTTCCAGGCCTGGGGAGTAAAGGCAGGACCTACTTGAGAAAGCAGCAGAGTGATTAAAACTGAAAAAGAAAAGAAAAAGAAAAAACCCTCTAAATTATATCTATTTTGATCAATTTTATTGAAAAGATCATGTATGTGAAAGGGAGACTACAGAGGCACTTTTGATATACCGCTTTCAACTTCAACATTCTACTCCCATTTTTCAACAAGGGGTGAAAAAGTCAAATGGGGCAGATGCAGGGTCTCTCTGGAAGGCACATCTGCAGCCCGGAGGCCGAGGAGCCTCTGCCCGTCAAGTAACTCCCTCTGCCCTCTCTTCCCAGCAGGGTCCCCCCAACCTCCGAGACCAGGAAGAGGACATCATGGGAATCGTAGAAGGTAACGTGAAGGCACACACACACACACCCCGTGCCCCCGTGGCCCCGCCAGCCACAGGAAGGGCTCTTCCTCTCCCCTTTTACTCCTTATCCCAGCTCCTGGGGGGTCCCACGACTGGCTCCCTACAGCCCACCCGGGTGCCCAGACTAAATCCCTGAAGCGCAGAGTAACCAGCCAGGTTCATGCGCTTTATGCCCCAAAGATGTTCAGCAAGGTTAAGGGCGAGATCCTTTCCTGCAGTGGGCAAGTGTAGCCGTGGGAACACAGTCTAAGTAGGACAGGGCTGTGATGCAGGCTGAAGGCTGTCTTCGGACAACATGTATCGCTTGCTTGTGGATATACTCCATTTTCCAGCCCAGAATGGCTGAGGGCTGAGTTCCTTCAAAGTCTTCAACCACTAAGCAACCAAGCCAAGCCAAGCTACCTCTGACCGTGCTTAGCACGTTCCACAATGCAGCCGCTGGGTCTTCACCTGACCTGCGGAGGCGTGTGGCAGGGACACGCCTGCTGTGGAGGAGGAATCGGTGAATCCTAATTCCTGGCAGGAGCCCAGTCCTCCCTTGACTCTCCTGCTTGATGCTTCTCCCCAAGGCCGCTTCCCCAGATTCCCAAAGACGCGACTTCCCCTCTCCAATGCTGGAAAATGCCCCTTTCTGGACTTGCAGAGCCGGAAGGGAACAGGCACGTGGTTTCTTCCTGCAGAAGGGAGCTCTCTGGCTTCTGGAAGGCCCAAAGGCTGCCTCCAGGGGATGGGGAGCTTGCTCATGTTGTCCTTCCTTACAGACCTCAGCACAGTCCTCTTCGATGATGCAGAAGAGGACCTTTTCCAGAGAGGTCAGCGTGACAGCACCGAACCACTGCTGTCCCCGGGACCGGTCTTTGCATGGATGGGACGCTCCAGGCTTTCGGACCCTCCTGAGCCCCCCCATCATGCCACAGTGCCACGGAGTGCCAGTGCTCCCAGCCCCACCATCAGCTATCTTCCGGTCACTCTGTCTAGGAAATGGAGCCCCTACATACAAAACCACCTCTACATGGTTCCCAAGAGGATGGAGACAGAGCAGGCCAAGCAGAAGAAGACGTCCCACTTTTCCGGGCTGCAGAGGGCTGAGAAGGATGCCTGGCGTCCTCGCGGTTACGAGGAACGCATTTATTGCTCAGGATGCTGGAGTGTGCCAAGCGGAAGCTTCTGTTCCTCTAAGGCCAGCTCACATGACGTCAGCTCCCTCCGCACAGTGGACTACGTGCCAAGGCACCTCCGACCATCTGAGCAGGAACTCTGGGGATCCCATATGCTGAATAAGACTCTTCGGCGCCTGTGGGACGTGCCCATGCTGGTCCGGCAGTCCTTGCGGGGGTTCCATCCAGCTCCCCCACCACCCTCGGCCGTACATCTGGTCACAGCCCTCTACCTGGCAAGGATAAAGCTTCTGTTCCTCAACCAGTTGGTCCTCATCGTGCTAGAGACCCGAAGGCAGCTGGTGGTGCACGTCCGAATGATGGTCACGCAGGGCGGCGGGGTCGTCCCAGGCGGGCAGTGCAGCCGCTACGGGTGTTCGTGCCGGTCTCTCCCCCGCTTCTGAGACGGTCGACGGAGGAGTCCACGGCCATACCTCAGGCTGAGGAGGAAGCCCAGAATCAGAAGGCTTCCGCCAAAGAAATCCCCAACACCCCCAGAGGGACTTGCTCACTCTTTGCACACACAAGCTTTAGAAAGCCCCTGCGTTGTGATGGAAACAAACCACAAAGCCATTTGGCAAAGGACGCTCTGCAGGACCGAGTTTCTGCTGTGGTTTGCTACTCCCAAGACGTCAGCCACCTACCAGGAAGAGTCACCCTTTCCAGTGCTCTCCCATCTGGGCTGAGAACAGGGTGGCTCCATTCCCAAGACCTTCCCTTTGCGGAGCAGGCCATTCTGGTTCCTCGAAGCCTCGAGGTGACACCCAGAATCCGTTGTGTGGGATTGCCCACAGCACTGGTCTTTGTGCTGCTTCTTCCAAGGAATGGCTCCACCAATTCCCGGTTCTACCACTTGCAGCACCCAAGCCACTGCGGTCCGCTTTGTCGCAAGATGCACCCTGTTCCTTTCAAAGGAGATCCAGGCGGAGTTGCAGCGGCACCTTAAAAGGAAGCAGTTGCAGCACAACTGGGGGCTGCCAGGCCTGGGGCAGCGTTCCCTTTCCTGCATTCTCATGAAGGTCCCCCGACTCAAACACCAAAGGCCGGGGGGGGCACAGGAGTGTAAACATTCACCAGATTAAATTCTGCTTCTTTGGTCGAGAAACAAGGCAAAAGCTGGAGTTCAAGATGCAGAAAAGGGCCATCCCCCAGAGATGGGGGTAGAGAATGTGAAATGCCAGCTGGCTAAGAGATCTCTGGAGGTTCAGCTGGGAGCCACCCCACTGCTGGTCAGACGCTCGTGGAGCTTCACCTGTGGGAAAAGCCAGAAATCCCTTCATCGATGCAGCGGTTTCTCACCTTTGGCTTGCGCGGGAGATGTGAACCACCTCGAGCCGTCCATCGTTGGGCACCATTTGCCCTCTCTCTGGGGGTTGGGCATGCGCTACGGGTGCGTCTGTGGCGTGATGGCCCCCGAGTCCCCTCCTCAGCCTCTCAGGTCCCCAGGGCAGCCTCTGAACCCAAAGAGGCGAGTCCCCCTTTCCTTCTCCAGCGCGAGTGGCTCGAGGTGGAAGTTCGTATCTGAAAGAAGAGATGCAACATGGGGGGGAGGGGCTCCTGGCTCTCGTTGAAAAATCCCTAAAAGCCTTCCTGCCGCACCCCCATCCCCAGCTGCCTCCTAACCAAAAAGCTAAGATTTGGGTCAACATCTTGAAGGAGGACCTCTTCTTTTTGCCTAGGGACATCCAGAGTAAATTTGAGATCCACCCGCAGAAGGTGAAGCTATGTCAGCAGCGGGGTTTGCCAAAGGGGATCCCGGAGACGTCGAAGTTGGTGCGTCCGGGGTCCAGAAGTGACACCGCTGGGGGGAAAGTGCCAGAAGTGCCCCTCCCCTTGCGGGACAGCAGTCACGTCGTCCCCCCCGAGTCCTGGGCTACAGGGACCCGGAGGAGGGAGCCACGCATCAGGAGAGGAAAGGAACTCGGCCAGTGGCTCCGGTCCCACCGTCCGCCCCCATTCTGGTGGATGGTGGCCCGTCCTCTGTCTCCCGCCACTCCCGTCTGGGGGTGAGAGAATGGGGGACGCCTGAGGGGGGGCGAGAAATGACTGCCCTGGGGACCTGTCTCTGAGGGGGACACAACCGCTCCGGGAGACCAGGAGGGGCGAGCTCACCCCGGGAGCCTGTTGCCCTGGCACGAGCCAGACTCGCCAACCCCACAAGGGCCCGGATGAGACCGTTTCTGTCAGAGGCTCAATTCCAGGAAAGACACTCGGCATGAAGTCTGGGCTCCAGCTGTGGTCGCAGAGCCGGGAGCGGAAAGACAACCTGGGACGGCCCTGCAGAGGGGCCCAAGGGCCGCTGAGCCACACGCCCAGCCGAGAGTGGGCGTCCTGCAGAGACACCTGGAGCAGCCCAACTTCGGTCAGGAAGGAGGTGAAACTGAGCAGCCCAACATCGCACAGGCAAGAGCAGAAGTCGGGCAACCAAACACGGAACAGCCAAGAGCCGGAATCGGGCAGGAGGAAAGGGAAGTCAAAAATCCAAGAATGGCTTCTTGGCAGCACGGAAAAGTGTTTGGAAAGTAAGGCCCGACCTTCAAGTAGCAGGCAAGGGAGTCTGAAAAGCCACGTTTGGAAGAGCCAAGCCGAAGGAGATGAGCCCACCGTAAGGATCAAGGCTTGGCAACGTTGAAAGTCAGGACCCGGGAGAGAGAGAGATGTGGATGCCGCAAGGGCGGTAGATGGGAACCAGTTGCCGAGCGCCCAAATCGTAGTGACGTGAGTGTGGGGCTGCTGCGGCAGCCGTAAGCGTGAGGACCAGCCACAAGTCTTTTTCTCCAGCACCGTCTTAAGTCCAAACTGTCACTAAACGAATGACCATTAAGCGAGGAGTGCCTTTAAATGCGAAATTGTGTCGGATGTCCCGTCTGTGTCTATACAGCAGCTGCCCTGCCAGTTTAGGTGGGAGGGTGGTTTCCTTCTTGGTGGCTCTTTTTTTCCCAAAGAACTTTATTATTTTCCAAAGTATTCTTCAAGGGCATCCACTCCTTCATCCAAAGCAGACAAGAAGCATAAAAATACAACCTTACATCAGGTAAACCCATCCAGTGATGAGGCCGCTACTGTATCCCCTCAGGACTTTTGTGTTCAGTCGTGTGGACTGCGTGTATGTAGTTGCCTTTCTCTTGTCATGTACTCATCTTCCGCTCTGTTTGTGTGTGTGTGTGTCTGTGTGTTTGTGTACACCCAGACTTCCTCATTCTTTGGCATCTTGTAACAATTTATATTTAATTCTTGGTTTCTTGCCTTGCCAAATGAACTCAGAGACAGCCTGCCATTGTTTAAATGGTAAATCTGTTGACAAAATCGGTATAATCTGAAAAAGAGGCAACATCCTAGGCAAAACATTCATCTTAATCACAGAAATTCTCCCCGTAAGAGACTATTGTAGTTTTTCCCATCTTAACAAGTCTTCTTTCACATCATTCCGAATTGTAACGTCGTTATTCTGAAACGACATACTCTTCTCAGTTGATAAAATCACCCCCAAATATCGAACCTTTCTCTCAGTCTTAGACCAGTCTTACTCATCAGCAATTCTTGGTTGGACAAAGTCATATTTTGGGGCAGCATCTTTGTTTTTTGTTTCTTTACTTCCAGCCCTGCCAATGACACAAACTCTCTCGAATTCTTCATGAGATGTTCTACATTATCCAAAGGCTCTTGCAATATCAAAGCATGATGAATAAAGTCCTGTAGAATTTCCTTCATTCTTTCGGCCAATATTGAAGCAAATATTTTAGAGTTGTTATTCAACAGTGAAATGGGTCTATAATTCAGTTTCAGACGCCACTCTCCCCTTTCCTGCTGCCCCAACGCTTCAGACCATCCAGATGCCACAGAGAGTGGTTGGCAGGCAAGCTGACTGGAAGTTCTGGTTCTTTTGCAAGCTTGCTTTTGGGGCTCCAGGTCTAATGGGAGCGATTAAAAGAATGTGCATGGTATCAACGAGTGTTTCTCCACCTCAGCAACCTTAAGATGGGGGGACCAACTCCCAGCATTGCCCAGCCAGCATGGGGAACGGCTGGCTGGAGAATCCAGAGAGTTCAAGTCCCCCCATCTTATGGTTGCTGAGGTGGAGAAACACCGAGGTCAAAGACGAAGCGCATCCCGTCTTGTTTCTCGCGGTATCCATTCATCCAAATTGACCAGGAAGGCACAAGGAGACTTTAAGTGCCTTCCGAGGAACGCATTACAAACGCCCCCTGAAGGCAGTCCGTCTAAGGGAAGCTCTGCTTCGTAGCGGGCTAGCGCGTGCTCTCCCATCTCCTCCACACTTGGAGCCAAAACAACGCTCGTGAAATACTTGCGCACGGCTTGGATCAGCCTTGTCCTAACCTGGCATTCCTCCCGATAGGCCAGAATTGCCACGCCCAAAACCGCCCGGTTCCAATGGGGACAGACGGATTAAGGAATGTTTGTGGAGAGGTGCCAATATTCGGTCAATTTTTGGGGAGCGGCGGGCGAAAACGGGCTGATTTCTCCAGGAGGGAGCTTTCTCAGACACAGCAGCTCGGAATAACTCTGAGGTTATTTGGGGTTTTACTATATGGGTCTGTTGAGGTTTTCCTACTAACGATTAAGACTGCTATTGTACCTAATCATTTTGGCCTGGGTGAAGAGGTTGTATTTGATTGACTCCTTCACGTGGTTCATGCAAATCGCCTGGGGGGAGGAGGACCTGCCCAGACTTCTCACTTCCTCTTTTTTTTCTCTGCCGGCAATGTAGCCAAGCAAGGCTTGCTCCAAAGGGGAGCTAAGTGTCGCGTCACGCGACCAGTCCTTCGCCCTTCGGTCTATGGGATTCCCTGGGGGGGAATGAGCCAACGATTCCCTCGCAAGGGTGAGGTCGAAAAAACAACGGTAGGCACAGGATTCTTTTGTGGTGGTGAGTGACGCTACATCTCAGGAGGTTGCTGGTACTGCCTCCTGGTGCCACGCCCCCACCTCCTTTTATTCAGCAGTTCTATCAGGGCGGGGGAGTGAGTACAAAGAGAATAGGGAAATACAAGTCATGCCCTGAGGCTACGTGAGAGACATGCAATCTAGCTGTGCAGTAATGGAGTCAGATACGTCACAGCTAAGTCCTTTAAATATGTTTTGCTTTTGTTTTGCTTCCGGTAAATAAATTATTTTTATAGAAAAGCTTGGTGTGTGACTTTTTTGACCTCTCCTGGGCTAAAGGCTTTCCCAGCATCTGCCAACAGGGTCTGTTTCGAACACAGCTCGGAATACACGAGTTTAGCATAAAGAAGCACGAGATTGCAAGAGCGTTTATCCCTTGTGTTCAGCCCACAAAATGAGACGATAAAAGGAATCCCGCCCCATCAAGTCCCGCCTACGGCGCCCCAAAGCGGATGCGTTCAACGGCTCGGCCCCAACCACAAGGTGGTGACTGTGGCGGTCCAGCAGCTGCGTTGATATTGCCTGCCATTCCGGAGATAACTTCAAATGACCAAGACCACCCACCTTGGACAGCATTGGTCCAGGATTTATCCCGCCGCCTTCTACGTTACGAAGACTGCGATCAAAACTAAAGCTTACGTTTTACAGAGCGCACAGCTTTTGCCTTTTGCCAATCTAGCAGAAGAGAGATCCTGGCGTTTCCCATAGCACCCGAACCGTTACCAATCTTGTTTCATACAGGAAAACTTACCGAGGGGTCGTCCCGAAAAGACCCAGGCAGTGGCTGGAACAGAGGTGGGTTTCTTTCCCAAGAGCAGATACAGCGCATGCTGGTTGGAAGGCCACCCTGTGGATTTCCCCGCCAGCCAGTTATACGCTGGAGCTTGGCTGTTGCTGTGCTACGGTGTTCCCGCCTCCTCGGAACCTGAGCGAGGTGTAATTCCCCCGGGCTGCAGAGAGGAGGCGCTGTGTGCTCAGGCCCCCTGCTGTTTGCCTTTCCTGCTCCCATGGGCCGAGTTCCCTGCGGGGCTGTGGCTTTGGCCAGGGCCTGGACGGGCCACCTCGGGAGGACATTTTTCTCATCACAATCATGACAAGATTGGCTTAGACTGCCCCATGGGGCAGCCTTTAATCAATCAATCAATCAATCAATCAATCGTGACTGGGCCAGTCACTCTCTCTCAGCCAAACTCACCCCCCAGGGTTGTGGTTGTGGGGAAAACAGGAGGAGGAAGGAGTATTAGGTACCTTTGCCACCTTGAGTTAGGTATAAAAATAATAACGGCAGAAGGGAAACTAACTAACTACACAAATGAAGGCTAAAATACAATAGAAACAGAATCCTGAAATATAAATATAACATCCAAGATGGGGATATTAAAATGTTCTTCGTTTAAATTCATGTAAGTCACAGAGGCCATGAACTATTATCATCATTATCATTTTATGGATTTATTTCTATTTCCAATTTTGTCACTGCCCATCTCACTCAAGGAGCAAATAAAACGAAGATAAACACAGGTTAAAATACAATAAAAACAGTATACTGAAATATAAAAATAAACCTACAATCCAAGAGGGAGATATTAAAAAGTTCTTAATTTAAGTTCATGTAAGTCACGGGAGCGAAGGAGAAGAAGAAGAAGTGGTGTAATAATAGCTGTTATTATTCTTATTCTGATTCGGTTTTTCTCGCACTTTTCCTAGCCAGAAGTGCAACCACAAGATGGGCTAGAGCAGCCATATAAAGGGCCATCCTAAATTAATCCTTTTTCCTTGGGATCCCCGCTTTTCTGCAGCAGCTCAAGGCTCCCATCACAACACCCCAGCGAGGTGGGCTCAGAAAAAGACTCAGGGAGCTACAACTCCCTGTTAACTCCACAGGCCATCATCCGCAGCCGTGCCTCGCACGGCTGCCCTGAGGAGGGAGCGCCCGGGGCTCGATCGCGGTGCGCTTGCCTTCGTCCTGCGCCACCGCGCAGAACGAGCCCGGACCCGCTACGCTACACCGACCCCTCCGCTGACAGCCGGCCGCCGGGAAGCCTTAAGAAGGCGACGACGCAAGACCTGCATCCGGGACCCCGCCGCGGGCTGCCATGGCAACGCGCCAGCCCCTCCCTGGCATCCCCGCGCGCGCCTCTCTCCCTCCCGCTCTCCCGCTCGGAACCTGCGGAGGGAGGGGGGAGGAGCGGAATCACGAAGCGCGCTGGAGGAGTTTTGGCCCTCGCCGCCGCCGCAGGCCAAGCGCGCTTTTTCCTCCTGAGCGGGGGAAGCCGGCCCGCCCGCCCGCTCTTCTTCCGGCACCGACCTCCGAAACACGGCTCCCCGGGGCCTCTTCTCCGCTCTTCGGGAGTCCCCCTCTTCTTGTTTTCATCTTTGGGGCGGGACTCCCGTACGCTGCAATGCGTGCCACGCCCCCTTTGGGGGGATCGTAGCGCTGTCTGCCGCTGCTGTTTTAGCCGCGGCAGGCAGCAAATGATTGCCCTGCCTCTTCATAAAAGCAAACCCAGCCATCGCTTCGCCTTTTCAGATCCTTCCCCTTGTCACCTCGGAAGGGAATGGCAGAGGCCCAAGGCAAGATTCCCAAGGTAGGGAAACTGAAGGTCTTTTTCACCCAGAGAGGAAGGTGATCCCCCAGTCAGACTCCCAAGACCTCAAGAAATCACTCTTTTTTGGTCAAGACTTAACAAAGCCTGACACGACCTAGAATAGGATGTAGAATAAACATACTCCCCGTGTAGAAAGAAGAGGTCCAAACACAGGATTTACTGCAGGGTGATTTTACACCACGGTCGCCACGTGTTGGATCAAAGGCCGGGAAGCATAATTTCACCCCATCAGGATTCACCGTTCAGGAATGGCAGATCCATCTCCACTTGTACAAACTGGAGCACGACTGGCCCAGAGAGAAGGTGCTATGGAAGTCGCCTGTCACATCTTCCGCTCTCGTAGCGCTGCGAAGGGAAGACAAAGCTTCCACTCGCGTCTTACTCCTGCAGAGTAGAGCAACCCAATCAAGGTTAAACTACCCAGGTTAGCCTAGAGAATGCGTGCCAATGGTGGGTCTGTAACTTCCCTGGGACGTTTTTTTAAGACCTTGTGGTAAGAACTCGGCCCCTGTGAACCAGAGGCTTTTCTGTCCCTGGCATACCCCAGGTTTCAAATAGTTCTCCCCCTTGAATACCCCAGGTTTCAAATAGTCGTCCCCCTTCCTCCTTTCCTCACCCCCCCCCAATCTTTAAATCAAGATATATTGATCCCTTTTGGACATTTGGTTGATTTTCATGAACTGGGCCAGCTGGCTCTGAATGAAGTCCCACCCCCAGCCACCCCCCCACCCCCTGGCGGGACTAAATTTATTCATTTACAAGGTATTTTAAGATACTCAGTTGCTTCTCCTGAGACAGGCCAGCACTGGGGATTTCACTTGTTTCTTATTAGAATGACTTAGATATTGGAGTTCTGCTTTGTTTGTTTTAGGATTTGGGTGTAAGCATTTAGCATTTTTAATTAAGTTGAATCTGCTTTGGGAAGGGTTTTGTTCTGAAAAGCAGGATAAAAATGTTAAATCCTGATGAAAGGTTAGGACAGGGTTTGAGGGCATAATTGGCGACCCCTGAAATAGTGGGATCTTGGTGTTCCCAGCATTGCAAACTTGAGCTACCCATCTTCTCGGCTATTCTGCCCAAAATAACCTCATTCGGAATTCTAGATCGTGCCTGCAAATTACATCAATCCTGGGTAGTTCTAGAGGTAACCTAATCTGCCACCAGAATTAAGTTTGGATCTTCCTCTAGCTCAGGGGAAGCTAGAACTTGCTGGTAAACCAACTCTAGGTTCCTTCCTTGGATAGCTGGTGAACGAGAAAATAGGCTAAGTGAATGAGCAGCTTCACCATTTTTGGTTTCCCCAGGGGGCACTTGGGGGCATTGTCTGCAGGTGGGGACCTAGCCCAGCTGCTCTATGACACGCCCTGGGCATCGGCAGACATCAGGAGACAACTTAGCAGGCCTGGGTCATTTTGTGACCTGCCCTGAGAGGTTCAGCTCTTTGGGTGGCAATCAAGAGACAGCCTGAAATCCATACGTGGATTTCCTTTGTGCAGGTGAAATGGATTTCAGCTTTGGCTGCTCCTGGGAGCCTGGCTTCCTCCTCCTGGCCATGGCCATCCTGGCCTTTGTCCTGTTCCTAACCAGGAAGGTCTTCAATGGCCAATGCTCTGCTGACCTGGAGCGCCTCCAACCTCGGAGGAGCAGCCAAGCCAGGTCCCGAAGGTGGTCTGGAGCCCAGCAGGTGGGTGGATCACTGGCTGGTGGGCTGGGGGCGGTGGTTCTCCCCAAGGATTCAACCAGGGCTGTCCACAGGGTGTGACAAAAGAAATCACGAGACATGGCTGCCATCTTTATACATTTGACCATGCCCTGTGGACACCCTAGAACAGTTGTTCTTGAACCGTTTGACCCCCTGATCCCTTCTCCCGGTCTTGAAGGATGTCATTGGCCCCACAAGAAACCTGTCAGCATCTGTGGTTTTCCACAAGGGTCTCAGCAGCGGCAGTCCCAAACTGGACCTTCGACTCACAGACGAGCGATCCCAAATGGCTCCTCCCCCCCCACCCCAGGAATGCCCGATTCCTGCCGTGGGTAATGCCCCCCAGCTCTGCTCTGGGCCGGGAGCGGAGGGCATCCAAGGGTTTGGGAGGTCCCTGCACAGGCCGTCTTGCTGAGCACAGAGGCCGATTGGGAGGTGCCAAAAGGGGTGGGGAGCAAAGACAAGCCGTCCTGTGCTCCGAGGGCCACCTTCCTGAAGAGCTCTCGGGGAGGAGGAGGCTGCAAAACTTCAGTCTCGTGGTCTCCCCATCAAAGGTCACTTTTGTTCCTAAGCAAAGTGCTAGGAATGTTTCAACTGCCTCCTGCTGGATTCTTTGCTTGAAACCAGGTTTGCCCAGGTCTTCTGAGCAAATGGCTACGCTTGGCCACCAGGGCCTGTGCTCCAAGCGGTTGACACGGAGAAGACAGAAAGGCAGGCAGGGTCAGGAGAAAAATATAACTGTGGTCAATCTGAATTCGGTGGCTACAGTCAGAGTCTTCTCTTTCAGCACATTCTAGCAACACCCTTAATGTAGCCACCGAATTAACCGGTTTTCTGCCTTGGCCCAATGCACTGAACCTTCAGGTCAATAAAGGGATTGGTTCTGCACAATAGGCTAAACCACAAAAGATCTAATCCAAAGTAACCCAAAGCGGGAAGGGGGGAATATCACTTTTAAAATAAAAATAAAACACTGACAGCTTTGAAGTGGGCTGGGCACGGCAGCATGGATGGCTTTTCCAGCCCTGGGGAGTAAAGGCAGGACCTACTTGAGAAAGCAGCAGAGTGATTAAAACTGAAAAAGAAAAGAAAAAGAAAAAACCCTCTAAATTATATCTATTTTGATCAATTTTATTGAAAAGATCATGTATGTGAAAGGGAGACTACAGAGGCACTTTTGATATACTGCTTTCAACTTCAACATTCTACTCCCATTTTTCAACAAGGGGTGAAAAAGTCAAATGGGGCAGATGCAGGGTCTCTCTGGAAGGCACATCTGCAGCCCGGAGGCCGAGGAGCCTCTGCCCGTCAAGTAACTCCCTCTGCCCTCTCTTCCCAGCAGGGTCCCCCCAACCTCCGAGACCAGGAAGAGGACATCATGGGAATCGTAGAAGGTAACGTGAAGGCACACACACCCCCCCCCCCGTGCCCCCGTGGCCCCGCCAGCCACAGGAAGGGCTCTTCCTCTCCCCTTTTACTCCTTATCCCAGCTCCTGGGGGGTCCCACGGCTGGCTCCCTACAGCCCACCCGGGTGCCCAGACTAAATCCCTGAAGCGCAGAGTAACCAGCCAGGTTCATGCGCTTTATGCCCCAAAGATGTTCAGCAAGGTTAAGGGCGAGATCCTTTCCTGCAGTGGGCATGTGTAGCCGTGGGAACACAGTCTAAGTAGGACAGGGCTGTGATGCAGGCTGAAGGCTGTCTTCGGACAACATGTATCGCTTGCTTGTGGATATACTCCATTTTCCAGCCCAGAATGGCTGAGGGCTGAGTTCCTTCAAAGTCTTCAACCACTAAGCAACCAAGCCAAGCCAAGCTACCTCTGACCGTGCTTAGCACGTTCCACAATGCAGCCGCTGGGTCTTCACCTGACCTGCGGAGGCGTGTGGCAGGGACACGCCTGCTGTGGAGGAGGAATCGGTGAATCCTAATTCCTGGCAGGAGCCCAGTCCTCCCTTGACTCTCCTGCTTGATGCTTCTCCCCAAGGCCGCTTCCCCAGATTCCCAAAGACGCGACTTCCCCTCTCCAATGCTGGAAAATGCCCCTTTCTGGACTTGCAGAGCCGGAAGGGAACAGGCACGTGGTTTCTTCCTGCAGAAGGGAGCTCTCTGGCTTCTGGAAGGCCCAAAGGCTGCCTCCAGGGGATGGGGAGCTTGCTCATGTTGTCCTTCCTTACAGACCTCAGCACAGTCCTCTTCGATGATGCAGAAGAGGACCTTTTCCAGAGAGGTCAGCGTGACAGCACCGAACCACTGCTGTCCCCGGGACCGGTCTTTGCATGGATGGGACGCTCCAGGCTTTCGGACCCTCCTGAGCCCCCCCATCATGCCACAGTGCCACGGAGTGCCAGTGCTCCCAGCCCCACCATCAGCTATCTTCCGGTCACTCTGTCTAGGAAATGGAGCCCCTACATACAAAACCACCTCTACATGGTTCCCAAGAGGATGGAGACAGAGCAGGCCAAGCAGAAGAAGACGTCCCACTTTTCCGGGCTGCAGAGGGCTGAGAAGGATGCCTGGCGTCCTCGCGGTTACGAGGAACGCATTTATTGCTCAGGATGCTGGAGTGTGCCAAGCGGAAGCTTCTGTTCCTCTAAGGCCAGCTCACATGACGTCAGCTCCCTCCGCACAGTGGACTACGTGCCAAGGCACCTCCGACCATCTGAGCAGGAACTCTGGGGATCCCATATGCTGAATAAGACTCTTCGGCGCCTGTGGGACGTGCCCATGCTGGTCCGGCAGTCCTTGCGGGGGTTCCATCCAGCTCCCCCACCACCCTCGGCCGTACATCTGGTCACAGCCCTCTACCTGGCAAGGATAAAGCTTCTGTTCCTCAACCAGTTGGTCCTCATCGTGCTAGAGACCCGAAGGCAGCTGGTGGTGCACGTCCGAATGATGGTCACGCAGGGCGGCGGGGTCGTCCCAGGCGGGCAGTGCAGCCGCTACGGGTGTTTGTGCCGGTCTCTCCCCCGCTTCTGAGATGGTCGACGGAGGAGTCCACGGCCATACCTCAGGCTGAGGAGGAAGCCCAGAATCAGAAGGCTTCCGCCAAAGAAATCCCCAACACCCCCAGAGGGACTTGCTCACTCTTTGCACACACAAGGTTTAGAAAGCCCCTGCGTTGTGATGGAAAAAAACCACAAAGCCATTTGGCAAAGGACGCTCTGCAGGACCGAGTTTCTGCTGTGGTTTGCTACTCCCAAGACGTCAGCCACCAACCAGGAAGAGTCACCCTTTCCAGTGCTCTCCCATCTGGGCTGAGAACAGGGTGGCTCCATTCCCAAGACCTTCCCTTTGCGGAGCAGGCCATTCTGGTTCCTCGAAGCCTCGAGGTGACACCCAGAATCCGTTGTGTGGGATTGCCCACAGCACTGGTCTTTGTGCTGCTTCTTCCAAGGAATGGCTCCACCAATTCCCGGTTCTACCACTTGCAGCACCCAAGCCACTGCGGTCCGCTTTGTCGCAAGATGCACCCTGTTCCTTTCAAAGGAGATCCAGGCGGAGTTGCAGCGGCACCTTAAAAGGAAGCAGTTGCAGCACAACTGGGGGCTGCCAGGCCTGGGGCAGCGTTCCCTTTCCTGCATTCTCATGAAGGTCCCCCGACTCAAACACCAAAGGCCGGGGGGGGGGCACAGGAGTGTAAACATTCACCAGATTAAATTCTGCTTCTTTGGTCGAGAAACAAGGCAAAAGCTGGAGTTCAAGATGCAGAAAAGGGCCATCCCCCAGAGATGGGGGTAGAGAATGTGAAATGCCAGCTGGCTAAGAGATCTCTGGAGGTTCAGCTGGGAGCCACCCCACTGCTGGTCAGATGCTCGTGGAGCTTCACCTGTGGGAAAAGCCAGAAATCCCTTCATCGATGCAGCGGTTTCTCACCTTTGGCTTGCGCGGGAGATGTGAACCACCTCGAGCCGTCCATCGTTGGGCACCATTTGCCCTCTCTCTGGGGGTTGGGCATGCGCTACGGGTGCGTCTGTGGCGTGATGGCCCCCGAGTCCCCTCCTCAGCCTCTCAGGTCCCCAGGGCAGCCTCTGAACCCAAAGAGGCGAGTCCCCCTTTCCTTCTCCAGCGCGAGTGGCTCGAGGTGGAAGTTCGTATCTGAAAGAAGAGATGCAACATGGGGGGGAGGGGCTCCTGGCTCTCGTTGAAAAATCCCTAAAAGCCTTCCTGCCGCACCCCCATCCCCAGCTGCCTCCTAACCAAAAAGCTAAGATTTGGGTCAAGATCTTGAAGGAGGACCTCTTCTTTTTGCCCAGGGACATCCAGAGTAAATTTGAGATCCACCCGCAGAAGGTGAAGCTATGTCAGCAGCGGGGTTTGCCAAAGGGGATCCCGGAGACGTCGAAGATGGTGCGTCCGGGGTCCAGAAGTGACACCGCTGGGGGGAAAGTGCCAGAAGTGCCCCTCCCCTTGCGGGACAGCAGTCACGTCGTCCCCCCCGAGTCCTGGGCTACAGGGACCCGGAGGAGGGAGCCACGCATCAGGAGAGGATAGGAACTCGGCCAGTGGCTCCGGTCCCACCGTCCGCCCCCATTCTGGTGGATGGTGGCCCGTCCTCTGTCTCCCGCCACTCCCGTCTGGGGGTGAGAGAATGAGGGACGCCTGAGGGGGGGCGAGAAATGACTGCCCTGGGGACCTGTCTCTGAGGGGGACACAACCGCTCCGGGAGACCAGGAGGGGCGAGCTCACCCCGGGAGCCTGTTGCCCTGGCACGAGCCAGACTCGCCAAACCCACAAGGGCCCGGATGAGACCGTTTCTGTCAGAGGCTCAATTCCAGGAAAGACACTCGGCATGAAGTCTGGGCTCCAGCTGTGGTCGCAGAGCCGGGAGCGGAAAGACAACCTGGGACGGCCCTGCAGAGGGGCCCAAGGGCCGCTGAGCCACACGCCCAGCCGAGAGTGGGCGTCCTGCAGAGACACCTGGAGCAGCCCAACTTCGGTCAGGAAGGAGGTGAAACTGAGCAGCCCAACATCGCACAGGCAAGAGCAGAAGTCGGGCAACCAAACACGGAACAGCCAAGAGCCGGAATCGGGCAGGAGGAAAGGGAAGTCAAAAATCCAAGAATGGCTTCTTGGCAGCACGGAAAAGTGTTTGGAAAGTAAGGCCCGACCTTCAAGTAGCAGGCAAGGGAGTCTGAAAAGCCACGTTTGGAAGAGCCAAGCCGAAGGAGATGAGCCCACCGTAAGGATCAAGGCTTGGCAACGTTGAAAGTCAGGACCCGGGAGAGAGAGAGATGTGGATGCCGCAAGGGCGGTAGATGGGAACCAGTTGCCGAGCGCCCAAATCGTAGTGACGTGAGTGTGGGGCTGCTGCGGCAGCCGTAAGCGTGAGGACCAGCCACAAGTCTTTTTCTCCAGCACCGTCTTAAGTCCAAACTGTCACTAAACGAATGACCATTAAGCGAGGAGTGCCTTTAAATGCGAAATTGTGTCGGATGTCCCGTCTGTGTCTATACAGCAGCTGCCCTGCCAGTTTAGGTGGGAGGGTGGTTTCCTTCTTGGTGGCTCTTTTTTTCCCAAAGAACTTTATTATTTTCCAAAGTATTCTTCAAGGGCATCCACTCCTTCATCCAAAGCAGACAAGAAGCATAAAAATACAACCTTACATCAGGTAAACCCATCCAGTGATGAGGCCGCTACTGTATCCCCTCAGGACTTTTGTGTTCAGTCGTGTGGACTGCGTGTATGTAGTTGCCTTTCTCTTGTCATGTACTCATCTTCCGCTCTGTTTGTGTGTGTGTGTGTCTGTGTGTTTGTGTACACCCAGACTTCCTCATTCTTTGGCATCTTGTAACAATTTATATTTAATTCTTGGTTTCTTGCCTTGCCAAATGAACTCAGAGACAGCCTGCCATTGTTTAAATGGTAAATCTGTTGACAAAATCGGTATAATCTGAAAAAGAGGCAACATCCTAGGCAAAACATTCATCTTAATCACAGAAATTCTCCCCGTAAGAGACTATTGTAGTTTTTCCCATCTTAACAAGTCTTCTTTCACATCATTCCGAATTGTAACGTCGTTATTCTGAAACGACATACTCTTCTCAGTTGATAAAATCACCCCCAAATATCGAACCTTTCTCTCAGTCTTAGACCAGTCTTACTCATCAGCAATTCTTGGTTGGACAAAGTCATATTTTGGGGCAGCATCTTTGTTTTTTGTTTCTTTACTTCCAGCCCTGCCAATGACACAAACTCTCTCGAATTCTTCATGAGATGTTCTACATTATCCAAAGGCTCTTGCAATATCAAAGCATGATGAATAAAGTCCTGTAGAATTTCCTTCATTCTTTCGGCCAATATTGAAGCAAATATTTTAGAGTTGTTATTCAACAGTGAAATGGGTCTATAATTCAGTTTCAGACGCCACTCTCCCCTTTCCTGCTGCCCCAACGCTTCAGACCATCCAGATGCCACAGAGAGTGGTTGGCAGGCAAGCTGACTGGAAGTTCTGGTTCTTTTGCAAGCTTGCTTTTGGGGCTCCAGGTCTAATGGGAGCGATTAAAAGAATGTGCATGGTATCAACGAGTGTTTCTCCACCTCAGCAACCTTAAGATGGGGGGACCAACTCCCAGCATTGCCCAGCCAGCATGGGGAACGGCTGGCTGGAGAATCCAGGGAGTTCAAGTCCCCCCATCTTATGGTTGCTGAGGTGGAGAAACACCGAGGTCAAAGACGAAGCGCATCCCGTCTTGTTTCTCGCGGTATCCATTCATCCAAATTGACCAGGAAGGCACAAGGAGACTTTAAGTGCCTTCCGAGGAACGCATTACAAACGCCCCCTGAAGGCAGTCCGTCTAAGGGAAGCTCTGCTTCGTAGCGGGCTAGCGCGTGCTCTCCCATCTCCTCCACACTTGGAGCCAAAACAACGCTCGTGAAATACTTGCGCACGGCTTGGATCAGCCTTGTCCTAACCTGGCATTCCTCCCGATAGGCCAGAATTGCCACGCCCAAAACCGCCCGGTTCCAATGGGGACAGACGGATTAAGGAATGTTTGTGGAGAGGTGCCAATATTCGGTCAATTTTTGGGGAGCGGCGGGCGAAAACGGGCTGATTTCTCCAGGAGGGAGCTTTCTCAGACACAGCAGCTCGGAATAACTCTGAGGTTATTTGGGGTTTTACTATATGGGTCTGTTGAGGTTTTCCTACTAACGATTAAGACTGCTATTGTACCTAATCATTTTGGCCTGGGTGAAGAGGTTGTATTTGATTGACTCCTTCACGTGGTTCATGCAAATCGCCTGGGGGGAGGAGGACCTGCCCAGACTTCTCACTTCCTCTTTTTTTTCTCTGCCGGCAATGTAGCCAAGCAAGGCTTGCTCCAAAGGGGAGCTAAGTCCTTTAAATATGTTTTGCTTTTGTTTTGCTTCCGGTAAATAAATTATGTTTATAGAAAAGCTTGGTGTGTGACTTTTTTGACCTCTCCTGGGCTAAAGGCTTTCCCAGCATCTGCCAACAGGGTCTGTTTCGAACACAGCTCGGAATACACGAGTTTAGCATAAAGAAGCACGAGATTGCAAGAGCGTTTATCCCTTGTGTTCAGCCCACAAAATGAGACGATAAAAGGAATCCCGCCCCATCAAGTCCCGCCTACGGCGCCCCAAAGCGGATGCGTTCAACGGCTCGGCCCCAACCACAAGGTGGTGACTGTGGCGGTCCAGCAGCTGCGTTGATATTGCCTGCCATTCCGGAGATAACTTCAAATGACCAAGACCACCCACCTTGGACAGCATTGGTCCAGGATTTATCCCGCCGCCTTCTACGTTACGAAGACTGCGATCAAAACTAAAGCTTACGTTTTACAGTTCTCGGAGCGCACAGCTTTTGCCTTTTGCCAATCTAGCAGAAGAGAGATCCTGGCGTTTCCCATAGCACCCGAACCGTTACCAATCTTGTTTCATACAGGAAAACTTACCGAGGGGTCGTCCCGAGCCGGGAATGAAAAGACCCAGGCAGTGGCTGGAACAGAGGTGGGTTTCTTTCCCAAGAGCAGGTACAGCGCATGCTGGTTGGAAGGCCACCCTGTGGATTTCCCCGCCAGCCAGTTATACGCTGGAGCTTGGCTGTTGCTGTGCTACGGTGTTCCCGCCTCCTCGGAACCTGAGCGAGGTGTAATTCCCCCGGGCTGCAGAGAGGAGGCGCTGTGTGCTCAGGCCCCCTGCTGTTTGCCTTTCCTGCTCCCATGGGCCGAGTTCCCTGCGGGGCTGTGGCTTTGGCCAGGGCCTGGACGGGCCACCTCGGGAGGACATTTTTCTCATCACAATCATGACAAGATTGGCTTAGACTGCCCCATGGGGCAGCCTTTAATCAATCAATCAATCAATCAATCAGTCAATCAATCAATCAATCAATCAATCGTGACTGGGCCAGTCACTCTCTCTCAGCCAAACTCACCCCCCAGGGTTGTGGTTGTGGGGAAAACAGGAGGAGGAAGGAGTATTAGGTACCTTTGCCACCTTGAGTTAGGTATAAAAATAATAACGGCAGAAGGGAAACTAACTAACTACACAAATGAAGGCTAAAATACAATAGAAACAGAATCCTGAAATATAAATATAACATCCAAGATGGGGATATTAAAATGTTCTTCGTTTAAATTCATGTAAGTCACAGAGGCCATGAACTATTATCATCATTATCATTTTATGGATTTATTTCTATTTCCAATTTTGTCACTGCCCATCTCACTCAAGGAGCAAATAAAACGAAGATAAACACAGGTTAAAATACAATAAAAACAGTATACTGAAATATAAAAATAAACCTACAATCCAAGAGGGAGATATTAAAAAGTTCTTAATTTAAGTTCATGTAAGTCACGGGAGCGAAGGAGAAGAAGAAGAAGTGGTGTAATAATAGCTGCTATTATTCTTATTCTGATTCGGTTTTTCTCGCACTTTTCCTAGCCAGAAGTGCAACCACAAGATGGGCTAGAGCAGCCATATAAAGGGCCATCCTAAATTAATCCTTTTTCCTTGGGATCCCCGCTTTTCTGCAGCAGCTCAAGGCTCCCATCACAACAACCCAGCGAGGTGGGCTCAGAAAAAGACTCAGGGAGCTACAACTCCCTGTTAACTCCACAGGCCATCATCCGCAGCCGTGCCTCGCACGGCTGCCCTGAGGAGGGAGCGCCCGGGGCTCGATCGCGGTGCGCTTGCCTTCGTCCTGCGCCACCGCGCAGAACGAGCCCGGACCCGCTACGCTACACCGACCCCTCCGCTGACAGCCGGCCGCCGGGAAGCCTTAAGAAGGCGACGACGCAAGACCTGCATCCGGGACCCCGCCGCGGGCTGCCATGGCAACGCGCCAGCCCCTCCCTGGCATCCCCGCGCGCGCCTCTCTCCCTCCCGCTCTCCCGCTCAGAACCTGCGGAGGGAGGGAGGGGGGAGGAGCGGAATCACGAAGCGCGCTGGAGGAGTTTTGGCCCTCGCCGCCGCCGCAGGCCAAGCGCGCTTTTTCCTCCTGAGCGGGGGAAGCCGGCCCGCCCGCCCGCCCGCCCGCCCGCCCTTCTTCCGGCACCGACCGCCGAAACACGGCTCCCCGGGGCCTCTTCTCCGCTCTTCGGGAGTCCCCCTCTTCTTGTTTTCATCTTTGGGGCGGGACTCCCGTACGCTGCAATGCGTGCCACGCCCCCTTTGGGGGGATCGTAGCGCTGTCTGCCGCTGCTGTTTTAGCCGCGGCAGGCAGCAAATGATTGCCCTGCCTCTTCATAAAAGCAAACCCAGCCATCGCTTCGCCTTTTCAGATCCTTCCCCTTGTCACCTCGGAAGGGAATGGCAGAGGCCCAAGGCAAGATTTAATCGGTAGGGAAACTGAAGGTCTTTTTCACCCAGAGAGGAAGGTGATCACCCAGTCAGACTCCCAAGACCTCAAGAAATCACTCTTTTTTGGTCAAGACTTAACAAAGCCTGACACGACCTAGAATAGGATGTAGAATAAACATACTCCCCGTGTAGAAAGAAGAGGTCCAAACACAGGATTTACTGCAGGGTGATTTTACACCACGGTCGCCACGTGTTGGATCAAAGGCCGGGAAGCATAATTTCACCCCATCAGGATTCACCGTTCAGGAATGGCAGATCCATCTCCACTTGTACAAACTGGAGCACGACTGGCCCAGAGAGAAGGTGCTATGGAAGTCGCCTGTCACATCTTCCGCTCTCGTAGCGCTGCGAAGGGAAGACAAAGCTTCCACTCGCGTCTTACTCCTGCAGAGTAGAGCAACCCAATCAAGGTTAAACTACCCAGGTTAGCCTAGAGAATGCGTGCCAATGGTGGGTCTGTAACTTCCCTGGGACGTTTTTTTAAGACCTTGTGGTAAGAACTCGGCCCCTGTGAACCAGAGGCTTTTCTGTCCCTGGCATACCCCAGGTTTCAAATAGTTCTCCCCCTTGAATACCCCAGGTTTCAAATAGTCGTCCCCCTTCCTCCTTTCCTCACCCCCCCCCCAATCTTTAAATCAAGATATATTGATCCCTTTTGGACATTTGGTTGATTTTCATGAACTGGGCCAGCTGGCTCTGAATGAAGTCCCACCCCCAGCCACCCCCCCACCCCCTGGCGGGACTAAATTTATTCATTTACAAGGTATTTTAAGATACTCAGTTGCTTCTCCTGAGACAGGCCAGCACTGGGGATTTCACTTGTTTCTTATTAGAATGACTTAGATATTGGAGTTCTGCTTTGTTTGTTTTAGGATTTGGGTGTAAGCATTTAGCATTTTTAATTAAGTTGAATCTGCTTTGGGAAGGGTTTTGTTCTGAAAAGCAGGATAAAAATGTTAAATCCTGATGAAAGGTTAGGACAGGGTTTGAGGGCATAATTGGCGACCCCTGAAATAGTGGGATCTTGGTGTTCCCAGCATTGCAAACTTGAGCTACCCATCTTCTCGGCTATTCTGCCCAAAATAACCTCATTCGGAATTCTAAATCGTGCCTGCAAATTACATCAATCCTGGGTAGTTCTAGAGGTAACCTAATCTGCCACCAGAATTAAGTTTGGATCTTCCTCTAGCTCAGGGGAAGCTAGAAATTGCTGGTAAACCAACTCTAGGTTCCTTCCTTGGATAGCTGGTGAACGAGAAAATAGGCTAAGTGAATGAGCAGCTTCACCATTTTTGGTTTCCCCAGGGGGCACTTGGGGGCATTGTCTGCAGGTGGGGACCTAGCCCAGCTGCTCTATGACACGCCCTGGGCATCGGCAGACATCAGGAGACAACTTAGCAGGCCTGGGTCATTTTGTGACCTGCCCTGAGAGGTTCAGCTCTTTGGGTGGCAATCAAGAGACAGCCTGAAATCCATACGTGGATTTCCTTTGTGCAGGTGAAATGGATTTCAGCTTTGGCTGCTCCTGGGAGCCTGGCTTCCTCCTCCTGGCCATGGCCATCCTGGCCTTTGTCCTGTTCCTAACCAGGAAGATCTTCAATGGCCAATGCTCTGCTGACCTGGAGCGCCTCCAACCTCGGAGGAGCAGCCAAGCCAGGTCCCGAAGGTGGTCTGGAGCCCAGCAGGTGGGTGGATCACTGGCTGGTGGGCTGGGGGCGGTGGTTCTCCCCAAGGATTCAACCAGGGCTGTCCACAGGGTGTGACAAAAGAAATCACGAGACATGGCTGCCATCTTTATACATTTGACCATGCCCTGTGGACACCCTAGAACAGTTGTTCTTGAACCGTTTGACCCCCTGATCCCTTCTCCCGGTCTTGAAGGATGTCATTGGCCCCACAAGAAACCTGTCAGCATCTGTGATTTTCCACAAGGGTCTCAGCAGCGGCAGTCCCAAACTGGACCTTCGACTCACAGACGAGCGATCCCAAATGGCTCCTCCCCCCCCACCCCAGGAATGCCCGATTCCTGCCGTGGGTAATGCCCCCCAGCTCTGCTCTGGGCCGGGAGCGGAGGGCATCCAAGGGTTTGGGAGGTCCCTGCACAGGCCGTCTTGCTGAGCACAGAGGCCGATTGGGAGGTGCCAAAAGGGGTGGGGAGCAAAGACAAGCCGTCCTGTGCTCCGAGGGCCACCTTCCTGAAGAGCTCTCGGGGAGGAGGAGGCTGCAAAACTTCAGTCTCGTGGTCTCCCCATCAAAGGTCACTTTTGCTCCTAAGCAAAGTGCTAGGAATGTTTCAACTGCCTCCTGCTGGATTCTTTGCTTGAAACCAGGTTTGCGCAGGTCTTCTGAGCAAATGGCTACGCTTGGCCACCAGGGCCTGTGCTCCAAGCGGTTGACACGGAGAAGACAGAAAGGCAGGCAGGGTCAGGAGAAAAATATAACTGTGGTCAATCTGAATTCGGTGGCTACAGTCAGAGTCTTCTCTTTCAGCACATTCTAGCAACACCCTTAATGTAGCCACCGAATTAACCGGTTTTCTGCCTTGGCCCAATGCACTGAACCTTCAGGTCAATAAAGGGATTGGTTCTGCACAATAGGCTAAACCACAAAAGATCTAATCCAAAGTAACCCAAAGCGGGAAGGGGGGAATATCACTTTTAAAATAAAAATAAATCACTGACAGCTTTGAAGTGGGCTGGGCACGGCAGCATGGATGGCTTTTCCAGCCCTGGGGAGTAAAGGCAGGACCTACTTGAGAAAGCAGCAGAGTGATTAAAACTGAAAAAGAAAAGAAAAAGAAAAAACCCTCTAAATTATATCTATTTTGATCAATTTTATTGAAAAGATCATGTATGTGAAAGGGAGACTACAGAGGCACTTTTGATATACTGCTTTCAACTTCAACATTCTACTCCCATTTTTCAACAAGGGGTGAAAAAGTCAAATGGGGCAGATGCAGGGTCTCTCTGGAAGGCACATCTGCAGCCCGGAGGCCGAGGAGCCTCTGCCCGTCAAGTAACTCCCTCTGCCCTCTCTTCCCAGCAGGGTCCCCCCAACCTCCGAGACCAGGAAGAGGACATCATGGGAATCGTAGAAGGTAACGTGAAGGCACACACACACACCCCCCGTGCCCCCGTGGCCCCGCCAGCCACAGGAAGGGCTCTTCCTCTCCCCTTTTACTCCTTATCCCAGCTCCTGGGGGGTCCCACGGCTGGCTCCCTACAGCCCACCCGGGTGCCCAGACTAAATCCCTGAAGCGCAGAGTAACCAGCCAGGTTCATGCGCTTTATGCCCCAAAGATGTTCAGCAAGGTTAAGGGCGAGATCCTTTCCTGCAGTGGGCAAGTGTAGCCGTGGGAACACAGTCTAAGTAGGACAGGGCTGTGATGCAGGCTGAAGGCTGTCTTCGGACAACATGTATCGCTTGCTTGTGGATATACTCCATTTTCCAGCCCAGAATGGCTGAGGGCTGAGTTCCTTCAAAGTCTTCAACCACTAAGCAACCAAGCCAAGCCAAGCTACCTCTGACCGTGCTTAGCACGTTCCACAATGCAGCCGCTGGGTCTTCACCTGACCTGCGGAGGCGTGTGGCAGGGACACGCCTGCTGTGGAGGAGGAATCGGTGAATCCTAATTCCTGGCAGGAGCCCAGTCCTCCCTTGACTCTCCTGCTTGATGCTTCTCCCCAAGGCCGCTTCCCCAGATTCCCAAAGACGCGACTTCCCCTCTCCAATGCTGGAAAATGCCCCTTTCTGGACTTGCAGAGCCGGAAGGGAACAGGCACGTGGTTTCTTCCTGCAGAAGGGAGCTCTCTGGCTTCTGGAAGGCCCAAAGGCTGCCTCCAGGGGATGGGGAGCTTGCTCATGTTGTCCTTCCTTACAGACCTCAGCACAGTCCTCTTCGATGATGCAGAAGAGGACCTTTTCCAGAGAGGTCAGCGTGACAGCACCGAACCACTGCTGTCCCCGGGACCGGTCTTTGCATGGATGGGACGCTCCAGGCTTTCGGACCCTCCTGAGCCCCCCCATCATGCCACAGTGCCACGGAGTGCCAGTGCTCCCAGCCCCACCATCAGCTATCTTCCGGTCACTCTGTCTAGGAAATGGAGCCCCTACATACAAAACCACCTCTACATGGTTCCCAAGAGGATGGAGACAGAGCAGGCCAAGCAGAAGAAGACGTCCCACTTTTCCGGGCTGCAGAGGGCTGAGAAGGATGCCTGGCGTCCTCGCGGTTACGAGGAACGCATTTATTGCTCAGGATGCTGGAGTGTGCCAAGCGGAAGCTTCTGTTCCTCTAAGGCCAGCTCACATGACGTCAGCTCCCTCCGCACAGTGGACTACGTGCCAAGGCACCTCCGACCATCTGAGCAGGAACTCTGGGGATCCCATATGCTGAATAAGACTCTTCGGCGCCTGTGGGACGTGCCCATGCTGGTCCGGCAGTCCTTGCGGGGGTTCCATCCAGCTCCCCCACCACCCTCGGCCGTACATCTGGTCACAGCCCTCTACCTGGCAAGGATAAAGCTTCTGTTCCTCAACCAGTTGGTCCTCATCGTGCTAGAGACCCGAAGGCAGCTGGTGGTGCACGTCCGAATGATGGTCACGCAGGGCGGCGGGGTCGTCCCAGGCGGGCAGTGCAGCCGCTACGGGTGTTCGTGCCGGTCTCTCCCCCGCTTCTGAGACGGTCGACGGAGGAGTCCACGGCCATACCTCAGGCTGAGGAGGAAGCCCAGAATCAGAAGGCTTCCGCCAAAGAAATCCCCAACACCCCCAGAGGGACTTGCTCACTCTTTGCACACACAAGCTTTAGAAAGCCCCTGCGTTGTGATGGAAACAAACCACAAAGCCATTTGGCAAAGGACGCTCTGCAGGACCGAGTTTCTGCTGTGGTTTGCTACTCCCAAGACGTCAGCCACCAACCAGGAAGAGTCACCCTTTCCAGTGCTCTCCCATCTGGGCTGAGAACAGGGTGGCTCCATTCCCAAGACCTTCCCTTTGCGGAGCAGGCCATTCTGGTTCCTCGAAGCCTCGAGGTGACACCCAGAATCCGTTGTGTGGGATTGCCCACAGCACTGGTCTTTGTGCTGCTTCTTCCAAGGAATGGCTCCACCAATTCCCGGTTCTACCACTTGCAGCACCCAAGCCACTGCGGTCCGCTTTGTCGCAAGATGCACCCTGTTCCTTTCAAAGGAGATCCAGGCGGAGTTGCAGCGGCACCTTAAAAGGAAGCAGTTGCAGCACAACTGGGGGCTGCCAGGCCTGGGGCAGCGTTCCCTTTCCTGCATTCTCATGAAGGTCCCCCGACTCAAACACCAAAGGCCGGGGGGGGCACAGGAGTGTAAACATTCACCAGATTAAATTCTGCTTCTTTGGTCGAGAAACAAGGCAAAAGCTGGAGTTCAAGATGCAGAAAAGGGCCATCCCCCAGAGATGGGGGTAGAGAATGTGAAATGCCAGCTGGCTAAGAGATCTCTGGAGGTTCAGCTGGGAGCCACCCCACTGCTGGTCAGACGCTCGTGGAGCTTCACCTGTGGGAAAAGCCAGAAATCCCTTCATCGATGCAGCGGTTTCTCACCTTTGGCTTGCGCGGGAGATGTGAACCACCTCGAGCCGTCCATCGTTGGGCACCATTTGCCCTCTCTCTGGGGGTTGGGCATGCGCTACGGGTGCGTCTGTGGCGTGATGGCCCCCGAGTCCCCTCCTCAGGCTCTCAGGTCCCCAGGGCAGCCTCTGAACCCAAAGAGGCGAGTCCCCCTTTCCTTCTCCAGCGCGAGTGGCTCGAGGTGGAAGTTCGTATCTGAAAGAAGAGATGCAACATGGGGGGGAGGGGCTCCTGGCTCTCGTTGAAAAATCCCTAAAAGCCTTCCTGCCGCACCCCTATCCCCAGCTGCCTCCTAACCAAAAAGCTAAGATTTGGGTCAACATCTTGAAGGAGGACCTCTTCTTTTTGCCTAGGGACATCCAGAGTAAATTTGAGATCCACCCGCAGAAGGTGAAGCTATGTCAGCAGCGGGGTTTGCCAAAGGGGATCCCGGAGACGTCGAAGTTGGTGCGTCCGGGGTCCAGAAGTGACACCGCTGGGGGGAAAGTGCCAGAAGTGCCCCTCCCCTTGCGGGACAGCAGTCACGTCGTCCCCCCGGAGTCCTGGGCTACAGGGACCCAGAGGAGGGAGCCACGCATCAGGAGAGGAAAGGAACTCGGCCAGTGGCTCCGGTCCCACCGTCCGCCCCCATTCTGGTGGATGGTGGCCCGTCCTCTGTCTCCCGCCACTCCCGTCTGGGGGTGAGAGAATGGGGGACGCCTGAGGGGGGGCGAGAAATGACTGCCCTGGGGACCTGTCTCTGAGGGGGACACAACCGCTCCGGGAGACCAGGAGGGGCGAGCTCACCCCGGGAGCCTGTTGCCCTGGCACGAGCCAGACTCGCCAACCCCACAAGGGCCCGGATGAGACCGTTTCTGTCAGAGGCTCAATTCCAGGAAAGACACTCGGCATGAAGTCTGGGCTCCAGCTGTGGTCGCAGAGCCGGGAGCGGAAAGACAACCTGGGACGGCCCTGCAGAGGGGCCCAAGGGCCGCTGAGCCACACGCCCAGCTGAGAGTGGGCGTCCTGCAGAGACACCTGGAGCAGCCCAACTTCGGTCAGGAAGGAGGTGAAACTGAGCAGCCCAACATCGCACAGGCAAGAGCAGAAGTCGGGCAACCAAACACGGAACAGCCAAGAGCCGGAATCGGGCAGGAGGAAAGGGAAGTCAAAAATCCAAGAATGGCTTCTTGGCAGCACGGAAAAGTGTTTGGAAAGTAAGGCCCGACCTTCAAGTAGCAGGCAAGGGAGTCTGAAAAGCCACGTTTGGAAGAGCCAAGCCGAAGGAGATGAGCCCACCGTAAGGATCAAGGCTTGGCAACGTTGAAAGTCAGGACCCGGGAGAGAGAGAGATGTGGATGCCGCAAGGGCGGTAGATGGGAACCAGTTGCCGAGCGCCCAAATCGTAGTGACGTGAGTGTGGGGCTGCTGCGGCAGCCGTAAGCGTGAGGACCAGCCACAAGTCTTTTTCTCCAGCACCGTCTTAAGTCCAAACTGTCACTAAACGAATGACCATTAAGCGAGGAGTGCCTTTAAATGCGAAATTGTGTCGGATGTCCCGTCTGTGTCTATACAGCAGCTGCCCTGCCAGTTTAGGTGGGAGGGTGGTTTCCTTCTTGGTGGCTCTTTTTTTCCCAAAGAACTTTATTATTTTCCAAAGTATTCTTCAAGGGCATCCACTCCTTCATCCAAAGCAGACAAGAAGCATAAAAATACAACCTTACATCAGGTAAACCCATCCAGTGATGAGGCCGCTACTGTATCCCCTCAGGACTTTTGTGTTCAGTCGTGTGGACTGCGTGTATGTAGTTGCCTTTCTCTTGTCATGTACTCATCTTCCGCTCTGTTTGTGTGTGTGTGTGTCTGTGTGTTTGTGTACACCCAGACTTCCTCATTCTTTGGCATCTTGTAACAATTTATATTTAATTCTTGGTTTCTTGCCTTGCCAAATGAACTCAGAGACAGCCTGCCATTGTTTAAATGGTAAATCTGTTGACAAAATCGGTATAATCTGAAAAAGAGGCAACATCCTAGGCAAAACATTCATCTTAATCACAGAAATTCTCCCCGTAAGAGACTATTGTAGTTTTTCCCATCTTAACAAGTCTTCTTTCACATCATTCCGAATTGTAACGTCGTTATTCTGAAACGACATACTCTTCTCAGTTGATAAAATCACCCCCAAATATCGAACCTTTCTCTCAGTCTTAGACCAGTCTTACTCATCAGCAATTCTTGGTTGGACAAAGTCATATTTTGGGGCAGCATCTTTGTTTTTTGTTTCTTTACTTCCAGCCCTGCCAATGACACAAACTCTCTCGAATTCTTCATGAGATGTTCTACATTATCCAAAGGCTCTTGCAATATCAAAGCATGATGAATAAAGTCCTGTAGAATTTCCTTCATTCTTTCGGCCAATATTGAAGCAAATATTTTAGAGTTGTTATTCAACAGTGAAATGGGTCTATAATTCAGTTTCAGACGCCACTCTCCCCTTTCCTGCTGCCCCAACGCTTCAGACCATCCAGATGCCACAGAGAGTGGTTGGCAGGCAAGCTGACTGGAAGTTCTGGTTCTTTTGCAAGCTTGCTTTTGGGGCTCCAGGTCTAATGGGAGCGATTAAAAGAATGTGCATGGTATCAACGAGTGTTTCTCCACCTCAGCAACCTTAAGATGGGGGGACTTCAACTCCCAGCATTGCCCAGCCAGCATGGGGAACGGCTGGCTGGAGAATCCAGGGAGTTCAAGTCCCCCCATCTTATCGTTGCTGAGGTGGAGAAACACCGAGGTCAAAGACGAAGCGCATCCCGTCTTGTTTCTCGCGGTATCCATTCATCCAAATTGACCAGGAAGGCACAAGGAGATTTTAAGTGCCTTCCGAGGAACGCATTACAAACGCCCCCTGAAGGCAGTCCGTCTAAGGGAAGCTCTGCTTCGTAGCGGGCTAGCGCGTGCTCTCCCGTCTCCTCCACACTTGGAGCCAAAACAACGCTCGTGAAATACTTGCGCACGGCTTGGATCAGCCTTGTCCTAACCTGGCATTCCTCCCGATAGGCCAGAATTGCCACGCCCAAAACCGCCCGGTTCCAATGGGGACAGACGGATTAAGGAATGTTTGTGGAGAGGTGCCAATATTCGGTCAATTTTTGGGGAGCGGCGGGCGAAAACGGGCTGATTTCTCCAGGAGGGAGCTTTCTCAGACACAGCAGCTCGGAATAACTCTGAGGTTATTTGGGGTTTTACTATATGGGTCTGTTGAGGTTTTCCTACTAACGATTAAGACTGCTATTGTACCTAATCATTTTGGCCTGGGTGAAGAGGTTGTATTTGATTGACTCCTTCACGTGGTTCATGCAAATCGCCTGGGGGGAGGAGGACCTGCCCAGACTTCTCACTTCCTCTTTTTTTTTTCTGCCGGCAATGTAGCCAAGCAAGGCTTGCTCCAAAGGGGAGCTAAGTCCTTTAAATATGTTTTGCTTTTGTTTTGCTTCCGGTAAATAAATTATTTTTATAGAAAAGCTTGGTGTGTGACTTTTTTGACCTCTCCTGGGCTAAAGGCTTTCCCAGCATCTGCCAACAGGGTCTGTTTCGAACACAGCTCGGAATACACGAGTTTAGCATAAAGAAGCACGAGATTGCAAGAGCGTTTATCCCTTGTGTTCAGCCCACAAAATGAGACGATAAAAGGAATCCCGCCCCATCAAGTCCCGCCTACGGCGCCCCAAAGCGGATGCGTTCAACGGCTCGGCCCCAACCACAAGGTGGTGACTGTGGCGGTCCAGCAGCTGCGTTGATATTGCCTGCCATTCCGGAGATAACTTCAAATGACCAAGACCACCCACCTTGGACAGCATTGGTCCAGGATTTATCCCGCCGCCTTCTACGTTACGAAGACTGCGATCAAAACTAAAGCTTACGTTTTACAGTTCTCGGAGCGCACAGCTTTTGCCTTTTGCCAATCTAGCAGAAGAGAGATCCTGGCGTTTCCCATAGCACCCGAACCGTTACCAATCTTGTTTCATACAGGAAAACTTACCGAGGGGTCGTCCCGAGCCGGGAATGAAAAGACCCAGGCAGTGGCTGGAACAGAGATGGGTTTCTTTCCCAAGAGCAGGTACAGCGCATGCTGGTTGGAAGGCCACCCTGTGGATTTCCCCGCCAGCCAGTTATACGCTGGAGCTTGGCTGTTGCTGTGCTACGGTGTTCCCGCCTCCTCGGAACCTGAGCGAGGTGTAATTCCCCCGGGCTGCAGAGAGGAGGCGCTGTGTGCTCAGGCCCCCTGCTGTTTGCCTTTCCTGCTCCCATGGGCCGAGTTCCCTGCGGGGCTGTGGCTTTGGCCAGGGCCTGGACGGGCCACCTCGGGAGGACATTTTTCTCATCACAATCATGACAAGATTGGCTTAGACTGCCCCATGGGGCAGCCTTTAATCAATCAATCAATCAATCAATCAATCGTGACTGGGCCAGTCACTCTCTCTCAGCCAAACTCACCCCCCAGGGTTGTGGTTGTGGGGAAAACAGGAGGAGGAAGGAGTATTAGGTACCTTTGCCACCTTGAGTTAGGTATAAAAATAATAACGGCAGAAGGGAAACTAACTAACTACACAAATGAAGGCTAAAATACAATAGAAACAGAATCCTGAAATATAAATATAACATCCAAGATGGGGATATTAAAATGTTCTTCGTTTAAATTCATGTAAGTCACAGAGGCCATGAACTATTATCATCATTATCATTTTATGGATTTATTTCTATTTCCAATTTTGTCACTGCCCATCTCACTCAAGGAGCAAATAAAACGAAGATAAACACAGGTTAAAATACAATAAAAACAGTATACTGAAATATAAAAATAAACCTACAATCCAAGAGGGAGATATTAAAAAGTTCTTAATTTAAGTTCATGTAAGTCACGGGAGCGAAGGAGAAGAAGAAGAAGTGGTGTAATAATAGCTGTTATTATTCTTATTCTGATTCGGTTTTTCTCGCACTTTTCCTAGCCAGAAGTGCAACCACAAGATGGGCTAGAGCAGCCATATAAAGGGCCATCCTAAATTAATCCTTTTTCCTTGGGATCCCCGCTTTTCTGCAGCAGCTCAAGGCTCCCATCACAACACCCCAGCGAGGTGGGCTCAGAAAAAGACTCAGGGAGCTACAACTCCCTGTTAACTCCACAGGCCATCATCCGCAGCCGTGCCTCGCACGGCTGCCCTGAGGAGGGAGCGCCCGGGGCTCGATCGCGGTGCGCTTGCCTTCGTCCTGCGCCACCGCGCAGAACGAGCCCGGACCCGCTACGCTACACCGACCCCTCCGCTGACAGCCGGCCGCCGGGAAGCCTTAAGAAGGCGACGACGCAAGACCTGCATCCGGGACCCCGCCGCGGGCTGCCATGGCAACGCGCCAGCCCCTCCCTGGCATCCCCGCGCGCGCCTCTCTCCCTCCCGCTCTCCCGCTCAGAACCTGCGGAGGGAGGGAGGGGGGAGGAGCGGAATCACGAAGCGCGCTGGAGGAGTTTTGGCCCTCGCCGCCGCCGCAGGCCAAGCGCGCTTTTTCCTCCTGAGCGGGGGAAGCCGGCCCGCACGCCCGCTCTTCTTCCGGCACCGACCTCCGAAACACGGCTCCCCGGGGCCTCTTCTCCGCTCTTCGGGAGTCCCCCTCTTCTTGTTTTCATCTTTGGGGCGGGACTCCCGTACGCTGCAATGCGTGCCACGCCCCCTTTGGGGGGATCGTAGCGCTGTCTGCCGCTGCTGTTTTAGCCGCGGCAGGCAGCAAATGATTGCCCTGCCTCTTCATAAAAGCAAACCCAGCCATCGCTTCGCCTTTTCAGATCCTTCCCCTTGTCACCTCGGAAGGGAATGGCAGAGGCCCAAGGCAAGATTCCCAAGGTAGGGAAACTGAAGGTCTTTTTCACCCAGAGAGGAAGGTGATCCCCCAGTCAGACTCCCAAGACCTCAAGAAATCACTCTTTTTTGGTCAAGACTTAACAAAGCCTGACACGACCTAGAATAGGATGTAGAATAAACATACTCCCCGTGTAGAAAGAAGAGGTCCAAACACAGGATTTACTGCAGGGTGATTTTACACCACGGTCGCCACGTGTTGGATCAAAGGCCGGGAAGCATAATTTCACCCCATCAGGATTCACCGTTCAGGAATGGCAGATCCATCTCCACTTGTACAAACTGGAGCACGACTGGCCCAGAGAGAAGGTGCTATGGAAGTCGCCTGTCACATCTTCCGCTCTCGTAGCGCTGCGAAGGGAAGACAAAGCTTCCACTCGCGTCTTACTCCTGCAGAGTAGAGCAACCCAATCAAGGTTAAACTACCCAGGTTAGCCTGGAGAATGCGTGCCAATGGTGGGTCTGTAACTTCCCTGGGACGTTTTTTTAAGACCTTGTGGTAAGAACTCGGCCCCTGTGAACCAGAGGCTTTTCTGTCCCTGGCATACCCCAGGTTTCAAATAGTTCTCCCCCTTGAATACCCCAGGTTTCAAATAGTCGTCCCCCTTCCTCCTTTCCTCACCCCCCCCCCCCCAATCTTTAAATCAAGATATATTGATCCCTTTTGGACATTTGGTTGATTTTCATGAACTGGGCCAGCTGGCTCTGAATGAAGTCCCACCCCCAGCCACCCCCCCACCCCCTGGCGGGACTAAATTTATTCATTTACAAGGTATTTTAAGATACTCAGTTGCTTCTCCTGAGACAGGCCAGCACTGGGGATTTCACTTGTTTCTTATTAGAATGACTTAGATATTGGAGTTCTGCTTTGTTTGTTTTAGGATTTGGGTGTAAGCATTTAGCATTTTTAATTAAGTTGAATCTGCTTTGGGAAGGGTTTTGTTCTGAAAAGCAGGATAAAAATGTTAAATCCTGATGAAAGGTTAGGACAGGGTTTGAGGGCATAATTGGCGACCCCTGAAATAGTGGGATCTTGGTGTTCCCAGCATTGCAAACTTGAGCTACCCATCTTCTCGGCTATTCTGCCCAAAATAACCTCATTCGGAATTCTAGATCGTGCCTGCAAATTACATCAATCCTGGGTAGTTCTAGAGGTAACCTAATCTGCCACCAGAATTAAGTTTGGATCTTCCTGTAGCTCAGGGGAAGCTAGAAATTGCTGGTAAACCAACTCTAGGTTCCTTCCTTGGATAGCTGGTGAACGAGAAAATAGGCTAAGTGAATGAGCAGCTTCACCATTTTTGGTTTCCCCAGGGGGCACTTGGGGGCATTGTCTGCAGGTGGGGACCTAGCCCAGCTGCTCTATGACACGCCCTGGGCATCGGCAGACACCAGGAGACAACTTAGCAGGCCTGGGTCATTTTGTGACCTGCCCTGAGAGGTTCAGCTCTTTGGGTGGCAATCAAGAGACAGCCTGAAATCCATACGTGGATTTCCTTTGTGCAGGTGAAATGGATTTCAGCTTTGGCTGCTCCTGGGAGCCTGGCTTCCTCCTCCTGGCCATGGCCATCCTGGCCTTTGTCCTGTTCCTAACCAGGAAGGTCTTCAATGGCCAATGCTCTGCTGACCTGGAGCGCCTCCAACCTCGGAGGAGCAGCCAAGCCAGGTCCCGAAGGTGGTCTGGAGCCCAGCAGGTGGGTGGATCACTGGCTGGTGGGCTGGGGGCGGTGGTTCTCCCCAAGGATTCAACCAGGGCTGTCCACAGGGTGTGACAAAAGAAATCACGAGACATGGCTGCCATCTTTATACATTTGACCATGCCCTGTGGACACCCTAGAACAGTTGTTCTTGAACCGTTTGACCCCCTGATCCCTTCTCCCGGTCTTGAAGGATGTCATTGGCCCCACAAGAAACCTGTCAGCATCTGTGGTTTTCCACAAGGGTCTCAGCAGCGGCAGTCCCAAACTGGACCTTCGACTCACAGACGAGCGATCCCAAATGGCTCCTCCCCCCCCACCCCAGGAATGCCCGATTCCTGCCGTGGGTAATGCCCCCCAGCTCTGCTCTGGGCCGGGAGCGGAGGGCATCCAAGGGTTTGGGAGGTCCCTGCACAGGCCGTCTTGCTGAGCACAGAGGCCGATTGGGAGGTGCCAAAAGGGGTGGGGAGCAAAGACAAGCCGTCCTGTGCTCCGAGGGCCACCTTCCTGAAGAGCTCTCGGGGAGGAGGAGGCTGCAAAACTTCAGTCTCGTGGTCTCCCCATCAAAGGTCACTTTTGTTCCTAAGCAAAGTGCTAGGAATGTTTCAACTGCCTCCTGCTGGATTCTTTGCTTGAAACCAGGTTTGCGCAGGTCTTCTGAGCAAATGGCTACGCTTGGCCACCAGGGCCTGTGCTCCAAGCGGTTGACACGGAGAAGACAGAAAGGCAGGCAGGGTCAGGAGAAAAATATAACTGTGGTCAATCTGAATTCGGTGGCTACAGTCAGAGTCTTCTCTTTCAGCACATTCTAGCAACACCCTTAATGTAGCCACCGAATTAACCGGTTTTCTGCCTTGGCCCAATGCACTGAACCTTCAGGTCAATAAAGGGATTGGTTCTGCACAATAGGCTAAACCACAAAAGATCTAATCCAAAGTAACCCAAAGCGGGAAGGGGGGAATATCACTTTTAAAATAAAAATAAAACACTGACAGCTTTGAAGTGGGCTGGGCACGGCAGCATGGATGGCTTTTCCAGGCCTGGGGAGTAAAGGCAGGACCTACTTGAGAAAGCAGCAGAGTGATTAAAACTGAAAAAGAAAAGAAAAAGAAAAAACCCTCTAAATTATATCTATTTTGATCAATTTTATTGAAAAGATCATGTATGTGAAAGGGAGACTACAGAGGCACTTTTGATATACCGCTTTCAACTTCAACATTCTACTCCCATTTTTCAACAAGGGGTGAAAAAGTCAAATGGGGCAGATGCAGGGTCTCTCTGGAAGGCACATCTGCAGCCCGGAGGCCGAGGAGCCTCTGCCCGTCAAGTAACTCCCTCTGCCCTCTCTTCCCAGCAGGGTCCCCCCAACCTCCGAGACCAGGAAGAGGACATCATGGGAATCGTAGAAGGTAACGTGAAGGCACACACACACCCCCCCGTGCCCCCGTGGCCCCGCCAGCCACAGGAAGGGCTCTTCCTCTCCCCTTTTACTCCTTATCCCAGCTCCTGGGGGGTCCCACGGCTGGCTCCCTACAGCCCACCCGGGTGCCCAGACTAAATCCCTGAAGCGCAGAGTAACCAGCCAGGTTCATGCGCTTTATGCCCCAAAGATGTTCAGCAAGGTTAAGGGCGAGATCCTTTCCTGCAGTGGGCAAGTGTAGCCGTGGGAACACAGTCTAAGTAGGACAGGGCTGTGATGCAGGCTGAAGGCTGTCTTCGGACAACATGTATCGCTTGCTTGTGGATATACTCCATTTTCCAGCCCAGAATGGCTGAGGGCTGAGTTCCTTCAAAGTCTTCAACCACTAAGCAACCAAGCCAAGCCAAGCTACCTCTGACCGTGCTTAGCACGTTCCACAATGCAGCCGCTGGGTCTTCACCTGACCTGCGGAGGCGTGTGGCAGGGACACGCCTGCTGTGGAGGAGGAATCGGTGAATCCTAATTCCTGGCAGGAGCCCAGTCCTCCCTTGACTCTCCTGCTTGATGCTTCTCCCCAAGGCCGCTTCCCCAGATTCCCAAAGACGCGACTTCCCCTCTCCAATGCTGGAAAATGCCCCTTTCTGGACTTGCAGAGCCGGAAGGGAACAGGCACGTGGTTTCTTCCTGCAGAAGGGAGCTCTCTGGCTTCTGGAAGGCCCAAAGGCTGCCTCCAGGGGATGGGGAGCTTGCTCATGTTGTCCTTCCTTACAGACCTCAGCACAGTCCTCTTCGATGATGCAGAAGAGGACCTTTTCCAGAGAGGTCAGCGTGACAGCACCGAACCACTGCTGTCCCCGGGACCGGTCTTTGCATGGATGGGACGCTCCAGGCTTTCGGACCCTCCTGAGCCCCCCCATCATGCCACAGTGCCACGGAGTGCCAGTGCTCCCAGCCCCACCATCAGCTATCTTCCGGTCACTCTGTCTAGGAAATGGAGCCCCTACATACAAAACCACCTCTACATGGTTCCCAAGAGGATGGAGACAGAGCAGACCAAGCAGAAGAAGACGTCCCACTTTTCCGGGCTGCAGAGGGCTGAGAAGGATGCCTGGCGTCCTCGCGGTTACGAGGAACGCATTTATTGCTCAGGATGCTGGAGTGTGCCAAGCGGAAGCTTCTGTTCCTCTAAGGCCAGCTCACATGACGTCAGCTCCCTCCGCACAGTGGACTACGTGCCAAGGCACCTCCGACCATCTGAGCAGGAACTCTGGGGATCCCATATGCTGAATAAGACTCTTCGGCGCCTGTGGGACGTGCCCATGCTGGTCCGGCAGTCCTTGCGGGGGTTCCATCCAGCTCCCCCACCACCCTCGGCCGTACATCTGGTCACAGCCCTCTACCTGGCAAGGATAAAGCTTCTGTTCCTCAACCAGTTGGTCCTCATCGTGCTAGAGACCCGAAGGCAGCTGGTGGTGCACGTCCGAATGATGGTCACGCAGGGCGGCGGGGTCGTCCCAGGCGGGCAGTGCAGCCGCTACGGGTGTTCGTGCCGGTCTCTCCCCCGCTTCTGAGACGGTCGACGGAGGAGTCCACGGCCATACCTCAGGCTGAGGAGGAAGCCCAGAATCAGAAGGCTTCCGCCAAAGAAATCCCCAACACCCCCAGAGGGACTTGCTCACTCTTTGCACACACAAGCTTTAGAAAGCCCCTGCGTTGTGATGGAAACAAACCACAAAGCCATTTGGCAAAGGACGCTCTGCAGGACCGAGTTTCTGCTGTGGTTTGCTACTCCCAAGACGTCAGCCACCAACCAGGAAGAGTCACCCTTTCCAGTGCTCTCCCATCTGGGCTGAGAACAGGGTGGCTCCATTCCCAAGACCTTCCCTTTGCGGAGCAGGCCATTCTGGTTCCTCGAAGCCTCGAGGTGACACCCAGAATCCGTTGTGTGGGATTGCCCACAGCACTGGTCTTTGTGCTGCTTCTTCCAAGGAATGGCTCCACCAATTCCCGGTTCTACCACTTGCAGCACCCAAGCCACTGCGGTCCGCTTTGTCGCAAGATGCACCCTGTTCCTTTCAAAGGAGATCCAGGCGGAGTTGCAGCGGCACCTTAAAAGGAAGCAGTTGCAGCACAACTGGGGGCTGCCAGGCCTGGGGCAGCGTTCCCTTTCCTGCATTCTCATGAAGGTCCCCCGACTCAAACACCAAAGGCCGGGGGGGGGGGCACAGGAGTGTAAACATTCACCAGATTAAATTCTGCTTCTTTGGTCGAGAAACAAGGCAAAAGCTGGAGTTCAAGATGCAGAAAAGGGCCGTCCCCCAGAGATGGGGGTAGAGAATGTGAAATGCCAGCTGGCTAAGAGATCTCTGGAGGTTCAGCTGGGAGCCACCCCACTGCTGGTCAGACGCTCGTGGAGCTTCACCTGTGGGAAAAGCCAGAAATCCCTTCATCGATGCAGCGGTTTCTCACCTTTGGCTTGCGCGGGAGATGTGAACCACCTCGAGCCGTCCATCGTTGGGCACCATTTGCCCTCTCTCTGGGGGTTGGGCATGCGCTACGGGTGCGTCTGTGGCGTGATGGCCCCCGAGTCCCCTCCTCAGCCTCTCAGGTCCCCAGGGCAGCCTCTGAACCCAAAGAGGCGAGTCCCCCTTTCCTTCTCCAGCGCGAGTGGCTCGAGGTGGAAGTTCGTATCTGAAAGAAGAGATGCAACATGGGGGGGAGGGGCTCCTGGCTCTCGTTGAAAAATCCCTAAAAGCCTTCCTGCCGCACCCCCATCCCCAGCTGCCTCCTAACCAAAAAGCTAAGATTTGGGTCAACATCTTGAAGGAGGACCTCTTCTTTTTGCCCAGGGACATCCAGAGTAAATTTGAGATCCACCCGCAGAAGGTGAAGCTATGTCAGCAGCGGGGTTTGCCAAAGGGGATCCCGGAGACGTCGAAGTTGGTGCGTCCGGGGTCCAGAAGTGACACCGCTGGGGGGAAAGTGCCAGAAGTGCCCCTCCCCTTGCGGGACAGCAGTCACGTCGTGCCCCCCGAGTCCTGGGCTACAGGGACCCGGAGGAGGGAGCCACGCATCAGGAGAGGAAAGGAACTCGGCCAGTGGCTCCGGTCCCACCGTCCGCCCCCATTCTGGTGGATGGTGGCCCGTCCTCTGTCTCCCGCCACTCCCGTCTGGGGGTGAGAGAATGAGGGACGCCTGAGGGGGGGCGAGAAATGACTGCCCTGGGGACCTGTCTCTGAGGGGGACACAACCGCTCCGGGAGACCAGGAGGGGCGAGCTCACCCCGGGAGCCTGTTGCCCTGGCACGAGCCAGACTCGCCAACCCCACAAGGGCCCGGATGAGACCGTTTCTGTCAGAGGCTCAATTCCAGGAAAGACACTCGGCATGAAGTCTGGGCTCCAGCTGTGGTCGCAGAGCCGGGAGCGGAAAGACAACCTGGGACGGCCCTGCAGAGGGGCCCAAGGGCCGCTGAGCCACACGCCCAGCCGAGAGTGGGCGTCCTGCAGAGACACCTGGAGCAGCCCAACTTCGGTCAGGAAGGAGGTGAAACTGAGCAGCCCAACATCGCACAGGCAAGAGCAGAAGTCGGGCAACCAAACACGGAACAGCCAAGAGCCGGAATCGGGCAGGAGGAAAGGGAAGTCAAAAATCCAAGAATGGCTTCTTGGCAGCACGGAAAAGTGTTTGGAAAGTAAGGCCCGACCTTCAAGTAGCAGGCAAGGGAGTCTGAAAAGCCACGTTTGGAAGAGCCAAGCCGAAGGAGATGAGCCCACCGTAAGGATCAAGGCTTGGCAACGTTGAAAGTCAGGACCCGGGAGAGAGAGAGATGTGGATGCCGCAAGGGCGGTAGATGGGAACCAGTTGCCGAGCGCCCAAATCGTAGTGATGTGAGTGTGGGGCTGCTGCGGCAGCCGTAAGTGTGAGGACCAGCCACAAGTCTTTTTCTCCAGCACCGTCTTAAGTCCAAACTGTCACTAAACGAATGACCATTAAGCGAGGAGTGCCTTTAAATGCGAAATTGTGTCGGATGTCCCGTCTGTGTCTATACAGCAGCTGCCCTGCCAGTTTAGGTGGGAGGGTGGTTTCCTTCTTGGTGGCTCTTTTTTTCCCAAAGAACTTTATTATTTTCCAAAGTATTCTTCAAGGGCATCCACTCCTTCATCCAAAGCAGACAAGAAGCATAAAAATACAACCTTACATCAGGTAAACCCATCCAGTGATGAGGCCGCTACTGTATCCCCTCAGGACTTTTGTGTTCAGTCGTGTGGACTGCGTGTATGTAGTTGCCTTTCTCTTGTCATGTACTCATCTTCCGCTCTGTTTGTGTGTGTGTGTGTCTGTGTGTTTGTGTACACCCAGACTTCCTCATTCTTTGGCATCTTGTAACAATTTATATTTAATTCTTGGTTTCTTGCCTTGCCAAATGAACTCAGAGACAGCCTGCCATTGTTTAAATGGTAAATCTGTTGACAAAATCGGTATAATCTGAAAAAGAGGCAACATCCTAGGCAAAACATTCATCTTAATCACAGAAATTCTCCCCGTAAGAGACTATTGTAGTTTTTCCCATCTTAACAAGTCTTCTTTCACATCATTCCGAATTGTAACGTCGTTATTCTGAAACGACATACTCTTCTCAGTTGATAAAATCACCCCCAAATATCGAACCTTTCTCTCAGTCTTAGACCAGTCTTACTCATCAGCAATTCTTGGTTGGACAAAGTCATATTTTGGGGCAGCATCTTTGTTTTTTGTTTCTTTACTTCCAGCCCTGCCAATGACACAAACTCTCTCGAATTCTTCATGAGATGTTCTACATTATCCAAAGGCTCTTGCAATATCAAAGCATGATGAATAAAGTCCTGTAGAATTTCCTTCATTCTTTCGGCCAATATTGAAGCAAATATTTTAGAGTTGTTATTCAACAGTGAAATGGGTCTATAATTCAGTTTCAGACGCCACTCTCCCCTTTCCTGCTGCCCCAACGCTTCAGACCATCCAGATGCCACAGAGAGTGGTTGGCAGGCAAGCTGACTGGAAGTTCTGGTTCTTTTGCAAGCTTGCTTTTGGGGCTCCAGGTCTAATGGGAGCGATTAAAAGAATGTGCATGGTATCAACGAGTGTTTCTCCACCTCAGCAACCTTAAGATGGGGGAACTTCAACTCCCAGCATTGCCCAGCCAGCATGGGGAACGGCTGGCTGGAGAATCCAGGGAGTTCAAGTCCCCCCATCTTATGGTTGCTGAGGTGGAGAAACACCGAGGTCAAAGACGAAGCGCATCCCGTCTTGTTTCTCGCGGTATCCATTCATCCAAATTGACCAGGAAGGCACAAGGAGACTTTAAGTGCCTTCCGAGGAACGCATTACAAACGCCCCCTGAAGGCAGTCCGTCTAAGGGAAGCTCTGCTTCGTAGCGGGCTAGCGCGTGCTCTCCCGTCTCCTCCACACTTGGAGCCAAAACAACGCTCGTGAAATACTTGCGCACGGCTTGGATCAGCCTTGTCCTAACCTGGCATTCCTCCCGATAGGCCAGAATTGCCACGCCCAAAACCGCCCGGTTCCAATGGGGACAGACGGATTAAGGAATGTTTGTGGAGAGGTGCCAATATTCGGTCAATTTTTGGGGAGCGGCGGGCGAAAACGGGCTGATTTCTCCAGGAGGGAGCTTTCTCAGACACAGCAGCTCGGAATAACTCTGAGGTTATTTGGGGTTTTACTATATGGGTCTGTTGAGGTTTTCCTACTAACGATTAAGACTGCTATTGTACCTAATCATTTTGGCCTGGGTGAAGAGGTTGTATTTGATTGACTCCTTCACGTGGTTCATGCAAATCGCCTGGGGGGAGGAGGACCTGCCCAGACTTCTCACTTCCTCTTTTTTTTCTCTGCCGGCAATGTAGCCAAGCAAGGCTTGCTCCAAAGGGGAGCTAAGTCCTTTAAATGTGTTTTGCTTTTGTTTTGCTTCCGGTAAATAAATTATTTTTATAGAAAAGCTTGGTGTGTGACTTTTTTGACCTCTCCTGGGCTAAAGGCTTTCCCAGCATCTGCCAACAGGGTCTGTTTCGAACACAGCTCGGAATACACGAGTTTAGCATAAAGAAGCACGAGATTGCAAGAGCGTTTATCCCTTGTGTTCAGCCCACAAAATGAGACGATAAAAGGAATCCCGCCCCATCAAGTCCCGCCTACGGCGCCCCAAAGCGGATGCGTTCAACGGCTCGGCCCCAACCACAAGGTGGTGACTGTGGCGGTCCAGCAGCTGCGTTGATATTGCCTGCCATTCCGGAGATAACTTCAAATGACCAAGACCACCCACCTTGGACAGCATTGGTCCAGGATTTATCCCGCCGCCTTCTACGTTACGAAGACTGCGATCAAAACTAAAGCTTACGTTTTACAGTTCTCGGAGCGCACAGCTTTTGCCTTTTGCCAACCTAGCAGAAGAGAGATCCTGGCGTTTCCCATAGCACCCGAACCGTTACCAATCTTGTTTCATACAGGAAAACTTACCGAGGGGTCGTCCCGAGCCGGGAATGAAAAGACCCAGGCAGTGGCTGGAACAGAGGTGGGTTTCTTTCCCAAGAGCAGGTACAGCGCATGCTGGTTGGAAGGCCACCCTGTGGATTTCCCCGCCAGCCAGTTATACGCTGGAGCTTGGCTGTTGCTGTGCTACGGTGTTCCCGCCTCCTCGGAACCTGAGCGAGGTGTAATTCCCCCGGGCTGCAGAGAGGAGGCGCTGTGTGCTCAGGCCCCCTGCTGTTTGCCTTTCCTGCTCCCATGGGCCGAGTTCCCTGCGGGGCTGTGGCTTTGGCCAGGGCCTGGACGGGCCACCTCGGGAGGACATTTTTCTCATCACAATCATGACAAGATTGGCTTAGACTGCCCCATGGGGCAGCCTTTAATCAATCAATCAATCAATCAGTCAATCAGTCAATCAGTCAATCAATCAATCAATCGTGACTGGGCCAGTCACTCTCTCTCAGCCAAACTCACCCCCCAGGGTTGTGGTTGTGGGGAAAACAGGAGGAGGAAGGAGTATTAGGTACCTTTGCCACCTTGAGTTAGGTATAAAAATAATAACGGCAGAAGGGAAACTAACTAACTACACAAATGAAGGCTAAAATACAATAGAAACAGAATCCTGAAATATAAATATAACATCCAAGATGGGGATATTAAAATGTTCTTCGTTTAAATTCATGTAAGTCACAGAGGCCATGAACTATTATCATCATTATCATTTTATGGATTTATTTCTATTTCCAATTTTGTCACTGCCCATCTCACTCAAGGAGCAAATAAAACGAAGATAAACACAGGTTAAAATACAATAAAAACAGTATACTGAAATATAAAAATAAACCTACAATCCAAGAGGGAGATATTAAAAAGTTCTTAATTTAAGTTCATGTAAGTCACGGGAGCGAAGGAGAAGAAGAAGAAGTGGTGTAATAATAGCTGCTATTATTCTTATTCTGATTCGGTTTTTCTCGCACTTTTCCTAGCCAGAAGTGCAACCACAAGATGGGCTAGAGCAGCCATATAAAGGGCCATCCTAAATTAATCCTTTTTCCTTGGGATCCCCGCTTTTCTGCAGCAGCTCAAGGCTCCCATCACAACACCCCAGCGAGGTGGGCTCAGAAAAAGACTCAGGGAGCTACAACTCCCTGTTAACTCCACAGGCCATCATCCGCAGCCGTGCCTCGCACGGCTGCCCTGAGGAGGGAGCGCCCGGGGCTCGATCGCGGTGCGCTTGCCTTCGTCCTGCGCCACCGCGCAGAACGAGCCCGGACCCGCTACGCTACACCGACCCCTCCGCTGACAGCCGGCCGCCGGGAAGCCTTAAGAAGGCGACGACGCAAGACCTGCATCCGGGACCCCGCCGCGGGCTGCCATGGCAACGCGCCAGCCCCTCCCTGGCATCCCCGCGCGCGCCTCTCTCCCTCCCGCTCTCCCGCTCAGAACCTGCGGAGGGAGGGAGGGGGGAGGAGCGGAATCACGAAGCGCGCTGGAGGAGTTTTGGCCCTCGCCGCCGCCGCCGCCGCAGGCCAAGCGCGCTTTTTCCTCCTGAGCGGGGGAAGCCGGCCCGCCCGCCCGCTCTTCTTCCGGCACCGACCTCCGAAACACGGCTCCCCGGGGCCTCTTCTCCGCTCTTCGGGAGTCCCCCTCTTCTTGTTTTCATCTTTGGGGCGGGACTCCCGTACGCTGCAATGCGTGCCACGCCCCCTTTGGGGGGATCGTAGCGCTGTCTGCCGCTGCTGTTTTAGCCGCGGCAGGCAGCAAATGATTGCCCTGCCTCTTCATAAAAGCAAACCCAGCCATCGCTTCGCCTTTTCAGATCCTTCCCCTTGTCACCTCGGAAGGGAATGGCAGAGGCCCAAGGCAAGATTCCCAAGGTAGGGAAACTGAAGGTCTTTTTCACCCAGAGAGGAAGGTGATCCCCCAGTCAGACTCCCAAGACCTCAAGAAATCACTCTTTTTTGGTCAAGACTTAACAAAGCCTGACACGACCTAGAATAGGATGTAGAATAAACATACTCCCCGTGTAGAAAGAAGAGGTCCAAACACAGGATTTACTGCAGGGTGATTTTACACCACGGTCGCCACGTGTTGGATCAAAGGCCGGGAAGCATAATTTCACCCCATCAGGATTCACCGTTCAGGAATGGCAGATCCATCTCCACTTGTACAAACTGGAGCACGACTGGCCCAGAGAGAAGGTGCTATGGAAGTCGCCTGTCACATCTTCCGCTCTCGTAGCGCTGCGAAGGGAAGACAAAGCTTCCACTCGCGTCTTACTCCTGCAGAGTAGAGCAACCCAATCAAGGTTAAACTACCCAGGTTAGCCTGGAGAATGCGTGCCAATGGTGGGTCTGTAACTTCCCTGGGACGTTTTTTTAAGACCTTGTGGTAAGAACTCGGCCCCTGTGAACCAGAGGCTTTTCTGTCCCTGGCATACCCCAGGTTTCAAATAGTTCTCCCCCTTGAATACCCCAGGTTTCAAATAGTCGTCCCCCTTCCTCCTTTCCTCACCCCCCCCCCCCCAATCTTTAAATCAAGATATATTGATCCCTTTTGGACATTTGGTTGATTTTCATGAACTGGGCCAGCTGGCTCTGAATGAAGTCCCACCCCCAGCCACCCCCCCACCCCCTGGCGGGACTAAATTTATTCATTTACAAGGTATTTTAAGATACTCAGTTGCTTCTCCTGAGACAGGCCAGCACTGGGGATTTCACTTGTTTCTTATTAGAATGACTTAGATATTGGAGTTCTGCTTTGTTTGTTTTAGGATTTGGGTGTAAGCATTTAGCATTTTTAATTAAGTTGAATCTGCTTTGGGAAGGGTTTTGTTCTGAAAAGCAGGATAAAAATGTTAAATCCTGATGAAAGGTTAGGACAGGGTTTGAGGGCATAATTGGCGACCCCTGAAATAGTGGGATCTTGGTGTTCCCAGCATTGCAAACTTGAGCTACCCATCTTCTCGGCTATTCTGCCCAAAATAACCTCATTCGGAATTCTAGATCGTGCCTGCAAATTACATCAATCCTGGGTAGTTCTAGAGGTAACCTAATCTGCCACCAGAATTAAGTTTGGATCTTCCTGTAGCTCAGGGGAAGCTAGAAATTGCTGGTAAACCAACTCTAGGTTCCTTCCTTGGATAGCTGGTGAACGAGAAAATAGGCTAAGTGAATGAGCAGCTTCACCATTTTTGGTTTCCCCAGGGGGCACTTGGGGGCATTGTCTGCAGGTGGGGACCTAGCCCAGCTGCTCTATGACACGCCCTGGGCATCGGCAGACACCAGGAGACAACTTAGCAGGCCTGGGTCATTTTGTGACCTGCCCTGAGAGGTTCAGCTCTTTGGGTGGCAATCAAGAGACAGCCTGAAATCCATACGTGGATTTCCTTTGTGCAGGTGAAATGGATTTCAGCTTTGGCTGCTCCTGGGAGCCTGGCTTCCTCCTCCTGGCCATGGCCATCCTGGCCTTTGTCCTGTTCCTAACCAGGAAGGTCTTCAATGGCCAATGCTCTGCTGACCTGGAGCGCCTCCAACCTCGGAGGAGCAGCCAAGCCAGGTCCCGAAGGTGGTCTGGAGCCCAGCAGGTGGGTGGATCACTGGCTGGTGGGCTGGGGGCGGTGGTTCTCCCCAAGGATTCAACCAGGGCTGTCCACAGGGTGTGACAAAAGAAATCACGAGACATGGCTGCCATCTTTATACATTTGACCATGCCCTGTGGACACCCTAGAACAGTTGTTCTTGAACCGTTTGACCCCCTGATCCCTTCTCCCGGTCTTGAAGGATGTCATTGGCCCCACAAGAAACCTGTCAGCATCTGTGGTTTTCCACAAGGGTCTCAGCAGCGGCAGTCCCAAACTGGACCTTCGACTCACAGACGAGCGATCCCAAATGGCTCCTCCCCCCCCACCCCAGGAATGCCCGATTCCTGCCGTGGGTAATGCCCCCCAGCTCTGCTCTGGGCCGGGAGCGGAGGGCATCCAAGGGTTTGGGAGGTCCCTGCACAGGCCGTCTTGCTGAGCACAGAGGCCGATTGGGAGGTGCCAAAAGGGGTGGGGAGCAAAGACAAGCCGTCCTGTGCTCCGAGGGCCACCTTCCTGAAGAGCTCTCGGGGAGGAGGAGGCTGCAAAACTTCAGTCTCGTGGTCTCCCCATCAAAGGTCACTTTTGTTCCTAAGCAAAGTGCTAGGAATGTTTCAACTGCCTCCTGCTGGATTCTTTGCTTGAAACCAGGTTTGCGCAGGTCTTCTGAGCAAATGGCTACGCTTGGCCACCAGGGCCTGTGCTCCAAGCGGTTGACACGGAGAAGACAGAAAGGCAGGCAGGGTCAGGAGAAAAATATAACTGTGGTCAATCTGAATTCGGTGGCTACAGTCAGAGTCTTCTCTTTCAGCACATTCTAGCAACACCCTTAATGTAGCCACCGAATTAACCGGTTTTCTGCCTTGGCCCAATGCACTGAACCTTCAGGTCAATAAAGGGATTGGTTCTGCACAATAGGCTAAACCACAAAAGATCTAATCCAAAGTAACCCAAAGCGGGAAGGGGGGAATATCACTTTTAAAATAAAAATAAAACACTGACAGCTTTGAAGTGGGCTGGGCACGGCAGCATGGATGGCTTTTCCAGCCCTGGGGAGTAAAGGCAGGACCTACTTGAGAAAGCAGCAGAGTGATTAAAACTGAAAAAGAAAAGAAAAAGAAAAAACCCTCTAAATTATATCTATTTTGATCAATTTTATTGAAAAGATCATGTATGTGAAAGGGAGACTACAGAGGCACTTTTGATATACCGCTTTCAACTTCAACATTCTACTCCCATTTTTCAACAAGGGGTGAAAAAGTCAAATGGGGCAGATGCAGGGTCTCTCTGGAAGGCACATCTGCAGCCCGGAGGCCGAGGAGCCTCTGCCCGTCAAGTAACTCCCTCTGCCCTCTCTTCCCAGCAGGGTCCCCCCAACCTCCGAGACCAGGAAGAGGACATCATGGGAATCGTAGAAGGTAACGTGAAGGCACACACACACACCCCCCGTGCCCCCGTGGCCCCGCCAGCCACAGGAAGGGCTCTTCCTCTCCCCTTTTACTCCTTATCCCAGCTCCTGGGGGGTCCCACGGCTGGCTCCCTACAGCCCACCCGGGTGCCCAGACTAAATCCCTGAAGCGCAGAGTAACCAGCCAGGTTCATGCGCTTTATGCCCCAAAGATGTTCAGCAAGGTTAAGGGCGAGATCCTTTCCTGCAGTGGGCAAGTGTAGCCGTGGGAACACAGTCTAAGTAGGACAGGGCTGTGATGCAGGCTGAAGGCTGTCTTCGGACAACATGTATCGCTTGCTTGTGGATATACTCCATTTTCCAGCCCAGAATGGCTGAGGGCTGAGTTCCTTCAAAGTCTTCAACCACTAAGCAACCAAGCCAAGCCAAGCTACCTCTGACCGTGCTTAGCACGTTCCACAATGCAGCCGCTGGGTCTTCACCTGACCTGCGGAGGCGTGTGGCAGGGACACGCCTGCTGTGGAGGAGGAATCGGTGAATCCTAATTCCTGGCAGGAGCCCAGTCCTCCCTTGACTCTCCTGCTTGATGCTTCTCCCCAAGGCCGCTTCCCCAGATTCCCAAAGACGCGACTTCCCCTCTCCAATGCTGGAAAATGCCCCTTTCTGGACTTGCAGAGCCGGAAGGGAACAGGCACGTGGTTTCTTCCTGCAGAAGGGAGCTCTCTGGCTTCTGGAAGGCCCAAAGGCTGCCTCCAGGGGATGGGGAGCTTGCTCATGTTGTCCTTCCTTACAGACCTCAGCACAGTCCTCTTCGATGATGCAGAAGAGGACCTTTTCCAGAGAGGTCAGCGTGACAGCACCGAACCACTGCTGTCCCCGGGACCGGTCTTTGCATGGATGGGACGCTCCAGGCTTTCGGACCCTCCTGAGCCCCCCCATCATGCCACAGTGCCACGGAGTGCCAGTGCTCCCAGCCCCACCATCAGCTATCTTCCGGTCACTCTGTCTAGGAAATGGAGCCCCTACATACAAAACCACCTCTACATGGTTCCCAAGAGGATGGAGACAGAGCAGACCAAGCAGAAGAAGACGTCCCACTTTTCCGGGCTGCAGAGGGCTGAGAAGGATGCCTGGCGTCCTCGCGGTTACGAGGAACGCATTTATTGCTCAGGATGCTGGAGTGTGCCAAGCGGAAGCTTCTGTTCCTATAAGGCCAGCTCACATGACGTCAGCTCCCTCCGCACAGTGGACTACGTGCCAAGGCACCTCCGACCATCTGAGCAGGAACTCTGGGGATCCCATATGCTGAATAAGACTCTTCGGCGCCTGTGGGACGTGCCCATGCTGGTCCGGCAGTCCTTGCGGGGGTTCCATCCAGCTCCCCCACCACCCTCGGCCGTACATCTGGTCACAGCCCTCTACCTGGCAAGGATAAAGCTTCTGTTCCTCAACCAGTTGGTCCTCATCGTGCTAGAGACCCGAAGGCAGCTGGTGGTGCACGTCCGAATGATGGTCACGCAGGGCGGCGGGGTCGTCCCAGGCGGGCAGTGCAGCCGCTACGGGTGTTCGTGCCGGTCTCTCCCCCGCTTCTGAGACGGTCGACGGAGGAGTCCACGGCCATACCTCAGGCTGAGGAGGAAGCCCAGAATCAGAAGGCTTCCGCCAAAGAAATCCCCAACACCCCCAGAGGGACTTGCTCACTCTTTGCACACACAAGCTTTAGAAAGCCCCTGCGTTGTGATGGAAACAAACCACAAAGCCATTTGGCAAAGGACGCTCTGCAGGACCGAGTTTCTGCTGTGGTTTGCTACTCCCAAGACGTCAGCCACCAACCAGGAAGAGTCACCCTTTCCAGTGCTCTCCCATCTGGGCTGAGAACAGGGTGGCTCCATTCCCAAGACCTTCCCTTTGCGGAGCAGGCCATTCTGGTTCCTCGAAGCCTCGAGGTGACACCCAGAATCCGTTGTGTGGGATTGCCCACAGCACTGGTCTTTGTGCTGCTTCTTCCAAGGAATGGCTCCACCAATTCCCGGTTCTACCACTTGCAGCACCCAAGCCACTGCGGTCCGCTTTGTCGCAAGATGCACCCTGTTCCTTTCAAAGGAGATCCAGGCGGAGTTGCAGCGGCACCTTAAAAGGAAGCAGTTGCAGCACAACTGGGGGCTGCCAGGCCTGGGGCAGCGTTCCCTTTCCTGCATTCTCATGAAGGTCCCCCGACTCAAACACCAAAGGCCGGGGGGGGGGCACAGGAGTGTAAACATTCACCAGATTAAATTCTGCTTCTTTGGTCGAGAAACAAGGCAAAAGCTGGAGTTCAAGATGCAGAAAAGGGCCGTCCCCCAGAGATGGGGGTAGAGAATGTGAAATGCCAGCTGGCTAAGAGATCTCTGGAGGTTCAGCTGGGAGCCACCCCACTGCTGGTCAGACGCTCGTGGAGCTTCACCTGTGGGAAAAGCCAGAAATCCCTTCATCGATGCAGCGGTTTCTCACCTTTGGCTTGCGCGGGAGATGTGAACCACCTCGAGCCGTCCATCGTTGGGCACCATTTGCCCTCTCTCTGGGGGTTGGGCATGCGCTACGGGTGCGTCTGTGGCGTGATGGCCCCCGAGTCCCCTCCTCAGCCTCTCAGGTCCCCAGGGCAGCCTCTGAACCCAAAGAGGCGAGTCCCCCTTTCCTTCTCCAGCGCGAGTGGCTCGAGGTGGAAGTTCGTATCTGAAAGAAGAGATGCAACATGGGGGGGAGGGGCTCCTGGCTCTCGTTGAAAAATCCCTAAAAGCCTTCCTGCCGCACCCCCATCCCCAGCTGCCTCCTAACCAAACAGCTAAGATTTGGGTCAACATCTTGAAGGAGGACCTCTTCTTTTTGCCCAGGGACATCCAGAGTAAATTTGAGATCCACCCGCAGAAGGTGAAGCTATGTCAGCAGCGGGGTTTGCCAAAGGGGATCCCGGAGACGTCGAAGTTGGTGCGTCCGGGGTCCAGAAGTGACACCGCTGGGGGGAAAGTGCCAGAAGTGCCCCTCCCCTTGCGGGACAGCAGTCACGTCGTGCCCCCCGAGTCCTGGGCTACAGGGACCCGGAGGAGGGAGCCACGCATCAGGAGAGGAAAGGAACTCGGCCAGTGGCTCCGGTCCCACCGTCCGCCCCCATTCTGGTGGATGGTGGCCCGTCCTCTGTCTCCCGCCACTCCCGTCTGGGGGTGAGAGAATGGGGGACGCCTGAGGGGGGGCGAGAAATGACTGCCCTGGGGACCTGTCTCTGAGGGGGACACAACCGCTCCGGGAGACCAGGAGGGGCGAGCTCACCCCGGGAGCCTGTTGCCCTGGCACGAGCCAGACTCGCCAACCCCACAAGGGCCCGGATGAGACCGTTTCTGTCAGAGGCTCAATTCCAGGAAAGACACTCGGCATGAAGTCTGGGCTCCAGCTGTGGTCGCAGAGCCGGGAGCGGAAAGACAACCTGGGACGGCCCTGCAGAGGGGCCCAAGGGCCGCTGAGCCACACGCCCAGCCGAGAGTGGGCGTCCTGCAGAGACACCTGGAGCAGCCCAACTTCGGTCAGGAAGGAGGTGAAACTGAGCAGCCCAACATCGCACAGGCAAGAGCAGAAGTCGGGCAACCAAACACGGAACAGCCAAGAGCCGGAATCGGGCAGGAGGAAAGGGAAGTCAAAAATCCAAGAATGGCTTCTTGGCAGCACGGAAAAGTGTTTGGAAAGTAAGGCCCGACCTTCAAGTAGCAGGCAAGGGAGTCTGAAAAGCCACGTTTGGAAGAGCCAAGCCGAAGGAGATGAGCCCACCGTAAGGATCAAGGCTTGGCAACGTTGAAAGTCAGGACCCGGGAGAGAGAGAGATGTGGATGCCGCAAGGGCGGTAGATGGGAACCAGTTGCCGAGCGCCCAAATCGTAGTGACGTGAGTGTGGGGCTGCTGCGGCAGCCGTAAGTGTGAGGACCAGCCACAAGTCTTTTTCTCCAGCACCGTCTTAAGTCCAAACTGTCACTAAACGAATGACCATTAAGCGAGGAGTGCCTTTAAATGCGAAATTGTGTCGGATGTCCCGTCTGTGTCTATACAGCAGCTGCCCTGCCAGTTTAGGTGGGAGGGTGGTTTCCTTCTTGGTGGCTCTTTTTTTCCCAAAGAACTTTATTATTTTCCAAAGTATTCTTCAAGGGCATCCACTCCTTCATCCAAAGCAGACAAGAAGCATAAAAATACAACCTTACATCAGGTAAACCCATCCAGTGATGAGGCCGCTACTGTATCCCCTCAGGACTTTTGTGTTCAGTCGTGTGGACTGCGTGTATGTAGTTGCCTTTCTCTTGTCATGTACTCATCTTCCGCTCTGTTTGTGTGTGTGTGTGTCTGTGTGTTTGTGTACACCCAGACTTCCTCATTCTTTGGCATCTTGTAACAATTTATATTTAATTCTTGGTTTCTTGCCTTGCCAAATGAACTCAGAGACAGCCTGCCATTGTTTAAATGGTAAATCTGTTGACAAAATCGGTATAATCTGAAAAAGAGGCAACATCCTAGGCAAAACATTCATCTTAATCACAGAAATTCTCCCCGTAAGAGACTATTGTAGTTTTTCCCATCTTAACAAGTCTTCTTTCACATCATTCCGAATTGTAACGTCGTTATTCTGAAACGACATACTCTTCTCAGTTGATAAAATCACCCCCAAATATCGAACCTTTCTCTCAGTCTTAGACCAGTCTTACTCATCAGCAATTCTTGGTTGGACAAAGTCATATTTTGGGGCAGCATCTTTGTTTTTTGTTTCTTTACTTCCAGCCCTGCCAATGACACAAACTCTCTCGAATTCTTCATGAGATGTTCTACATTATCCAAAGGCTCTTGCAATATCAAAGCATGATGAATAAAGTCCTGTAGAATTTCCTTCATTCTTTCGGCCAATATTGAAGCAAATATTTTAGAGTTGTTATTCAACAGTGAAATGGGTCTATAATTCAGTTTCAGACGCCACTCTCCCCTTTCCTGCTGCCCCAACGCTTCAGACCATCCAGATGCCACAGAGAGTGGTTGGCAGGCAAGCTGACTGGAAGTTCTGGTTCTTTTGCAAGCTTGCTTTTGGGGCTCCAGGTCTAATGGGAGCGATTAAAAGAATGTGCATGGTATCAACGAGTGTTTCTCCACCTCAGCAACCTTAAGATGGGGGGACCAACTCCCAGCATTGCCCAGCCAGCATGGGGAACGGCTGGCTGGAGAATCCAGGGAGTTCAAGTCCCCCCATCTTATGGTTGCTGAGGTGGAGAAACACCGAGGTCAAAGACGAAGCGCATCCCGTCTTGTTTCTCGCGGTATCCATTCATCCAAATTGACCAGGAAGGCACAAGGAGACTTTAAGTGCCTTCCGAGGAACGCATTACAAACGCCCCCTGAAGGCAGTCCGTCTAAGGGAAGCTCTGCTTCGTAGCGGGCTAGCGCGTGCTCTCCCGTCTCCTCCACACTTGGAGCCAAAACAACGCTCGTGAAATACTTGCGCACGGCTTGGATCAGCCTTGTCCTAACCTGGCATTCCTCCCGATAGGCCAGAATTGCCACGCCCAAAACCGCCCGGTTCCAATGGGGACAGACGGATTAAGGAATGTTTGTGGAGAGGTGCCAATATTCGGTCAATTTTTGGGGAGCGGCGGGCGAAAACGGGCTGATTTCTCCAGGAGGGAGCTTTCTCAGACACTCTGAGGTTATTTGGGGTTTTACTATATGGGTCTGTTGAGGTTTTCCTACTAACGATTAAGACTGCTATTGTACCTAATCATTTTGGCCTGGGTGAAGAGGTTGTATTTGATTGACTCCTTCACGTGGTTCATGCAAATCGCCTGGGGGGAGGAGGACCTGCCCAGACTTCTCACTTCCTCTTTTTTTTCTCTGCCGGCAATGTAGCCAAGCAAGGCTTGCTCCAAAGGGGAGCTAAGTCCTTTAAATGTGTTTTGCTTTTGTTTTGCTTCCGGTAAATAAATTATTTTTATAGAAAAGCTTGGTGTGTGACTTTTTTGACCTCTCCTGGGCTAAAGGCTTTCCCAGCATCTGCCAACAGGGTCTGTTTCGAACACAGCTCGGAATACACGAGTTTAGCATAAAGAAGCACGAGATTGCAAGAGCGTTTATCCCTTGTGTTCAGCCCACAAAATGAGACGATAAAAGGAATCCCGCCCCATCAAGTCCCGCCTACGGCGCCCCAAAGCGGATGCGTTCAACGGCTCGGCCCCAACCACAAGGTGGTGACTGTGGCGGTCCAGCAGCTGCGTTGATATTGCCTGCCATTCCGGAGATAACTTCAAATGACCAAGACCACCCACCTTGGACAGCATTGGTCCAGGATTTATCCCGCCGCCTTCTACGTTACGAAGACTGCGATCAAAACTAAAGCTTACGTTTTACAGTTCTCGGAGCGCACAGCTTTTGCCTTTTGCCAACCTAGCAGAAGAGAGATCCTGGCGTTTCCCATAGCACCCGAACCGTTACCAATCTTGTTTCATACAGGAAAACTTACCGAGGGGTCGTCCCGAGCCGGGAATGAAAAGACCCAGGCAGTGGCTGGAACAGAGGTGGGTTTCTTTCCCAAGAGCAGGTACAGCGCATGCTGGTTGGAAGGCCACCCTGTGGATTTCCCCGCCAGCCAGTTATACGCTGGAGCTTGGCTGTTGCTGTGCTACGGTGTTCCCGCCTCCTCGGAACCTGAGCGAGGTGTAATTCCCCCGGGCTGCAGAGAGGAGGTGCTGTGTGCTCAGGCCCCCTGCTGTTTGCCTTTCCTGCTCCCATGGGCCGAGTTCCCTGCGGGGCTGTGGCTTTGGCCAGGGCCTGGACGGGCCACCTCGGGAGGACATTTTTCTCATCACAATCATGACAAGATTGGCTTAGACTGCCCCATGGGGCAGCCTTTAATCAATCAATCAATCAATCAATCAATCAATCGTGACTGGGCCAGTCACTCTCTCTCAGCCAAACTCACCCCCCAGGGTTGTGGTTGTGGGGAAAACAGGAGGAGGAAGGAGTATTAGGTACCTTTGCCACCTTGAGTTAGGTATAAAAATAATAACGGCAGAAGGGAAACTAACTAACTACACAAATGAAGGCTAAAATACAATAGAAACAGAATCCTGAAATATAAATATAACATCCAAGATGGGGATATTAAAATGTTCTTCGTTTAAATTCATGTAAGTCACAGAGGCCATGAACTATTATCATCATTATCATTTTATGGATTTATTTCTATTTCCAATTTTGTCACTGCCCATCTCACTCAAGGAGCAAATAAAACGAAGATAAACACAGGTTAAAATACAATAAAAACAGTATACTGAAATATAAAAATAAACCTACAATCCAAGAGGGAGATATTAAAAAGTTCTTAATTTAAGTTCATGTAAGTCACGGGAGCGAAGGAGAAGAAGAAGAAGTGGTGTAATAATAGCTGTTATTATTCTTATTCTGATTCGGTTTTTCTCGCACTTTTCCTAGCCAGAAGTGCAACCACAAGATGGGCTAGAGCAGCCATATAAAGGGCCATCCTAAATTAATCCTTTTTCCTTGGGATCCCCGCTTTTCTGCAGCAGCTCAAGGCTCCCATCACAACACCCCAGCGAGGTGGGCTCAGAAAAAGACTCAGGGAGCTACAACTCCCTGTTAACTCCACAGGCCATCATCCGCAGCCGTGCCTCGCACGGCTGCCCTGAGGAGGGAGCGCCCGGGGCTCGATCGCGGTGCGCTTGCCTTCGTCCTGCGCCACCGCGCAGAACGAGCCCGGACCCGCTACGCTACACCGACCCCTCCGCTGACAGCCGGCCGCCGGGAAGCCTTAAGAAGGCGACGACGCAAGACCTGCATCCGGGACCCCGCCGCGGGCTGCCATGGCAACGCGCCAGCCCCTCCCTGGCATCCCCGCGCGCGCCTCTCTCCCTCCCGCTCTCCCGCTCAGAACCTGCGGAGGGAGGGAGGGGGGAGGAGCGGAATCACGAAGCGCGCTGGAGGAGGTTTGGCCCTCGCCGCCGCCGCAGGCCAAGCGCGCTTTTTCCTCCTGAGCGGGGGAAGCCGGCCCGCCCGCCCGCTCTTCTTCCGGCACCGACCTCCGAAACACGGCTCCCCGGGGCCTCTTCTCCGCTCTTCGGGAGTCCCCCTCTTCTTGTTTTCATCTTTGGGGCGGGACTCCCGTACGCTGCAATGCGTGCCACGCCCCCTTTGGGGGGATCGTAGCGCTGTCTGCCGCTGCTGTTTTAGCCGCGGCAGGCAGCAAATGATTGCCCTGCCTCTTCATAAAAGCAAACCCAGCCATCGCTTCGCCTTTTCAGATCCTTCCCCTTGTCACCTCGGAAGGGAATGGCAGAGGCCCAAGGCAAGATTCCCAAGGTAGGGAAACTGAAGGTCTTTTTCACCCAGAGAGGAAGGTGATCCCCCAGTCAGACTCCCAAGACCTAAAGAAATCACTCTTTTTTGGTCAAGACTTAACAAAGCCTGACACGACCTAGAATAGGATGTAGAATAAACATACTCCCCGTGTAGAAAGAAGAGGTCCAAACACAGGATTTACTGCAGGGTGATTTTACACCACGGTCGCCACGTGTTGGATCAAAGGCCGGGAAGCATAATTTCACCCCATCAGGATTCACCGTTCAGGAATGGCAGATCCATCTCCACTTGTACAAACTGGAGCACGACTGGCCCAGAGAGAAGGTGCTATGGAAGTCGCCTGTCACATCTTCCGCTCTCGTAGCGCTGCGAAGGGAAGACAAAGCTTCCACTCGCGTCTTACTCCTGCAGAGTAGAGCAACCCAATCAAGGTTAAACTACCCAGGTTAGCCTAGAGAATGCGTGCCAATGGTGGGTCTGTAACTTCCCTGGGACGTTTTTTTAAGACCTTGTGGTAAGAACTCGGCCCCTGTGAACCAGAGGCTTTTCTGTCCCTGGCATACCCCAGGTTTCAAATAGTTCTCCCCCTTGAATACCCCAGGTTTCAAATAGTCGTCCCCCTTCCTCCTTTCCTCACCCCCCCCCCAATCTTTAAATCAAGATATATTGATCCCTTTTGGACATTTGGTTGATTTTCATGAACTGGGCCAGCTGGCTCTGAATGAAGTCCCACCCCCAGCCACCCCCCCACCCCCTGGCGGGACTAAATTTATTCATTTACAAGGTATTTTAAGATACTCAGTTGCTTCTCCTGAGACAGGCCAGCACTGGGGATTTCACTTGTTTCTTATTAGAATGACTTAGATATTGGAGTTCTGCTTTGTTTGTTTTAGGATTTGGGTGTAAGCATTTAGCATTTTTAATTAAGTTGAATCTGCTTTGGGAAGGGTTTTGTTCTGAAAAGCAGGATAAAAATGTTAAATCCTGATGAAAGGTTAGGACAGGGTTTGAGGGCATAATTGGCGACCCCTGAAATAGTGGGATCTTGGTGTTCCCAGCATTGCAAACTTGAGCTACCCATCTTCTCGGCTATTCTGCCCAAAATAACCTCATTCGGAATTCTAGATCGTGCCTGCAAATTACATCAATCCTGGGTAGTTCTAGAGGTAACCTAATCTGCCACCAGAATTAAGTTTGGATCTTCCTCTAGCTCAGGGGAAGCTAGAACTTGCTGGTAAACCAACTCTAGGTTCCTTCCTTGGATAGCTGGTGAACGAGAAAATAGGCTAAGTGAATGAGCAGCTTCACCATTTTTGGTTTCCCCAGGGGGCACTTGGGGGCATTGTCTGCAGGTGGGGACCTAGCCCAGCTGCTCTATGACACGCCCTGGGCATCGGCAGACATCAGGAGACAACTTAGCAGGCCTGGGTCATTTTGTGACCTGCCCTGAGAGGTTCAGCTCTTTGGGTGGCAATCAAGAGACAGCCTGAAATCCATACGTGGATTTCCTTTGTGCAGGTGAAATGGATTTCAGCTTTGGCTGCTCCTGGGAGCCTGGCTTCCTCCTCCTGGCCATGGCCATCCTGGCCTTTGTCCTGTTCCTAACCAGGAAGGTCTTCAATGGCCAATGCTCTGCTGACCTGGAGCGCCTCCAACCTCGGAGGAGCAGCCAAGCCAGGTCCCGAAGGTGGTCTGGAGCCCAGCAGGTGGGTGGATCACTGGCTGGTGGGCTGGGGGCGGTGGTTCTCCCCAAGGATTCAACCAGGGCTGTCCACAGGGTGTGACAAAAGAAATCACGAGACATGGCTGCCATCTTTATACATTTGACCATGCCCTGTGGACACCCTAGAACAGTTGTTCTTGAACCGTTTGACCCCCTGATCCCTTCTCCCGGTCTTGAAGGATGTCATTGGCCCCACAAGAAACCTGTCAGCATCTGTGGTTTTCCACAAGGGTCTCAGCAGCGGCAGTCCCAAACTGGACCTTCGACTCACAGACGAGCGATCCCAAATGGCTCCTCCCCCCCCACCCCAGGAATGCCCGATTCCTGCCGTGGGTAATGCCCCCCAGCTCTGCTCTGGGCCGGGAGCGGAGGGCATCCAAGGGTTTGGGAGGTCCCTGCACAGGCCGTCTTGCTGAGCACAGAGGCCGATTGGGAGGTGCCAAAAGGGGTGGGGAGCAAAGACAAGCCGTCCTGTGCTCCGAGGGCCACCTTCCTGAAGAGCTCTCGGGGAGGAGGAGGCTGCAAAACTTCAGTCTCGTGGTCTCCCCATCAAAGGTCACTTTTGTTCCTAAGCAAAGTGCTAGGAATGTTTCAACTGCCTCCTGCTGGATTCTTTGCTTGAAACCAGGTTTGCGCAGGTCTTCTGAGCAAATGGCTACGCTTGGCCACCAGGGCCTGTGCTCCAAGCGGTTGACACGGAGAAGACAGAAAGGCAGGCAGGGTCAGGAGAAAAATATAACTGTGGTCAATCTGAATTCGGTGGCTACAGTCAGAGTCTTCTCTTTCAGCACATTCTAGCAACACCCTGAATGTAGCCACCGAATTAACTGGTTTTCTGCCTTGGCCCAATGCACTGAACCTTCAGGTCAATAAAGGGATTGGTTCTGCACAATAGGCTAAACCACAAAAGATCTAATCCAAAGTAACCCAAAGCGGGAAGGGGGGAATATCACTTTTAAAATAAAAATAAAACACTGACAGCTTTGAAGTGGGCTGGGCACGGCAGCATGGATGGCTTTTCCAGCCCTGGGGAGTAAAGGCAGGACCTACTTGAGAAAGCAGCAGAGTGATTAAAACTGAAAAAGAAAAGAAAAAGAAAAAACCCTCTAAATTATATCTATTTTGATCAATTTTATTGAAAAGATCATGTATGTGAAAGGGAGACTACAGAGGCACTTTTGATATACTGCTTTCAACTTCAACATTCTACTCCCATTTTTCAACAAGGGGTGAAAAAGTCAAATGGGGCAGATGCAGGGTCTCTCTGGAAGGCACATCTGCAGCCCGGAGGCCGAGGAGCCTCTGCCCATCAAGTAACTCCCTCTGCCCTCTCTTCCCAGCAGGGTCCCCCCAACCTCCGAGACCAGGAAGAGGACATCATGGGAATCGTAGAAGGTAACGTGAAGGCACACACACACACACCCCGTGCCCCCGTGGCCCCGCCAGCCACAGGAAGGGCTCTTCCTCTCCCCTTTTACTCCTTATCCCAGCTCCTGGGGGGTCCCACGGCTGGCTCCCTACAGCCCACCCGGGTGCCCAGACTAAATCCCTGAAGCGCAGAGTAACCAGCCAGGTTCATGCGCTTTATGCCCCAAAGATGTTCAGCAAGGTTAAGGGCGAGATCCTTTCCTGCAGTGGGCAAGTGTAGCCGTGGGAACACAGTCTAAGTAGGACAGGGCTGTGATGCAGGCTGAAGGCTGTCTTCGGACAACATGTATCGCTTGCTTGTGGATATACTCCATTTTCCAGCCCAGAATGGCTGAGGGCTGAGTTCCTTCAAAGTCTTCAACCACTAAGCAACCAAGCCAAGCCAAGCTACCTCTGACCGTGCTTAGCACGTTCCACAATGCAGCCGCTGGGTCTTCACCTGACCTGCGGAGGCGTGTGGCAGGGACACGCCTGCTGTGGAGGAGGAATCGGTGAATCCTAATTCCTGGCAGGAGCCCAGTCCTCCCTTGACTCTCCTGCTTGATGCTTCTCCCCAAGGCCGCTTCCCCAGATTCCCAAAGACGCGACTTCCCCTCTCCAATGCTGGAAAATGCCCCTTTCTGGACTTGCAGAGCCGGAAGGGAACAGGCACGTGGTTTCTTCCTGCAGAAGGGAGCTCTCTGGCTTCTGGAAGGCCCAAAGGCTGCCTCCAGGGGATGGGGAGCTTGCTCATGTTGTCCTTCCTTACAGACCTCAGCACAGTCCTCTTCGATGATGCAGAAGAGGACCTTTTCCAGAGAGGTCAGCGTGACAGCACCGAACCACTGCTGTCCCCGGGACCGGTCTTTGCATGGATGGGACGCTCCAGGCTTTCGGACCCTCCTGAGCCCCCCCATCATGCCACAGTGCCACGGAGTGCCAGTGCTCCCAGCCCCACCATCAGCTATCTTCCGGTCACTCTGTCTAGGAAATGGAGCCCCTACATACAAAACCACCTCTACATGGTTCCCAAGAGGATGGAGACAGAGCAGGCCAAGCAGAAGAAGACGTCCCACTTTTCCGGGCTGCAGAGGGCTGAGAAGGATGCCTGGCGTCCTCGCGGTTACGAGGAACGCATTTATTGCTCAGGATGCTGGAGTGTGCCAAGCGGAAGCTTCTGTTCCTCTAAGGCCAGCTCACATGACGTCAGCTCCCTCCGCACAGTGGACTACGTGCCAAGGCACCTCCGACCATCTGAGCAGGAACTCTGGGGATCCCATATGCTGAATAAGACTCTTCGGCGCCTGTGGGACGTGCCCATGCTGGTCCGGCAGTCCTTGCGGGGGTTCCATCCAGCTCCCCCACCACCCTCGGCCGTACATCTGGTCACAGCCCTCTACCTGGCAAGGATAAAGCTTCTGTTCCTCAACCAGTTGGTCCTCATCGTGCTAGAGACCCGAAGGCAGCTGGTGGTGCACGTCCGAATGATGGTCACGCAGGGCGGCGGGGTCGTCCCAGGCGGGCAGTGCAGCCGCTACGGGTGTTCGTGCCGGTCTCTCCCCCGCTTCTGAGACGGTCGACGGAGGAGTCCACGGCCATACCTCAGGCTGAGGAGGAAGCCCAGAATCAGAAGGCTTCCGCCAAAGAAATCCCCAACACCCCCAGAGGGACTTGCTCACTCTTTGCACACACAAGCTTTAGAAAGCCCCTGCGTTGTGATGGAAACAAACCACAAAGCCATTTGGCAAAGGACGCTCTGCAGGACCGAGTTTCTGCTGTGGTTTGCTACTCCCAAGACGTCAGCCACCAACCAGGAAGAGTCACCCTTTCCCGTGCTCTCCCATCTGGGCTGAGAACAGGGTGGCTCCATTCCCAAGACCTTCCCTTTGCGGAGCAGGCCATTCTGGTTCCTCGAAGCCTCGAGGTGACACCCAGAATCCGTTGTGTGGGATTGCCCACAGCACTGGTCTTTGTGCTGCTTCTTCCAAGGAATGGCTCCACCAATTCCCGGTTCTACCACTTGCAGCACCCAAGCCACTGCGGTCCGCTTTGTCGCAAGATGCACCCTGTTCCTTTCAAAGGAGATCCAGGCGGAGTTGCAGCGGCACCTTAAAAGGAAGCAGTTGCAGCACAACTGGGGGCTGCCAGGCCTGGGGCAGCGTTCCCTTTCCTGCATTCTCATGAAGGTCCCCCGACTCAAACACCAAAGGCCGGGGGGGGGGCACAGGAGTGTAAACATTCACCAGATTAAATTCTGCTTCTTTGGTCGAGAAACAAGGCAAAAGCTGGAGTTCAAGATGCAGAAAAGGGCCGTCCCCCAGAGATGGGGGTAGAGAATGTGAAATGCCAGCTGGCTAAGAGATCTCTGGAGGTTCAGCTGGGAGCCACCCCACTGCTGGTCAGACGCTCGTGGAGCTTCACCTGTGGGAAAAGCCAGAAATCCCTTCATCGATGCAGCGGTTTCTCACCTTTGGCTTGCGCGGGAGATGTGAACCACCTCGAGCCGTCCATCGTTGGGCACCATTTGCCCTCTCTCTGGGGGTTGGGCATGCGCTACGGGTGCGTCTGTGGCGTGATGGCCCCCGAGTCCCCTCCTCAGCCTCTCAGGTCCCCAGGGCAGCCTCTGAACCCAAAGAGGCGAGTCCCCCTTTCCTTCTCCAGCGCGAGTGGCTCGAGGTGGAAGTTCGTATCTGAAAGAAGAGATGCAACATGGGGGGGAGGGGCTCCTGGCTCTCGTTGAAAAATCCCTAAAAGCCTTCCTGCCGCACCCCCATCCCCAGCTGCCTCCTAACCAAAAAGCTAAGATTTGGGTCAACATCTTGAAGGAGGACCTCTTCTTTTTGCCCAGGGACATCCAGAGTAAATTTGAGATCCACCCGCAGAAGGTGAAGCTATGTCAGCAGCGGGGTTTGCCAAAGGGGATCCCGGAGACGTCGAAGTTGGTGCGTCCGGGGTCCAGAAGTGACACCGCTGGGGGGAAAGTGCCAGAAGTGCCCCTCCCCTTGCGGGACAGCAGTCACGTCGTGCCCCCCGAGTCCTGGGCTACAGGGACCCGGAGGAGGGAGCCACGCATCAGGAGAGGAAAGGAACTCGGCCAGTGGCTCCGGTCCCACCGTCCGCCCCCATTCTGGTGGATGGTGGCCCGTCCTCTGTCTCCCGCCACTCCCGTCTGGGGGTGAGAGAATGGGGGACGCCTGAGGGGGGGCGAGAAATGACTGCCCTGGGGACCTGTCTCTGAGGGGGACACAACCGCTCCGGGAGACCAGGAGGGGCGAGCTCACCCCGGGAGCCTGTTGCCCTGGCACGAGCCAGACTCGCCAACCCCACAAGGGCCCGGATGAGACCGTTTCTGTCAGAGGCTCAATTCCAGGAAAGACACTCGGCATGAAGTCTGGGCTCCAGCTGTGGTCGCAGAGCCGGGAGCGGAAAGACAACCTGGGACGGCCCTGCAGAGGGGCCCAAGGGCCGCTGAGCCACACGCCCAGCCGAGAGTGGGCGTCCTGCAGAGACACCTGGAGCAGCCCAACTTCGGTCAGGAAGGAGGTGAAACTGAGCAGCCCAACATCGCACAGGCAAGAGCAGAAGTCGGGCAACCAAACACGGAACAGCCAAGAGCCGGAATCGGGCAGGAGGAAAGGGAAGTCAAAAATCCAAGAATGGCTTCTTGGCAGCACGGAAAAGTGTTTGGAAAGTAAGGCCCGACCTTCAAGTAGCAGGCAAGGGAGTCTGAAAAGCCACGTTTGGAAGAGCCAAGCCGAAGGAGATGAGCCCACCGTAAGGATCAAGGCTTGGCAACGTTGAAAGTCAGGACCCGGGAGAGAGAGAGATGTGGATGCCGCAAGGGCGGTAGATGGGAACCAGTTGCCGAGCGCCCAAATCGTAGTGACGTGAGTGTGGGGCTGCTGCGGCAGCCGTAAGCGTGAGGACCAGCCACAAGTCTTTTTCTCCAGCACCGTCTTAAGTCCAAACTGTCACTAAACGAATGACCATTAAGCGAGGAGTGCCTTTAAATGCGAAATTGTGTCGGATGTCCCGTCTGTGTCTATACAGCAGCTGCCCTGCCAGTTTAGGTGGGAGGGTGGTTTCCTTCTTGGTGGCTCTTTTTTTCCCAAAGAACTTTATTATTTTCCAAAGTATTCTTCAAGGGCATCCACTCCTTCATCCAAAGCAGACAAGAAGCATAAAAATACAACCTTACATCAGGTAAACCCATCCAGTGATGAGGCCGCTACTGTATCCCCTCAGGACTTTTGTGTTCAGTCGTGTGGACTGCGTGTATGTAGTTGCCTTTCTCTTGTCATGTACTCATCTTCCGCTCTGTTTGTGTGTGTGTGTGTCTGTGTGTTTGTGTACACCCAGACTTCCTCATTCTTTGGCATCTTGTAACAATTTATATTTAATTCTTGGTTTCTTGCCTTGCCAAATGAACTCAGAGACAGCCTGCCATTGTTTAAATGGTAAATCTGTTGACAAAATCGGTATAATCTGAAAAAGAGGCAACATCCTAGGCAAAACATTCATCTTAATCACAGAAATTCTCCCCGTAAGAGACTATTGTAGTTTTTCCCATCTTAACAAGTCTTCTTTCACATCATTCTGAATTGTAACGTCGTTATTCTGAAACGACATACTCTTCTCAGTTGATAAAATCACCCCCAAATATCGAACCTTTCTCTCAGTCTTAGACCAGTCTTACTCATCAGCAATTCTTGGTTGGACAAAGTCATATTTTGGGGCAGCATCTTTGTTTTTTGTTTCTTTACTTCCAGCCCTGCCAATGACACAAACTCTCTCGAATTCTTCATGAGATGTTCTACATTATCCAAAGGCTCTTGCAATATCAAAGCATGATGAATAAAGTCCTGTAGAATTTCCTTCATTCTTTCGGCCAATATTGAAGCAAATATTTTAGAGTTGTTATTCAACAGTGAAATGGGTCTATAATTCAGTTTCAGACGCCACTCTCCCCTTTCCTGCTGCCCCAACGCTTCAGACCATCCAGATGCCACAGAGAGTGGTTGGCAGGCAAGCTGACTGGAAGTTCTGGTTCTTTTGCAAGCTTGCTTTTGGGGCTCCAGGTCTAATGGGAGCGATTAAAAGAATGTGCATGGTATCAACGAGTGTTTCTCCACCTCAGCAACCTTAAGATGGGGGGACCAACTCCCAGCATTGCCCAGCCAGCATGGGGAACGGCTGGCTGGAGAATCCAGAGAGTTCAAGTCCCCCCATCTTATGGTTGCTGAGGTGGAGAAACACCGAGGTCAAAGACGAAGCGCATCCCGTCTTGTTTCTCGCGGTATCCATTCATCCAAATTGACCAGGAAGGCACAAGGAGACTTTAAGTGCCTTCCGAGGAACGCATTACAAACGCCCCCTGAAGGCAGTCCGTCTAAGGGAAGCTCTGCTTCGTAGCGGGCTAGCGCGTGCTCTCCCATCTCCTCCACACTTGGAGCCAAAACAACGCTCGTGAAATACTTGCGCACGGCTTGGATCAGCCTTGTCCTAACCTGGCATTCCTCCCGATAGGCCAGAATTGCCACGCCCAAAACCGCCCGGTTCCAATGGGGACAGACGGATTAAGGAATGTTTGTGGAGAGGTGCCAATATTCGGTCAATTTTTGGGGAGCGGCGGGCGAAAACGGGCTGATTTCTCCAGGAGGGAGCTTTCTCAGACACAGCAGCTCGGAATAACTCTGAGGTTATTTGGGGTTTTACTATATGGGTCTGTTGAGGTTTTCCTACTAACGATTAAGACTGCTATTGTACCTAATCATTTTGGCCTGGGTGAAGAGGTTGTATTTGATTGACTCCTTCACGTGGTTCATGCAAATCGCCTGGGGGGAGGAGGACCTGCCCAGACTTCTCACTTCCTCTTTTTTTTCTCTGCCGGCAATGTAGCCAAGCAAGGCTTGCTCCAAAGGGGAGCTAAGTGTCGCGTCACGCGACCAGTCCTTCGCCCTTCGGTCTATGGGATTCCCTGGGGGGGAATGAGCCAACGATTCCCTCGCAAGGGTGAGGTCGAAAAAACAACGGTAGGCACAGGATTCTTTTGTGGTGGTGAGTGACGCTACATCTCAGGAGGTTGCTGGTACTGCCTCCTGGTGCCACGCCCCCACCTCCTTTTATTCAGCAGTTCTATCAGGGCGGGGGAGTGAGTACAAAGAGAATAGGGAAATACAAGTCATGCCCTGAGGCTACGTGAGAGACATGCAATCTAGCTGTGCAGTAATGGAGTCAGATACGTCACAGCTAAGTCCTTTAAATATGTTTTGCTTTTGTTTTGCTTCCGGTAAATAAATTATTTTTATAGAAAAGCTTGGTGTGTGACTTTTTTGACCTCTCCTGGGCTAAAGGCTTTCCCAGCATCTGCCAACAGGGTCTGTTTCGAACACAGCTCGGAATACACGAGTTTAGCATAAAGAAGCACGAGATTGCAAGAGCGTTTATCCCTTGTGTTCAGCCCACAAAATGAGACGATAAAAGGAATCCCGCCCCATCAAGTCCCGCCTACGGCGCCCCAAAGCGGATGCGTTCAACGGCTCGGCCCCAACCACAAGGTGGTGACTGTGGCGGTCCAGCAGCTGCGTTGATATTGCCTGCCATTCCGGAGATAACTTCAAATGACCAAGACCACCCACCTTGGACAGCATTGGTCCAGGATTTATCCCGCCGCCTTCTACGTTACGAAGACTGCGATCAAAACTAAAGCTTACGTTTTACAGAGCGCACAGCTTTTGCCTTTTGCCAATCTAGCAGAAGAGAGATCCTGGCGTTTCCCATAGCACCCGAACCGTTACCAATCTTGTTTCATACAGGAAAACTTACCGAGGGGTCGTCCCGAAAAGACCCAGGCAGTGGCTGGAACAGAGGTGGGTTTCTTTCCCAAGAGCAGGTACAGCGCATGCTGGTTGGAAGGCCACCCTGTGGATTTCCCCGCCAGCCAGTTATACGCTGGAGCTTGGCTGTTGCTGTGCTACGGTGTTCCCGCCTCCTCGGAACCTGAGCGAGGTGTAATTCCCCCGGGCTGCAGAGAGGAGGCGCTGTGTGCTCAGGCCCCCTGCTGTTTGCCTTTCCTGCTCCCATGGGCCGAGTTCCCTGCGGGGCTGTGGCTTTGGCCAGGGCCTGGACGGGCCACCTCGGGAGGACATTTTTCTCATCACAATCATGACAAGATTGGCTTAGACTGCCCCATGGGGCAGCCTTTAATCAATCAATCAATCAATCAATCAATCGTGACTGGGCCAGTCACTCTCTCTCAGCCAAACTCACCCCCCAGGGTTGTGGTTGTGGGGAAAACAGGAGGAGGAAGGAGTATTAGGTACCTTTGCCACCTTGAGTTAGGTATAAAAATAATAACGGCAGAAGGGAAACTAACTAACTACACAAATGAAGGCTAAAATACAATAGAAACAGAATCCTGAAATATAAATATAACATCCAAGATGGGGATATTAAAATGTTCTTCGTTTAAATTCATGTAAGTCACAGAGGCCATGAACTATTATCATCATTATCATTTTATGGATTTATTTCTATTTCCAATTTTGTCACTGCCCATCTCACTCAAGGAGCAAATAAAACGAAGATAAACACAGGTTAAAATACAATAAAAACAGTATACTGAAATATAAAAATAAACCTACAATCCAAGAGGGAGATATTAAAAAGTTCTTAATTTAAGTTCATGTAAGTCACGGGAGCGAAGGAGAAGAAGAAGAAGTGGTGTAATAATAGCTGTTATTATTCTTATTCTGATTCGGTTTTTCTCGCACTTTTCCTAGCCAGAAGTGCAACCACAAGATGGGCTAGAGCAGCCATATAAAGGGCCATCCTAAATTAATCCTTTTTCCTTGGGATCCCCGCTTTTCTGCAGCAGCTCAAGGCTCCCATCACAACACCCCAGCGAGGTGGGCTCAGAAAAAGACTCAGGGAGCTACAACTCCCTGTTAACTCCACAGGCCATCATCCGCAGCCGTGCCTCGCACGGCTGCCCTGAGGAGGGAGCGCCCGGGGCTCGATCGCGGTGCGCTTGCCTTCGTCCTGCGCCACCGCGCAGAACGAGCCCGGACCCGCTACGCTACACCGACCCCTCCGCTGACAGCCGGCCGCCGGGAAGCCTTAAGAAGGCGACGACGCAAGACCTGCATCCGGGACCCCGCCGCGGGCTGCCATGGCAACGCGCCAGCCCCTCCCTGGCATCCCCGCGCGCGCCTCTCTCCCTCCCGCTCTCCCGCTCGGAACCTGCGGAGGGAGGGGGGAGGAGCGGAATCACGAAGCGCGCTGGAGGAGTTTTGGCCCTCGCCGCCGCCGCAGGCCAAGCGCGCTTTTTCCTCCTGAGCGGGGGAAGCCGGCCCGCCCGCCCGCTCTTCTTCCGGCACCGACCTCCGAAACACGGCTCCCCGGGGCCTCTTCTCCGCTCTTCGGGAGTCCCCCTCTTCTTGTTTTCATCTTTGGGGCGGGACTCCCGTACGCTGCAATGCGTGCCACGCCCCCTTTGGGGGGATCGTAGCGCTGTCTGCCGCTGCTGTTTTAGCCGCGGCAGGCAGCAAATGATTGCCCTGCCTCTTCATAAAAGCAAACCCAGCCATCGCTTCGCCTTTTCAGATCCTTCCCCTTGTCACCTCGGAAGGGAATGGCAGAGGCCCAAGGCAAGATTCCCAAGGTAGGGAAACTGAAGGTCTTTTTCACCCAGAGAGGAAGGTGATCCCCCAGTCAGACTCCCAAGACCTCAAGAAATCACTCTTTTTTGGTCAAGACTTAACAAAGCCTGACACGACCTAGAATAGGATGTAGAATAAACATACTCCCCGTGTAGAAAGAAGAGGTCCAAACACAGGATTTACTGCAGGGTGATTTTACACCACGGTCGCCACGTGTTGGATCAAAGGCCGGGAAGCATAATTTCACCCCATCAGGATTCACCGTTCAGGAATGGCAGATCCATCTCCACTTGTACAAACTGGAGCACGACTGGCCCAGAGAGAAGGTGCTATGGAAGTCGCCTGTCACATCTTCCGCTCTCGTAGCGCTGCGAAGGGAAGACAAAGCTTCCACTCGCGTCTTACTCCTGCAGAGTAGAGCAACCCAATCAAGGTTAAACTACCCAGGTTAGCCTAGAGAATGCGTGCCAATGGTGGGTCTGTAACTTCCCTGGGACGTTTTTTTAAGACCTTGTGGTAAGAACTCGGCCCCTGTGAACCAGAGGCTTTTCTGTCCCTGGCATACCCCAGGTTTCAAATAGTTCTCCCCCTTGAATACCCCAGGTTTCAAATAGTCGTCCCCCTTCCTCCTTTCCTCACCCCCCCCCAATCTTTAAATCAAGATATATTGATCCCTTTTGGACATTTGGTTGATTTTCATGAACTGGGCCAGCTGGCTCTGAATGAAGTCCCACCCCCAGCCACCCCCCCACCCCCTGGCGGGACTAAATTTATTCATTTACAAGGTATTTTAAGATACTCAGTTGCTTCTCCTGAGACAGGCCAGCACTGGGGATTTCACTTGTTTCTTATTAGAATGACTTAGATATTGGAGTTCTGCTTTGTTTGTTTTAGGATTTGGGTGTAAGCATTTAGCATTTTTAATTAAGTTGAATCTGCTTTGGGAAGGGTTTTGTTCTGAAAAGCAGGATAAAAATGTTAAATCCTGATGAAAGGTTAGGACAGGGTTTGAGGGCATAATTGGCGACCCCTGAAATAGTGGGATCTTGGTGTTCCCAGCATTGCAAACTTGAGCTACCCATCTTCTCGGCTATTCTGCCCAAAATAACCTCATTCGGAATTCTAGATCGTGCCTGCAAATTACATCAATCCTGGGTAGTTCTAGAGGTAACCTAATCTGCCACCAGAATTAAGTTTGGATCTTCCTCTAGCTCAGGGGAAGCTAGAACTTGCTGGTAAACCAACTCTAGGTTCCTTCCTTGGATAGCTGGTGAACGAGAAAATAGGCTAAGTGAATGAGCAGCTTCACCATTTTTGGTTTCCCCAGGGGGCACTTGGGGGCATTGTCTGCAGGTGGGGACCTAGCCCAGCTGCTCTATGACACGCCCTGGGCATCGGCAGACATCAGGAGACAACTTAGCAGGCCTGGGTCATTTTGTGACCTGCCCTGAGAGGTTCAGCTCTTTGGGTGGCAATCAAGAGACAGCCTGAAATCCATACGTGGATTTCCTTTGTGCAGGTGAAATGGATTTCAGCTTTGGCTGCTCCTGGGAGCCTGGCTTCCTCCTCCTGGCCATGGCCATCCTGGCCTTTGTCCTGTTCCTAACCAGGAAGGTCTTCAATGGCCAATGCTCTGCTGACCTGGAGCGCCTCCAACCTCGGAGGAGCAGCCAAGCCAGGTCCCGAAGGTGGTCTGGAGCCCAGCAGGTGGGTGGATCACTGGCTGGTGGGCTGGGGGCGGTGGTTCTCCCCAAGGATTCAACCAGGGCTGTCCACAGGGTGTGACAAAAGAAATCACGAGACATGGCTGCCATCTTTATACATTTGACCATGCCCTGTGGACACCCTAGAACAGTTGTTCTTGAACCGTTTGACCCCCTGATCCCTTCTCCCGGTCTTGAAGGATGTCATTGGCCCCACAAGAAACCTGTCAGCATCTGTGGTTTTCCACAAGGGTCTCAGCAGCGGCAGTCCCAAACTGGACCTTCGACTCACAGACGAGCGATCCCAAATGGCTCCTCCCCCCCCACCCCAGGAATGCCCGATTCCTGCCGTGGGTAATGCCCCCCAGCTCTGCTCTGGGCCGGGAGCGGAGGGCATCCAAGGGTTTGGGAGGTCCCTGCACAGGCCGTCTTGCTGAGCACAGAGGCCGATTGGGAGGTGCCAAAAGGGGTGGGGAGCAAAGACAAGCCGTCCTGTGCTCCGAGGGCCACCTTCCTGAAGAGCTCTCGGGGAGGAGGAGGCTGCAAAACTTCAGTCTCGTGGTCTCCCCATCAAAGGTCACTTTTGTTCCTAAGCAAAGTGCTAGGAATGTTTCAACTGCCTCCTGCTGGATTCTTTGCTTGAAACCAGGTTTGCCCAGGTCTTCTGAGCAAATGGCTACGCTTGGCCACCAGGGCCTGTGCTCCAAGCGGTTGACACGGAGAAGACAGAAAGGCAGGCAGGGTCAGGAGAAAAATATAACTGTGGTCAATCTGAATTCGGTGGCTACAGTCAGAGTCTTCTCTTTCAGCACATTCTAGCAACACCCTTAATGTAGCCACCGAATTAACCGGTTTTCTGCCTTGGCCCAATGCACTGAACCTTCAGGTCAATAAAGGGATTGGTTCTGCACAATAGGCTAAACCACAAAAGATCTAATCCAAAGTAACCCAAAGCGGGAAGGGGGGAATATCACTTTTAAAATAAAAATAAAACACTGACAGCTTTGAAGTGGGCTGGGCACGGCAGCATGGATGGCTTTTCCAGCCCTGGGGAGTAAAGGCAGGACCTACTTGAGAAAGCAGCAGAGTGATTAAAACTGAAAAAGAAAAGAAAAAGAAAAAACCCTCTAAATTATATCTATTTTGATCAATTTTATTGAAAAGATCATGTATGTGAAAGGGAGACTACAGAGGCACTTTTGATATACTGCTTTCAACTTCAACATTCTACTCCCATTTTTCAACAAGGGGTGAAAAAGTCAAATGGGGCAGATGCAGGGTCTCTCTGGAAGGCACATCTGCAGCCCGGAGGCCGAGGAGCCTCTGCCCGTCAAGTAACTCCCTCTGCCCTCTCTTCCCAGCAGGGTCCCCCCAACCTCCGAGACCAGGAAGAGGACATCATGGGAATCGTAGAAGGTAACGTGAAGGCACACACACCCCCCCCCCCGTGCCCCCGTGGCCCCGCCAGCCACAGGAAGGGCTCTTCCTCTCCCCTTTTACTCCTTATCCCAGCTCCTGGGGGGTCCCACGGCTGGCTCCCTACAGCCCACCCGGGTGCCCAGACTAAATCCCTGAAGCGCAGAGTAACCAGCCAGGTTCATGCGCTTTATGCCCCAAAGATGTTCAGCAAGGTTAAGGGCGAGATCCTTTCCTGCAGTGGGCATGTGTAGCCGTGGGAACACAGTCTAAGTAGGACAGGGCTGTGATGCAGGCTGAAGGCTGTCTTCGGACAACATGTATCGCTTGCTTGTGGATATACTCCATTTTCCAGCCCAGAATGGCTGAGGGCTGAGTTCCTTCAAAGTCTTCAACCACTAAGCAACCAAGCCAAGCCAAGCTACCTCTGACCGTGCTTAGCACGTTCCACAATGCAGCCGCTGGGTCTTCACCTGACCTGCGGAGGCGTGTGGCAGGGACACGCCTGCTGTGGAGGAGGAATCGGTGAATCCTAATTCCTGGCAGGAGCCCAGTCCTCCCTTGACTCTCCTGCTTGATGCTTCTCCCCAAGGCCGCTTCCCCAGATTCCCAAAGACGCGACTTCCCCTCTCCAATGCTGGAAAATGCCCCTTTCTGGACTTGCAGAGCCGGAAGGGAACAGGCACGTGGTTTCTTCCTGCAGAAGGGAGCTCTCTGGCTTCTGGAAGGCCCAAAGGCTGCCTCCAGGGGATGGGGAGCTTGCTCATGTTGTCCTTCCTTACAGACCTCAGCACAGTCCTCTTCGATGATGCAGAAGAGGACCTTTTCCAGAGAGGTCAGCGTGACAGCACCGAACCACTGCTGTCCCCGGGACCGGTCTTTGCATGGATGGGACGCTCCAGGCTTTCGGACCCTCCTGAGCCCCCCCATCATGCCACAGTGCCACGGAGTGCCAGTGCTCCCAGCCCCACCATCAGCTATCTTCCGGTCACTCTGTCTAGGAAATGGAGCCCCTACATACAAAACCACCTCTACATGGTTCCCAAGAGGATGGAGACAGAGCAGGCCAAGCAGAAGAAGACGTCCCACTTTTCCGGGCTGCAGAGGGCTGAGAAGGATGCCTGGCGTCCTCGCGGTTACGAGGAACGCATTTATTGCTCAGGATGCTGGAGTGTGCCAAGCGGAAGCTTCTGTTCCTCTAAGGCCAGCTCACATGACGTCAGCTCCCTCCGCACAGTGGACTACGTGCCAAGGCACCTCCGACCATCTGAGCAGGAACTCTGGGGATCCCATATGCTGAATAAGACTCTTCGGCGCCTGTGGGACGTGCCCATGCTGGTCCGGCAGTCCTTGCGGGGGTTCCATCCAGCTCCCCCACCACCCTCGGCCGTACATCTGGTCACAGCCCTCTACCTGGCAAGGATAAAGCTTCTGTTCCTCAACCAGTTGGTCCTCATCGTGCTAGAGACCCGAAGGCAGCTGGTGGTGCACGTCCGAATGATGGTCACGCAGGGCGGCGGGGTCGTCCCAGGCGGGCAGTGCAGCCGCTACGGGTGTTTGTGCCGGTCTCTCCCCCGCTTCTGAGATGGTCGACGGAGGAGTCCACGGCCATACCTCAGGCTGAGGAGGAAGCCCAGAATCAGAAGGCTTCCGCCAAAGAAATCCCCAACACCCCCAGAGGGACTTGCTCACTCTTTGCACACACAAGGTTTAGAAAGCCCCTGCGTTGTGATGGAAAAAAACCACAAAGCCATTTGGCAAAGGACGCTCTGCAGGACCGAGTTTCTGCTGTGGTTTGCTACTCCCAAGACGTCAGCCACCAACCAGGAAGAGTCACCCTTTCCAGTGCTCTCCCATCTGGGCTGAGAACAGGGTGGCTCCATTCCCAAGACCTTCCCTTTGCGGAGCAGGCCATTCTGGTTCCTCGAAGCCTCGAGGTGACACCCAGAATCCGTTGTGTGGGATTGCCCACAGCACTGGTCTTTGTGCTGCTTCTTCCAAGGAATGGCTCCACCAATTCCCGGTTCTACCACTTGCAGCACCCAAGCCACTGCGGTCCGCTTTGTCGCAAGATGCACCCTGTTCCTTTCAAAGGAGATCCAGGCGGAGTTGCAGCGGCACCTTAAAAGGAAGCAGTTGCAGCACAACTGGGGGCTGCCAGGCCTGGGGCAGCGTTCCCTTTCCTGCATTCTCATGAAGGTCCCCCGACTCAAACACCAAAGGCCGGGGGGGGGGCACAGGAGTGTAAACATTCACCAGATTAAATTCTGCTTCTTTGGTCGAGAAACAAGGCAAAAGCTGGAGTTCAAGATGCAGAAAAGGGCCATCCCCCAGAGATGGGGGTAGAGAATGTGAAATGCCAGCTGGCTAAGAGATCTCTGGAGGTTCAGCTGGGAGCCACCCCACTGCTGGTCAGATGCTCGTGGAGCTTCACCTGTGGGAAAAGCCAGAAATCCCTTCATCGATGCAGCGGTTTCTCACCTTTGGCTTGCGCGGGAGATGTGAACCACCTCGAGCCGTCCATCGTTGGGCACCATTTGCCCTCTCTCTGGGGGTTGGGCATGCGCTACGGGTGCGTCTGTGGCGTGATGGCCCCCGAGTCCCCTCCTCAGCCTCTCAGGTCCCCAGGGCAGCCTCTGAACCCAAAGAGGCGAGTCCCCCTTTCCTTCTCCAGCGCGAGTGGCTCGAGGTGGAAGTTCGTATCTGAAAGAAGAGATGCAACATGGGGGGGAGGGGCTCCTGGCTCTCGTTGAAAAATCCCTAAAAGCCTTCCTGCCGCACCCCCATCCCCAGCTGCCTCCTAACCAAAAAGCTAAGATTTGGGTCAAGATCTTGAAGGAGGACCTCTTCTTTTTGCCCAGGGACATCCAGAGTAAATTTGAGATCCACCCGCAGAAGGTGAAGCTATGTCAGCAGCGGGGTTTGCCAAAGGGGATCCCGGAGACGTCGAAGATGGTGCGTCCGGGGTCCAGAAGTGACACCGCTGGGGGGAAAGTGCCAGAAGTGCCCCTCCCCTTGCGGGACAGCAGTCACGTCGTCCCCCCCGAGTCCTGGGCTACAGGGACCCGGAGGAGGGAGCCACGCATCAGGAGAGGATAGGAACTCGGCCAGTGGCTCCGGTCCCACCGTCCGCCCCCATTCTGGTGGATGGTGGCCCGTCCTCTGTCTCCCGCCACTCCCGTCTGGGGGTGAGAGAATGAGGGACGCCTGAGGGGGGGCGAGAAATGACTGCCCTGGGGACCTGTCTCTGAGGGGGACACAACCGCTCCGGGAGACCAGGAGGGGCGAGCTCACCCCGGGAGCCTGTTGCCCTGGCACGAGCCAGACTCGCCAAACCCACAAGGGCCCGGATGAGACCGTTTCTGTCAGAGGCTCAATTCCAGGAAAGACACTCGGCATGAAGTCTGGGCTCCAGCTGTGGTCGCAGAGCCGGGAGCGGAAAGACAACCTGGGACGGCCCTGCAGAGGGGCCCAAGGGCCGCTGAGCCACACGCCCAGCCGAGAGTGGGCGTCCTGCAGAGACACCTGGAGCAGCCCAACTTCGGTCAGGAAGGAGGTGAAACTGAGCAGCCCAACATCGCACAGGCAAGAGCAGAAGTCGGGCAACCAAACACGGAACAGCCAAGAGCCGGAATCGGGCAGGAGGAAAGGGAAGTCAAAAATCCAAGAATGGCTTCTTGGCAGCACGGAAAAGTGTTTGGAAAGTAAGGCCCGACCTTCAAGTAGCAGGCAAGGGAGTCTGAAAAGCCACGTTTGGAAGAGCCAAGCCGAAGGAGATGAGCCCACCGTAAGGATCAAGGCTTGGCAACGTTGAAAGTCAGGACCCGGGAGAGAGAGAGATGTGGATGCCGCAAGGGCGGTAGATGGGAACCAGTTGCCGAGCGCCCAAATCGTAGTGACGTGAGTGTGGGGCTGCTGCGGCAGCCGTAAGCGTGAGGACCAGCCACAAGTCTTTTTCTCCAGCACCGTCTTAAGTCCAAACTGTCACTAAACGAATGACCATTAAGCGAGGAGTGCCTTTAAATGCGAAATTGTGTCGGATGTCCCGTCTGTGTCTATACAGCAGCTGCCCTGCCAGTTTAGGTGGGAGGGTGGTTTCCTTCTTGGTGGCTCTTTTTTTCCCAAAGAACTTTATTATTTTCCAAAGTATTCTTCAAGGGCATCCACTCCTTCATCCAAAGCAGACAAGAAGCATAAAAATACAACCTTACATCAGGTAAACCCATCCAGTGATGAGGCCGCTACTGTATCCCCTCAGGACTTTTGTGTTCAGTCGTGTGGACTGCGTGTATGTAGTTGCCTTTCTCTTGTCATGTACTCATCTTCCGCTCTGTTTGTGTGTGTGTGTGTCTGTGTGTTTGTGTACACCCAGACTTCCTCATTCTTTGGCATCTTGTAACAATTTATATTTAATTCTTGGTTTCTTGCCTTGCCAAATGAACTCAGAGACAGCCTGCCATTGTTTAAATGGTAAATCTGTTGACAAAATCGGTATAATCTGAAAAAGAGGCAACATCCTAGGCAAAACATTCATCTTAATCACAGAAATTCTCCCCGTAAGAGACTATTGTAGTTTTTCCCATCTTAACAAGTCTTCTTTCACATCATTCCGAATTGTAACGTCGTTATTCTGAAACGACATACTCTTCTCAGTTGATAAAATCACCCCCAAATATCGAACCTTTCTCTCAGTCTTAGACCAGTCTTACTCATCAGCAATTCTTGGTTGGACAAAGTCATATTTTGGGGCAGCATCTTTGTTTTTTGTTTCTTTACTTCCAGCCCTGCCAATGACACAAACTCTCTCGAATTCTTCATGAGATGTTCTACATTATCCAAAGGCTCTTGCAATATCAAAGCATGATGAATAAAGTCCTGTAGAATTTCCTTCATTCTTTCGGCCAATATTGAAGCAAATATTTTAGAGTTGTTATTCAACAGTGAAATGGGTCTATAATTCAGTTTCAGACGCCACTCTCCCCTTTCCTGCTGCCCCAACGCTTCAGACCATCCAGATGCCACAGAGAGTGGTTGGCAGGCAAGCTGACTGGAAGTTCTGGTTCTTTTGCAAGCTTGCTTTTGGGGCTCCAGGTCTAATGGGAGCGATTAAAAGAATGTGCATGGTATCAACGAGTGTTTCTCCACCTCAGCAACCTTAAGATGGGGGGACCAACTCCCAGCATTGCCCAGCCAGCATGGGGAACGGCTGGCTGGAGAATCCAGGGAGTTCAAGTCCCCCCATCTTATGGTTGCTGAGGTGGAGAAACACCGAGGTCAAAGACGAAGCGCATCCCGTCTTGTTTCTCGCGGTATCCATTCATCCAAATTGACCAGGAAGGCACAAGGAGACTTTAAGTGCCTTCCGAGGAACGCATTACAAACGCCCCCTGAAGGCAGTCCGTCTAAGGGAAGCTCTGCTTCGTAGCGGGCTAGCGCGTGCTCTCCCATCTCCTCCACACTTGGAGCCAAAACAACGCTCGTGAAATACTTGCGCACGGCTTGGATCAGCCTTGTCCTAACCTGGCATTCCTCCCGATAGGCCAGAATTGCCACGCCCAAAACCGCCCGGTTCCAATGGGGACAGACGGATTAAGGAATGTTTGTGGAGAGGTGCCAATATTCGGTCAATTTTTGGGGAGCGGCGGGCGAAAACGGGCTGATTTCTCCAGGAGGGAGCTTTCTCAGACACAGCAGCTCGGAATAACTCTGAGGTTATTTGGGGTTTTACTATATGGGTCTGTTGAGGTTTTCCTACTAACGATTAAGACTGCTATTGTACCTAATCATTTTGGCCTGGGTGAAGAGGTTGTATTTGATTGACTCCTTCACGTGGTTCATGCAAATCGCCTGGGGGGAGGAGGACCTGCCCAGACTTCTCACTTCCTCTTTTTTTTCTCTGCCGGCAATGTAGCCAAGCAAGGCTTGCTCCAAAGGGGAGCTAAGTCCTTTAAATATGTTTTGCTTTTGTTTTGCTTCCGGTAAATAAATTATGTTTATAGAAAAGCTTGGTGTGTGACTTTTTTGACCTCTCCTGGGCTAAAGGCTTTCCCAGCATCTGCCAACAGGGTCTGTTTCGAACACAGCTCGGAATACACGAGTTTAGCATAAAGAAGCACGAGATTGCAAGAGCGTTTATCCCTTGTGTTCAGCCCACAAAATGAGACGATAAAAGGAATCCCGCCCCATCAAGTCCCGCCTACGGCGCCCCAAAGCGGATGCGTTCAACGGCTCGGCCCCAACCACAAGGTGGTGACTGTGGCGGTCCAGCAGCTGCGTTGATATTGCCTGCCATTCCGGAGATAACTTCAAATGACCAAGACCACCCACCTTGGACAGCATTGGTCCAGGATTTATCCCGCCGCCTTCTACGTTACGAAGACTGCGATCAAAACTAAAGCTTACGTTTTACAGTTCTCGGAGCGCACAGCTTTTGCCTTTTGCCAATCTAGCAGAAGAGAGATCCTGGCGTTTCCCATAGCACCCGAACCGTTACCAATCTTGTTTCATACAGGAAAACTTACCGAGGGGTCGTCCCGAGCCGGGAATGAAAAGACCCAGGCAGTGGCTGGAACAGAGGTGGGTTTCTTTCCCAAGAGCAGGTACAGCGCATGCTGGTTGGAAGGCCACCCTGTGGATTTCCCCGCCAGCCAGTTATACGCTGGAGCTTGGCTGTTGCTGTGCTACGGTGTTCCCGCCTCCTCGGAACCTGAGCGAGGTGTAATTCCCCCGGGCTGCAGAGAGGAGGCGCTGTGTGCTCAGGCCCCCTGCTGTTTGCCTTTCCTGCTCCCATGGGCCGAGTTCCCTGCGGGGCTGTGGCTTTGGCCAGGGCCTGGACGGGCCACCTCGGGAGGACATTTTTCTCATCACAATCATGACAAGATTGGCTTAGACTGCCCCATGGGGCAGCCTTTAATCAATCAATCAATCAATCAATCAGTCAATCAATCAATCAATCAATCAATCGTGACTGGGCCAGTCACTCTCTCTCAGCCAAACTCACCCCCCAGGGTTGTGGTTGTGGGGAAAACAGGAGGAGGAAGGAGTATTAGGTACCTTTGCCACCTTGAGTTAGGTATAAAAATAATAACGGCAGAAGGGAAACTAACTAACTACACAAATGAAGGCTAAAATACAATAGAAACAGAATCCTGAAATATAAATATAACATCCAAGATGGGGATATTAAAATGTTCTTCGTTTAAATTCATGTAAGTCACAGAGGCCATGAACTATTATCATCATTATCATTTTATGGATTTATTTCTATTTCCAATTTTGTCACTGCCCATCTCACTCAAGGAGCAAATAAAACGAAGATAAACACAGGTTAAAATACAATAAAAACAGTATACTGAAATATAAAAATAAACCTACAATCCAAGAGGGAGATATTAAAAAGTTCTTAATTTAAGTTCATGTAAGTCACGGGAGCGAAGGAGAAGAAGAAGAAGTGGTGTAATAATAGCTGCTATTATTCTTATTCTGATTCGGTTTTTCTCGCACTTTTCCTAGCCAGAAGTGCAACCACAAGATGGGCTAGAGCAGCCATATAAAGGGCCATCCTAAATTAATCCTTTTTCCTTGGGATCCCCGCTTTTCTGCAGCAGCTCAAGGCTCCCATCACAACACCCCAGCGAGGTGGGCTCAGAAAAAGACTCAGGGAGCTACAACTCCCTGTTAACTCCACAGGCCATCATCCGCAGCCGTGCCTCGCACGGCTGCCCTGAGGAGGGAGCGCCCGGGGCTCGATCGCGGTGCGCTTGCCTTCGTCCTGCGCCACCGCGCAGAACGAGCCCGGACCCGCTACGCTACACCGACCCCTCCGCTGACAGCCGGCCGCCGGGAAGCCTTAAGAAGGCGACGACGCAAGACCTGCATCCGGGACCCCGCCGCGGGCTGCCATGGCAACGCGCCAGCCCCTCCCTGGCATCCCCGCGCGCGCCTCTCTCCCTCCCGCTCTCCCGCTCAGAACCTGCGGAGGGAGGGAGGGGGGAGGAGCGGAATCACGAAGCGCGCTGGAGGAGTTTTGGCCCTCGCCGCCGCCGCAGGCCAAGCGCGCTTTTTCCTCCTGAGCGGGGGAAGCCGGCCCGCCCGCCCGCCCTTCTTCCGGCACCGACCTCCGAAACACGGCTCCCCGGGGCCTCTTCTCCGCTCTTCGGGAGTCCCCCTCTTCTTGTTTTCATCTTTGGGGCGGGACTCCCGTACGCTGCAATGCGTGCCACGCCCCCTTTGGGGGGATCGTAGCGCTGTCTGCCGCTGCTGTTTTAGCCGCGGCAGGCAGCAAATGATTGCCCTGCCTCTTCATAAAAGCAAACCCAGCCATCGCTTCGCCTTTTCAGATCCTTCCCCTTGTCACCTCGGAAGGGAATGGCAGAGGCCCAAGGCAAGATTTAATCGGTAGGGAAACTGAAGGTCTTTTTCACCCAGAGAGGAAGGTGATCACCCAGTCAGACTCCCAAGACCTCAAGAAATCACTCTTTTTTGGTCAAGACTTAACAAAGCCTGACACGACCTAGAATAGGATGTAGAATAAACATACTCCCCGTGTAGAAAGAAGAGGTCCAAACACAGGATTTACTGCAGGGTGATTTTACACCACGGTCGCCACGTGTTGGATCAAAGGCCGGGAAGCATAATTTCACCCCATCAGGATTCACCGTTCAGGAATGGCAGATCCATCTCCACTTGTACAAACTGGAGCACGACTGGCCCAGAGAGAAGGTGCTATGGAAGTCGCCTGTCACATCTTCCGCTCTCGTAGCGCTGCGAAGGGAAGACAAAGCTTCCACTCGCGTCTTACTCCTGCAGAGTAGAGCAACCCAATCAAGGTTAAACTACCCAGGTTAGCCTAGAGAATGCGTGCCAATGGTGGGTCTGTAACTTCCCTGGGACGTTTTTTTAAGACCTTGTGGTAAGAACTCGGCCCCTGTGAACCAGAGGCTTTTCTGTCCCTGGCATACCCCAGGTTTCAAATAGTTCTCCCCCTTGAATACCCCAGGTTTCAAATAGTCGTCCCCCTTCCTCCTTTCCTCACCCCCCCCCCAATCTTTAAATCAAGATATATTGATCCCTTTTGGACATTTGGTTGATTTTCATGAACTGGGCCAGCTGGCTCTGAATGAAGTCCCACCCCCAGCCACCCCCCCACCCCCTGGCGGGACTAAATTTATTCATTTACAAGGTATTTTAAGATACTCAGTTGCTTCTCCTGAGACAGGCCAGCACTGGGGATTTCACTTGTTTCTTATTAGAATGACTTAGATATTGGAGTTCTGCTTTGTTTGTTTTAGGATTTGGGTGTAAGCATTTAGCATTTTTAATTAAGTTGAATCTGCTTTGGGAAGGGTTTTGTTCTGAAAAGCAGGATAAAAATGTTAAATCCTGATGAAAGGTTAGGACAGGGTTTGAGGGCATAATTGGCGACCCCTGAAATAGTGGGATCTTGGTGTTCCCAGCATTGCAAACTTGAGCTACCCATCTTCTCGGCTATTCTGCCCAAAATAACCTCATTCGGAATTCTAAATCGTGCCTGCAAATTACATCAATCCTGGGTAGTTCTAGAGGTAACCTAATCTGCCACCAGAATTAAGTTTGGATCTTCCTCTAGCTCAGGGGAAGCTAGAAATTGCTGGTAAACCAACTCTAGGTTCCTTCCTTGGATAGCTGGTGAACGAGAAAATAGGCTAAGTGAATGAGCAGCTTCACCATTTTTGGTTTCCCCAGGGGGCACTTGGGGGCATTGTCTGCAGGTGGGGACCTAGCCCAGCTGCTCTATGACACGCCCTGGGCATCGGCAGACATCAGGAGACAACTTAGCAGGCCTGGGTCATTTTGTGACCTGCCCTGAGAGGTTCAGCTCTTTGGGTGGCAATCAAGAGACAGCCTGAAATCCATACGTGGATTTCCTTTGTGCAGGTGAAATGGATTTCAGCTTTGGCTGCTCCTGGGAGCCTGGCTTCCTCCTCCTGGCCATGGCCATCCTGGCCTTTGTCCTGTTCCTAACCAGGAAGATCTTCAATGGCCAATGCTCTGCTGACCTGGAGCGCCTCCAACCTCGGAGGAGCAGCCAAGCCAGGTCCCGAAGGTGGTCTGGAGCCCAGCAGGTGGGTGGATCACTGGCTGGTGGGCTGGGGGCGGTGGTTCTCCCCAAGGATTCAACCAGGGCTGTCCACAGGGTGTGACAAAAGAAATCACGAGACATGGCTGCCATCTTTATACATTTGACCATGCCCTGTGGACACCCTAGAACAGTTGTTCTTGAACCGTTTGACCCCCTGATCCCTTCTCCCGGTCTTGAAGGATGTCATTGGCCCCACAAGAAACCTGTCAGCATCTGTGATTTTCCACAAGGGTCTCAGCAGCGGCAGTCCCAAACTGGACCTTCGACTCACAGACGAGCGATCCCAAATGGCTCCTCCCCCCCCACCCCAGGAATGCCCGATTCCTGCCGTGGGTAATGCCCCCCAGCTCTGCTCTGGGCCGGGAGCGGAGGGCATCCAAGGGTTTGGGAGGTCCCTGCACAGGCCGTCTTGCTGAGCACAGAGGCCGATTGGGAGGTGCCAAAAGGGGTGGGGAGCAAAGACAAGCCGTCCTGTGCTCCGAGGGCCACCTTCCTGAAGAGCTCTCGGGGAGGAGGAGGCTGCAAAACTTCAGTCTCGTGGTCTCCCCATCAAAGGTCACTTTTGCTCCTAAGCAAAGTGCTAGGAATGTTTCAACTGCCTCCTGCTGGATTCTTTGCTTGAAACCAGGTTTGCGCAGGTCTTCTGAGCAAATGGCTACGCTTGGCCACCAGGGCCTGTGCTCCAAGCGGTTGACACGGAGAAGACAGAAAGGCAGGCAGGGTCAGGAGAAAAATATAACTGTGGTCAATCTGAATTCGGTGGCTACAGTCAGAGTCTTCTCTTTCAGCACATTCTAGCAACACCCTTAATGTAGCCACCGAATTAACCGGTTTTCTGCCTTGGCCCAATGCACTGAACCTTCAGGTCAATAAAGGGATTGGTTCTGCACAATAGGCTAAACCACAAAAGATCTAATCCAAAGTAACCCAAAGCGGGAAGGGGGGAATATCACTTTTAAAATAAAAATAAATCACTGACAGCTTTGAAGTGGGCTGGGCACGGCAGCATGGATGGCTTTTCCAGCCCTGGGGAGTAAAGGCAGGACCTACTTGAGAAAGCAGCAGAGTGATTAAAACTGAAAAAGAAAAGAAAAAGAAAAAACCCTCTAAATTATATCTATTTTGATCAATTTTATTGAAAAGATCATGTATGTGAAAGGGAGACTACAGAGGCACTTTTGATATACTGCTTTCAACTTCAACATTCTACTCCCATTTTTCAACAAGGGGTGAAAAAGTCAAATGGGGCAGATGCAGGGTCTCTCTGGAAGGCACATCTGCAGCCCGGAGGCCGAGGAGCCTCTGCCCGTCAAGTAACTCCCTCTGCCCTCTCTTCCCAGCAGGGTCCCCCCAACCTCCGAGACCAGGAAGAGGACATCATGGGAATCGTAGAAGGTAACGTGAAGGCACACACACACACCCCCCGTGCCCCCGTGGCCCCGCCAGCCACAGGAAGGGCTCTTCCTCTCCCCTTTTACTCCTTATCCCAGCTCCTGGGGGGTCCCACGGCTGGCTCCCTACAGCCCACCCGGGTGCCCAGACTAAATCCCTGAAGCGCAGAGTAACCAGCCAGGTTCATGCGCTTTATGCCCCAAAGATGTTCAGCAAGGTTAAGGGCGAGATCCTTTCCTGCAGTGGGCAAGTGTAGCCGTGGGAACACAGTCTAAGTAGGACAGGGCTGTGATGCAGGCTGAAGGCTGTCTTCGGACAACATGTATCGCTTGCTTGTGGATATACTCCATTTTCCAGCCCAGAATGGCTGAGGGCTGAGTTCCTTCAAAGTCTTCAACCACTAAGCAACCAAGCCAAGCCAAGCTACCTCTGACCGTGCTTAGCACGTTCCACAATGCAGCCGCTGGGTCTTCACCTGACCTGCGGAGGCGTGTGGCAGGGACACGCCTGCTGTGGAGGAGGAATCGGTGAATCCTAATTCCTGGCAGGAGCCCAGTCCTCCCTTGACTCTCCTGCTTGATGCTTCTCCCCAAGGCCGCTTCCCCAGATTCCCAAAGACGCGACTTCCCCTCTCCAATGCTGGAAAATGCCCCTTTCTGGACTTGCAGAGCCGGAAGGGAACAGGCACGTGGTTTCTTCCTGCAGAAGGGAGCTCTCTGGCTTCTGGAAGGCCCAAAGGCTGCCTCCAGGGGATGGGGAGCTTGCTCATGTTGTCCTTCCTTACAGACCTCAGCACAGTCCTCTTCGATGATGCAGAAGAGGACCTTTTCCAGAGAGGTCAGCGTGACAGCACCGAACCACTGCTGTCCCCGGGACCGGTCTTTGCATGGATGGGACGCTCCAGGCTTTCGGACCCTCCTGAGCCCCCCCATCATGCCACAGTGCCACGGAGTGCCAGTGCTCCCAGCCCCACCATCAGCTATCTTCCGGTCACTCTGTCTAGGAAATGGAGCCCCTACATACAAAACCACCTCTACATGGTTCCCAAGAGGATGGAGACAGAGCAGGCCAAGCAGAAGAAGACGTCCCACTTTTCCGGGCTGCAGAGGGCTGAGAAGGATGCCTGGCGTCCTCGCGGTTACGAGGAACGCATTTATTGCTCAGGATGCTGGAGTGTGCCAAGCGGAAGCTTCTGTTCCTCTAAGGCCAGCTCACATGACGTCAGCTCCCTCCGCACAGTGGACTACGTGCCAAGGCACCTCCGACCATCTGAGCAGGAACTCTGGGGATCCCATATGCTGAATAAGACTCTTCGGCGCCTGTGGGACGTGCCCATGCTGGTCCGGCAGTCCTTGCGGGGGTTCCATCCAGCTCCCCCACCACCCTCGGCCGTACATCTGGTCACAGCCCTCTACCTGGCAAGGATAAAGCTTCTGTTCCTCAACCAGTTGGTCCTCATCGTGCTAGAGACCCGAAGGCAGCTGGTGGTGCACGTCCGAATGATGGTCACGCAGGGCGGCGGGGTCGTCCCAGGCGGGCAGTGCAGCCGCTACGGGTGTTCGTGCCGGTCTCTCCCCCGCTTCTGAGACGGTCGACGGAGGAGTCCACGGCCATACCTCAGGCTGAGGAGGAAGCCCAGAATCAGAAGGCTTCCGCCAAAGAAATCCCCAACACCCCCAGAGGGACTTGCTCACTCTTTGCACACACAAGCTTTAGAAAGCCCCTGCGTTGTGATGGAAACAAACCACAAAGCCATTTGGCAAAGGACGCTCTGCAGGACCGAGTTTCTGCTGTGGTTTGCTACTCCCAAGACGTCAGCCACCAACCAGGAAGAGTCACCCTTTCCAGTGCTCTCCCATCTGGGCTGAGAACAGGGTGGCTCCATTCCCAAGACCTTCCCTTTGCGGAGCAGGCCATTCTGGTTCCTCGAAGCCTCGAGGTGACACCCAGAATCCGTTGTGTGGGATTGCCCACAGCACTGGTCTTTGTGCTGCTTCTTCCAAGGAATGGCTCCACCAATTCCCGGTTCTACCACTTGCAGCACCCAAGCCACTGCGGTCCGCTTTGTCGCAAGATGCACCCTGTTCCTTTCAAAGGAGATCCAGGCGGAGTTGCAGCGGCACCTTAAAAGGAAGCAGTTGCAGCACAACTGGGGGCTGCCAGGCCTGGGGCAGCGTTCCCTTTCCTGCATTCTCATGAAGGTCCCCCGACTCAAACACCAAAGGCCGGGGGGGGCACAGGAGTGTAAACATTCACCAGATTAAATTCTGCTTCTTTGGTCGAGAAACAAGGCAAAAGCTGGAGTTCAAGATGCAGAAAAGGGCCATCCCCCAGAGATGGGGGTAGAGAATGTGAAATGCCAGCTGGCTAAGAGATCTCTGGAGGTTCAGCTGGGAGCCACCCCACTGCTGGTCAGACGCTCGTGGAGCTTCACCTGTGGGAAAAGCCAGAAATCCCTTCATCGATGCAGCGGTTTCTCACCTTTGGCTTGCGCGGGAGATGTGAACCACCTCGAGCCGTCCATCGTTGGGCACCATTTGCCCTCTCTCTGGGGGTTGGGCATGCGCTACGGGTGCGTCTGTGGCGTGATGGCCCCCGAGTCCCCTCCTCAGGCTCTCAGGTCCCCAGGGCAGCCTCTGAACCCAAAGAGGCGAGTCCCCCTTTCCTTCTCCAGCGCGAGTGGCTCGAGGTGGAAGTTCGTATCTGAAAGAAGAGATGCAACATGGGGGGGAGGGGCTCCTGGCTCTCGTTGAAAAATCCCTAAAAGCCTTCCTGCCGCACCCCTATCCCCAGCTGCCTCCTAACCAAAAAGCTAAGATTTGGGTCAACATCTTGAAGGAGGACCTCTTCTTTTTGCCTAGGGACATCCAGAGTAAATTTGAGATCCACCCGCAGAAGGTGAAGCTATGTCAGCAGCGGGGTTTGCCAAAGGGGATCCCGGAGACGTCGAAGTTGGTGCGTCCGGGGTCCAGAAGTGACACCGCTGGGGGGAAAGTGCCAGAAGTGCCCCTCCCCTTGCGGGACAGCAGTCACGTCGTCCCCCCGGAGTCCTGGGCTACAGGGACCCAGAGGAGGGAGCCACGCATCAGGAGAGGAAAGGAACTCGGCCAGTGGCTCCGGTCCCACCGTCCGCCCCCATTCTGGTGGATGGTGGCCCGTCCTCTGTCTCCCGCCACTCCCGTCTGGGGGTGAGAGAATGGGGGACGCCTGAGGGGGGGCGAGAAATGACTGCCCTGGGGACCTGTCTCTGAGGGGGACACAACCGCTCCGGGAGACCAGGAGGGGCGAGCTCACCCCGGGAGCCTGTTGCCCTGGCACGAGCCAGACTCGCCAACCCCACAAGGGCCCGGATGAGACCGTTTCTGTCAGAGGCTCAATTCCAGGAAAGACACTCGGCATGAAGTCTGGGCTCCAGCTGTGGTCGCAGAGCCGGGAGCGGAAAGACAACCTGGGACGGCCCTGCAGAGGGGCCCAAGGGCCGCTGAGCCACACGCCCAGCTGAGAGTGGGCGTCCTGCAGAGACACCTGGAGCAGCCCAACTTCGGTCAGGAAGGAGGTGAAACTGAGCAGCCCAACATCGCACAGGCAAGAGCAGAAGTCGGGCAACCAAACACGGAACAGCCAAGAGCCGGAATCGGGCAGGAGGAAAGGGAAGTCAAAAATCCAAGAATGGCTTCTTGGCAGCACGGAAAAGTGTTTGGAAAGTAAGGCCCGACCTTCAAGTAGCAGGCAAGGGAGTCTGAAAAGCCACGTTTGGAAGAGCCAAGCCGAAGGAGATGAGCCCACCGTAAGGATCAAGGCTTGGCAACGTTGAAAGTCAGGACCCGGGAGAGAGAGAGATGTGGATGCCGCAAGGGCGGTAGATGGGAACCAGTTGCCGAGCGCCCAAATCGTAGTGACGTGAGTGTGGGGCTGCTGCGGCAGCCGTAAGCGTGAGGACCAGCCACAAGTCTTTTTCTCCAGCACCGTCTTAAGTCCAAACTGTCACTAAACGAATGACCATTAAGCGAGGAGTGCCTTTAAATGCGAAATTGTGTCGGATGTCCCGTCTGTGTCTATACAGCAGCTGCCCTGCCAGTTTAGGTGGGAGGGTGGTTTCCTTCTTGGTGGCTCTTTTTTTCCCAAAGAACTTTATTATTTTCCAAAGTATTCTTCAAGGGCATCCACTCCTTCATCCAAAGCAGACAAGAAGCATAAAAATACAACCTTACATCAGGTAAACCCATCCAGTGATGAGGCCGCTACTGTATCCCCTCAGGACTTTTGTGTTCAGTCGTGTGGACTGCGTGTATGTAGTTGCCTTTCTCTTGTCATGTACTCATCTTCCGCTCTGTTTGTGTGTGTGTGTGTCTGTGTGTTTGTGTACACCCAGACTTCCTCATTCTTTGGCATCTTGTAACAATTTATATTTAATTCTTGGTTTCTTGCCTTGCCAAATGAACTCAGAGACAGCCTGCCATTGTTTAAATGGTAAATCTGTTGACAAAATCGGTATAATCTGAAAAAGAGGCAACATCCTAGGCAAAACATTCATCTTAATCACAGAAATTCTCCCCGTAAGAGACTATTGTAGTTTTTCCCATCTTAACAAGTCTTCTTTCACATCATTCCGAATTGTAACGTCGTTATTCTGAAACGACATACTCTTCTCAGTTGATAAAATCACCCCCAAATATCGAACCTTTCTCTCAGTCTTAGACCAGTCTTACTCATCAGCAATTCTTGGTTGGACAAAGTCATATTTTGGGGCAGCATCTTTGTTTTTTGTTTCTTTACTTCCAGCCCTGCCAATGACACAAACTCTCTCGAATTCTTCATGAGATGTTCTACATTATCCAAAGGCTCTTGCAATATCAAAGCATGATGAATAAAGTCCTGTAGAATTTCCTTCATTCTTTCGGCCAATATTGAAGCAAATATTTTAGAGTTGTTATTCAACAGTGAAATGGGTCTATAATTCAGTTTCAGACGCCACTCTCCCCTTTCCTGCTGCCCCAACGCTTCAGACCATCCAGATGCCACAGAGAGTGGTTGGCAGGCAAGCTGACTGGAAGTTCTGGTTCTTTTGCAAGCTTGCTTTTGGGGCTCCAGGTCTAATGGGAGCGATTAAAAGAATGTGCATGGTATCAACGAGTGTTTCTCCACCTCAGCAACCTTAAGATGGGGGGACTTCAACTCCCAGCATTGCCCAGCCAGCATGGGGAACGGCTGGCTGGAGAATCCAGGGAGTTCAAGTCCCCCCATCTTATCGTTGCTGAGGTGGAGAAACACCGAGGTCAAAGACGAAGCGCATCCCGTCTTGTTTCTCGCGGTATCCATTCATCCAAATTGACCAGGAAGGCACAAGGAGATTTTAAGTGCCTTCCGAGGAACGCATTACAAACGCCCCCTGAAGGCAGTCCGTCTAAGGGAAGCTCTGCTTCGTAGCGGGCTAGCGCGTGCTCTCCCGTCTCCTCCACACTTGGAGCCAAAACAACGCTCGTGAAATACTTGCGCACGGCTTGGATCAGCCTTGTCCTAACCTGGCATTCCTCCCGATAGGCCAGAATTGCCACGCCCAAAACCGCCCGGTTCCAATGGGGACAGACGGATTAAGGAATGTTTGTGGAGAGGTGCCAATATTCGGTCAATTTTTGGGGAGCGGCGGGCGAAAACGGGCTGATTTCTCCAGGAGGGAGCTTTCTCAGACACAGCAGCTCGGAATAACTCTGAGGTTATTTGGGGTTTTACTATATGGGTCTGTTGAGGTTTTCCTACTAACGATTAAGACTGCTATTGTACCTAATCATTTTGGCCTGGGTGAAGAGGTTGTATTTGATTGACTCCTTCACGTGGTTCATGCAAATCGCCTGGGGGGAGGAGGACCTGCCCAGACTTCTCACTTCCTCTTTTTTTTTTCTGCCGGCAATGTAGCCAAGCAAGGCTTGCTCCAAAGGGGAGCTAAGTCCTTTAAATATGTTTTGCTTTTGTTTTGCTTCCGGTAAATAAATTATTTTTATAGAAAAGCTTGGTGTGTGACTTTTTTGACCTCTCCTGGGCTAAAGGCTTTCCCAGCATCTGCCAACAGGGTCTGTTTCGAACACAGCTCGGAATACACGAGTTTAGCATAAAGAAGCACGAGATTGCAAGAGCGTTTATCCCTTGTGTTCAGCCCACAAAATGAGACGATAAAAGGAATCCCGCCCCATCAAGTCCCGCCTACGGCGCCCCAAAGCGGATGCGTTCAACGGCTCGGCCCCAACCACAAGGTGGTGACTGTGGCGGTCCAGCAGCTGCGTTGATATTGCCTGCCATTCCGGAGATAACTTCAAATGACCAAGACCACCCACCTTGGACAGCATTGGTCCAGGATTTATCCCGCCGCCTTCTACGTTACGAAGACTGCGATCAAAACTAAAGCTTACGTTTTACAGTTCTCGGAGCGCACAGCTTTTGCCTTTTGCCAATCTAGCAGAAGAGAGATCCTGGCGTTTCCCATAGCACCCGAACCGTTACCAATCTTGTTTCATACAGGAAAACTTACCGAGGGGTCGTCCCGAGCCGGGAATGAAAAGACCCAGGCAGTGGCTGGAACAGAGATGGGTTTCTTTCCCAAGAGCAGGTACAGCGCATGCTGGTTGGAAGGCCACCCTGTGGATTTCCCCGCCAGCCAGTTATACGCTGGAGCTTGGCTGTTGCTGTGCTACGGTGTTCCCGCCTCCTCGGAACCTGAGCGAGGTGTAATTCCCCCGGGCTGCAGAGAGGAGGCGCTGTGTGCTCAGGCCCCCTGCTGTTTGCCTTTCCTGCTCCCATGGGCCGAGTTCCCTGCGGGGCTGTGGCTTTGGCCAGGGCCTGGACGGGCCACCTCGGGAGGACATTTTTCTCATCACAATCATGACAAGATTGGCTTAGACTGCCCCATGGGGCAGCCTTTAATCAATCAATCAATCAATCAATCAATCGTGACTGGGCCAGTCACTCTCTCTCAGCCAAACTCACCCCCCAGGGTTGTGGTTGTGGGGAAAACAGGAGGAGGAAGGAGTATTAGGTACCTTTGCCACCTTGAGTTAGGTATAAAAATAATAACGGCAGAAGGGAAACTAACTAACTACACAAATGAAGGCTAAAATACAATAGAAACAGAATCCTGAAATATAAATATAACATCCAAGATGGGGATATTAAAATGTTCTTCGTTTAAATTCATGTAAGTCACAGAGGCCATGAACTATTATCATCATTATCATTTTATGGATTTATTTCTATTTCCAATTTTGTCACTGCCCATCTCACTCAAGGAGCAAATAAAACGAAGATAAACACAGGTTAAAATACAATAAAAACAGTATACTGAAATATAAAAATAAACCTACAATCCAAGAGGGAGATATTAAAAAGTTCTTAATTTAAGTTCATGTAAGTCACGGGAGCGAAGGAGAAGAAGAAGAAGTGGTGTAATAATAGCTGTTATTATTCTTATTCTGATTCGGTTTTTCTCGCACTTTTCCTAGCCAGAAGTGCAACCACAAGATGGGCTAGAGCAGCCATATAAAGGGCCATCCTAAATTAATCCTTTTTCCTTGGGATCCCCGCTTTTCTGCAGCAGCTCAAGGCTCCCATCACAACAACCCAGCGAGGTGGGCTCAGAAAAAGACTCAGGGAGCTACAACTCCCTGTTAACTCCACAGGCCATCATCCGCAGCCGTGCCTCGCACGGCTGCCCTGAGGAGGGAGCGCCCGGGGCTCGATCGCGGTGCGCTTGCCTTCGTCCTGCGCCACCGCGCAGAACGAGCCCGGACCCGCTACGCTACACCGACCCCTCCGCTGACAGCCGGCCGCCGGGAAGCCTTAAGAAGGCGACGACGCAAGACCTGCATCCGGGACCCCGCCGCGGGCTGCCATGGCAACGCGCCAGCCCCTCCCTGGCATCCCCGCGCGCGCCTCTCTCCCTCCCGCTCTCCCGCTCAGAACCTGCGGAGGGAGGGAGGGGGGAGGAGCGGAATCACGAAGCGCGCTGGAGGAGTTTTGGCCCTCGCCGCCGCCGCAGGCCAAGCGCGCTTTTTCCTCCTGAGCGGGGGAAGCCGGCCCGCCCGCCCGCTCTTCTTCCGGCACCGACCTCCGAAACACGGCTCCCCGGGGCCTCTTCTCCGCTCTTCGGGAGTCCCCCTCTTCTTGTTTTCATCTTTGGGGCGGGACTCCCGTACGCTGCAATGCGTGCCACGCCCCCTTTGGGGGGATCGTAGCGCTGTCTGCCGCTGCTGTTTTAGCCGCGGCAGGCAGCAAATGATTGCCCTGCCTCTTCATAAAAGCAAACCCAGCCATCGCTTCGCCTTTTCAGATCCTTCCCCTTGTCACCTCGGAAGGGAATGGCAGAGGCCCAAGGCAAGATTCCCAAGGTAGGGAAACTGAAGGTCTTTTTCACCCAGAGAGGAAGGTGATCCCCCAGTCAGACTCCCAAGACCTCAAGAAATCACTCTTTTTTGGTCAAGACTTAACAAAGCCTGACACGACCTAGAATAGGATGTAGAATAAACATACTCCCCGTGTAGAAAGAAGAGGTCCAAACACAGGATTTACTGCAGGGTGATTTTACACCACGGTCGCCACGTGTTGGATCAAAGGCCGGGAAGCATAATTTCACCCCATCAGGATTCACCGTTCAGGAATGGCAGATCCATCTCCACTTGTACAAACTGGAGCACGACTGGCCCAGAGAGAAGGTGCTATGGAAGTCGCCTGTCACATCTTCCGCTCTCGTAGCGCTGCGAAGGGAAGACAAAGCTTCCACTCGCGTCTTACTCCTGCAGAGTAGAGCAACCCAATCAAGGTTAAACTACCCAGGTTAGCCTGGAGAATGCGTGCCAATGGTGGGTCTGTAACTTCCCTGGGACGTTTTTTTAAGACCTTGTGGTAAGAACTCGGCCCCTGTGAACCAGAGGCTTTTCTGTCCCTGGCATACCCCAGGTTTCAAATAGTTCTCCCCCTTGAATACCCCAGGTTTCAAATAGTCGTCCCCCTTCCTCCTTTCCTCACCCCCCCCCCCCCCAATCTTTAAATCAAGATATATTGATCCCTTTTGGACATTTGGTTGATTTTCATGAACTGGGCCAGCTGGCTCTGAATGAAGTCCCACCCCCAGCCACCCCCCCACCCCCTGGCGGGACTAAATTTATTCATTTACAAGGTATTTTAAGATACTCAGTTGCTTCTCCTGAGACAGGCCAGCACTGGGGATTTCACTTGTTTCTTATTAGAATGACTTAGATATTGGAGTTCTGCTTTGTTTGTTTTAGGATTTGGGTGTAAGCATTTAGCATTTTTAATTAAGTTGAATCTGCTTTGGGAAGGGTTTTGTTCTGAAAAGCAGGATAAAAATGTTAAATCCTGATGAAAGGTTAGGACAGGGTTTGAGGGCATAATTGGCGACCCCTGAAATAGTGGGATCTTGGTGTTCCCAGCATTGCAAACTTGAGCTACCCATCTTCTCGGCTATTCTGCCCAAAATAACCTCATTCGGAATTCTAGATCGTGCCTGCAAATTACATCAATCCTGGGTAGTTCTAGAGGTAACCTAATCTGCCACCAGAATTAAGTTTGGATCTTCCTGTAGCTCAGGGGAAGCTAGAAATTGCTGGTAAACCAACTCTAGGTTCCTTCCTTGGATAGCTGGTGAACGAGAAAATAGGCTAAGTGAATGAGCAGCTTCACCATTTTTGGTTTCCCCAGGGGGCACTTGGGGGCATTGTCTGCAGGTGGGGACCTAGCCCAGCTGCTCTATGACACGCCCTGGGCATCGGCAGACACCAGGAGACAACTTAGCAGGCCTGGGTCATTTTGTGACCTGCCCTGAGAGGTTCAGCTCTTTGGGTGGCAATCAAGAGACAGCCTGAAATCCATACGTGGATTTCCTTTGTGCAGGTGAAATGGATTTCAGCTTTGGCTGCTCCTGGGAGCCTGGCTTCCTCCTCCTGGCCATGGCCATCCTGGCCTTTGTCCTGTTCCTAACCAGGAAGGTCTTCAATGGCCAATGCTCTGCTGACCTGGAGCGCCTCCAACCTCGGAGGAGCAGCCAAGCCAGGTCCCGAAGGTGGTCTGGAGCCCAGCAGGTGGGTGGATCACTGGCTGGTGGGCTGGGGGCGGTGGTTCTCCCCAAGGATTCAACCAGGGCTGTCCACAGGGTGTGACAAAAGAAATCACGAGACATGGCTGCCATCTTTATACATTTGACCATGCCCTGTGGACACCCTAGAACAGTTGTTCTTGAACCGTTTGACCCCCTGATCCCTTCTCCCGGTCTTGAAGGATGTCATTGGCCCCACAAGAAACCTGTCAGCATCTGTGGTTTTCCACAAGGGTCTCAGCAGCGGCAGTCCCAAACTGGACCTTCGACTCACAGACGAGCGATCCCAAATGGCTCCTCCCCCCCCACCCCAGGAATGCCCGATTCCTGCCGTGGGTAATGCCCCCCAGCTCTGCTCTGGGCCGGGAGCGGAGGGCATCCAAGGGTTTGGGAGGTCCCTGCACAGGCCGTCTTGCTGAGCACAGAGGCCGATTGGGAGGTGCCAAAAGGGGTGGGGAGCAAAGACAAGCCGTCCTGTGCTCCGAGGGCCACCTTCCTGAAGAGCTCTCGGGGAGGAGGAGGCTGCAAAACTTCAGTCTCGTGGTCTCCCCATCAAAGGTCACTTTTGTTCCTAAGCAAAGTGCTAGGAATGTTTCAACTGCCTCCTGCTGGATTCTTTGCTTGAAACCAGGTTTGCGCAGGTCTTCTGAGCAAATGGCTACGCTTGGCCACCAGGGCCTGTGCTCCAAGCGGTTGACACGGAGAAGACAGAAAGGCAGGCAGGGTCAGGAGAAAAATATAACTGTGGTCAATCTGAATTCGGTGGCTACAGTCAGAGTCTTCTCTTTCAGCACATTCTAGCAACACCCTTAATGTAGCCACCGAATTAACCGGTTTTCTGCCTTGGCCCAATGCACTGAACCTTCAGGTCAATAAAGGGATTGGTTCTGCACAATAGGCTAAACCACAAAAGATCTAATCCAAAGTAACCCAAAGCGGGAAGGGGGGAATATCACTTTTAAAATAAAAATAAAACACTGACAGCTTTGAAGTGGGCTGGGCACGGCAGCATGGATGGCTTTTCCAGGCCTGGGGAGTAAAGGCAGGACCTACTTGAGAAAGCAGCAGAGTGATTAAAACTGAAAAAGAAAAGAAAAAGAAAAAACCCTCTAAATTATATCTATTTTGATCAATTTTATTGAAAAGATCATGTATGTGAAAGGGAGACTACAGAGGCACTTTTGATATACCGCTTTCAACTTCAACATTCTACTCCCATTTTTCAACAAGGGGTGAAAAAGTCAAATGGGGCAGATGCAGGGTCTCTCTGGAAGGCACATCTGCAGCCCGGAGGCCGAGGAGCCTCTGCCCGTCAAGTAACTCCCTCTGCCCTCTCTTCCCAGCAGGGTCCCCCCAACCTCCGAGACCAGGAAGAGGACATCATGGGAATCGTAGAAGGTAACGTGAAGGCACACACACACCCCCCCGTGCCCCCGTGGCCCCGCCAGCCACAGGAAGGGCTCTTCCTCTCCCCTTTTACTCCTTATCCCAGCTCCTGGGGGGTCCCACGGCTGGCTCCCTACAGCCCACCCGGGTGCCCAGACTAAATCCCTGAAGCGCAGAGTAACCAGCCAGGTTCATGCGCTTTATGCCCCAAAGATGTTCAGCAAGGTTAAGGGCGAGATCCTTTCCTGCAGTGGGCAAGTGTAGCCGTGGGAACACAGTCTAAGTAGGACAGGGCTGTGATGCAGGCTGAAGGCTGTCTTCGGACAACATGTATCGCTTGCTTGTGGATATACTCCATTTTCCAGCCCAGAATGGCTGAGGGCTGAGTTCCTTCAAAGTCTTCAACCACTAAGCAACCAAGCCAAGCCAAGCTACCTCTGACCGTGCTTAGCACGTTCCACAATGCAGCCGCTGGGTCTTCACCTGACCTGCGGAGGCGTGTGGCAGGGACACGCCTGCTGTGGAGGAGGAATCGGTGAATCCTAATTCCTGGCAGGAGCCCAGTCCTCCCTTGACTCTCCTGCTTGATGCTTCTCCCCAAGGCCGCTTCCCCAGATTCCCAAAGACGCGACTTCCCCTCTCCAATGCTGGAAAATGCCCCTTTCTGGACTTGCAGAGCCGGAAGGGAACAGGCACGTGGTTTCTTCCTGCAGAAGGGAGCTCTCTGGCTTCTGGAAGGCCCAAAGGCTGCCTCCAGGGGATGGGGAGCTTGCTCATGTTGTCCTTCCTTACAGACCTCAGCACAGTCCTCTTCGATGATGCAGAAGAGGACCTTTTCCAGAGAGGTCAGCGTGACAGCACCGAACCACTGCTGTCCCCGGGACCGGTCTTTGCATGGATGGGACGCTCCAGGCTTTCGGACCCTCCTGAGCCCCCCCATCATGCCACAGTGCCACGGAGTGCCAGTGCTCCCAGCCCCACCATCAGCTATCTTCCGGTCACTCTGTCTAGGAAATGGAGCCCCTACATACAAAACCACCTCTACATGGTTCCCAAGAGGATGGAGACAGAGCAGACCAAGCAGAAGAAGACGTCCCACTTTTCCGGGCTGCAGAGGGCTGAGAAGGATGCCTGGCGTCCTCGCGGTTACGAGGAACGCATTTATTGCTCAGGATGCTGGAGTGTGCCAAGCGGAAGCTTCTGTTCCTCTAAGGCCAGCTCACATGACGTCAGCTCCCTCCGCACAGTGGACTACGTGCCAAGGCACCTCCGACCATCTGAGCAGGAACTCTGGGGATCCCATATGCTGAATAAGACTCTTCGGCGCCTGTGGGACGTGCCCATGCTGGTCCGGCAGTCCTTGCGGGGGTTCCATCCAGCTCCCCCACCACCCTCGGCCGTACATCTGGTCACAGCCCTCTACCTGGCAAGGATAAAGCTTCTGTTCCTCAACCAGTTGGTCCTCATCGTGCTAGAGACCCGAAGGCAGCTGGTGGTGCACGTCCGAATGATGGTCACGCAGGGCGGCGGGGTCGTCCCAGGCGGGCAGTGCAGCCGCTACGGGTGTTCGTGCCGGTCTCTCCCCCGCTTCTGAGACGGTCGACGGAGGAGTCCACGGCCATACCTCAGGCTGAGGAGGAAGCCCAGAATCAGAAGGCTTCCGCCAAAGAAATCCCCAACACCCCCAGAGGGACTTGCTCACTCTTTGCACACACAAGCTTTAGAAAGCCCCTGCGTTGTGATGGAAACAAACCACAAAGCCATTTGGCAAAGGACGCTCTGCAGGACCGAGTTTCTGCTGTGGTTTGCTACTCCCAAGACGTCAGCCACCAACCAGGAAGAGTCACCCTTTCCAGTGCTCTCCCATCTGGGCTGAGAACAGGGTGGCTCCATTCCCAAGACCTTCCCTTTGCGGAGCAGGCCATTCTGGTTCCTCGAAGCCTCGAGGTGACACCCAGAATCCGTTGTGTGGGATTGCCCACAGCACTGGTCTTTGTGCTGCTTCTTCCAAGGAATGGCTCCACCAATTCCCGGTTCTACCACTTGCAGCACCCAAGCCACTGCGGTCCGCTTTGTCGCAAGATGCACCCTGTTCCTTTCAAAGGAGATCCAGGCGGAGTTGCAGCGGCACCTTAAAAGGAAGCAGTTGCAGCACAACTGGGGGCTGCCAGGCCTGGGGCAGCGTTCCCTTTCCTGCATTCTCATGAAGGTCCCCCGACTCAAACACCAAAGGCCGGGGGGGGGGGCACAGGAGTGTAAACATTCACCAGATTAAATTCTGCTTCTTTGGTCGAGAAACAAGGCAAAAGCTGGAGTTCAAGATGCAGAAAAGGGCCGTCCCCCAGAGATGGGGGTAGAGAATGTGAAATGCCAGCTGGCTAAGAGATCTCTGGAGGTTCAGCTGGGAGCCACCCCACTGCTGGTCAGACGCTCGTGGAGCTTCACCTGTGGGAAAAGCCAGAAATCCCTTCATCGATGCAGCGGTTTCTCACCTTTGGCTTGCGCGGGAGATGTGAACCACCTCGAGCCGTCCATCGTTGGGCACCATTTGCCCTCTCTCTGGGGGTTGGGCATGCGCTACGGGTGCGTCTGTGGCGTGATGGCCCCCGAGTCCCCTCCTCAGCCTCTCAGGTCCCCAGGGCAGCCTCTGAACCCAAAGAGGCGAGTCCCCCTTTCCTTCTCCAGCGCGAGTGGCTCGAGGTGGAAGTTCGTATCTGAAAGAAGAGATGCAACATGGGGGGGAGGGGCTCCTGGCTCTCGTTGAAAAATCCCTAAAAGCCTTCCTGCCGCACCCCCATCCCCAGCTGCCTCCTAACCAAAAAGCTAAGATTTGGGTCAACATCTTGAAGGAGGACCTCTTCTTTTTGCCCAGGGACATCCAGAGTAAATTTGAGATCCACCCGCAGAAGGTGAAGCTATGTCAGCAGCGGGGTTTGCCAAAGGGGATCCCGGAGACGTCGAAGTTGGTGCGTCCGGGGTCCAGAAGTGACACCGCTGGGGGGAAAGTGCCAGAAGTGCCCCTCCCCTTGCGGGACAGCAGTCACGTCGTGCCCCCCGAGTCCTGGGCTACAGGGACCCGGAGGAGGGAGCCACGCATCAGGAGAGGAAAGGAACTCGGCCAGTGGCTCCGGTCCCACCGTCCGCCCCCATTCTGGTGGATGGTGGCCCGTCCTCTGTCTCCCGCCACTCCCGTCTGGGGGTGAGAGAATGAGGGACGCCTGAGGGGGGGCGAGAAATGACTGCCCTGGGGACCTGTCTCTGAGGGGGACACAACCGCTCCGGGAGACCAGGAGGGGCGAGCTCACCCCGGGAGCCTGTTGCCCTGGCACGAGCCAGACTCGCCAACCCCACAAGGGCCCGGATGAGACCGTTTCTGTCAGAGGCTCAATTCCAGGAAAGACACTCGGCATGAAGTCTGGGCTCCAGCTGTGGTCGCAGAGCCGGGAGCGGAAAGACAACCTGGGACGGCCCTGCAGAGGGGCCCAAGGGCCGCTGAGCCACACGCCCAGCCGAGAGTGGGCGTCCTGCAGAGACACCTGGAGCAGCCCAACTTCGGTCAGGAAGGAGGTGAAACTGAGCAGCCCAACATCGCACAGGCAAGAGCAGAAGTCGGGCAACCAAACACGGAACAGCCAAGAGCCGGAATCGGGCAGGAGGAAAGGGAAGTCAAAAATCCAAGAATGGCTTCTTGGCAGCACGGAAAAGTGTTTGGAAAGTAAGGCCCGACCTTCAAGTAGCAGGCAAGGGAGTCTGAAAAGCCACGTTTGGAAGAGCCAAGCCGAAGGAGATGAGCCCACCGTAAGGATCAAGGCTTGGCAACGTTGAAAGTCAGGACCCGGGAGAGAGAGAGATGTGGATGCCGCAAGGGCGGTAGATGGGAACCAGTTGCCGAGCGCCCAAATCGTAGTGACGTGAGTGTGGGGCTGCTGCGGCAGCCGTAAGTGTGAGGACCAGCCACAAGTCTTTTTCTCCAGCACCGTCTTAAGTCCAAACTGTCACTAAACGAATGACCATTAAGCGAGGAGTGCCTTTAAATGCGAAATTGTGTCGGATGTCCCGTCTGTGTCTATACAGCAGCTGCCCTGCCAGTTTAGGTGGGAGGGTGGTTTCCTTCTTGGTGGCTCTTTTTTTCCCAAAGAACTTTATTATTTTCCAAAGTATTCTTCAAGGGCATCCACTCCTTCATCCAAAGCAGACAAGAAGCATAAAAATACAACCTTACATCAGGTAAACCCATCCAGTGATGAGGCCGCTACTGTATCCCCTCAGGACTTTTGTGTTCAGTCGTGTGGACTGCGTGTATGTAGTTGCCTTTCTCTTGTCATGTACTCATCTTCCGCTCTGTTTGTGTGTGTGTGTGTCTGTGTGTTTGTGTACACCCAGACTTCCTCATTCTTTGGCATCTTGTAACAATTTATATTTAATTCTTGGTTTCTTGCCTTGCCAAATGAACTCAGAGACAGCCTGCCATTGTTTAAATGGTAAATCTGTTGACAAAATCGGTATAATCTGAAAAAGAGGCAACATCCTAGGCAAAACATTCATCTTAATCACAGAAATTCTCCCCGTAAGAGACTATTGTAGTTTTTCCCATCTTAACAAGTCTTCTTTCACATCATTCCGAATTGTAACGTCGTTATTCTGAAACGACATACTCTTCTCAGTTGATAAAATCACCCCCAAATATCGAACCTTTCTCTCAGTCTTAGACCAGTCTTACTCATCAGCAATTCTTGGTTGGACAAAGTCATATTTTGGGGCAGCATCTTTGTTTTTTGTTTCTTTACTTCCAGCCCTGCCAATGACACAAACTCTCTCGAATTCTTCATGAGATGTTCTACATTATCCAAAGGCTCTTGCAATATCAAAGCATGATGAATAAAGTCCTGTAGAATTTCCTTCATTCTTTCGGCCAATATTGAAGCAAATATTTTAGAGTTGTTATTCAACAGTGAAATGGGTCTATAATTCAGTTTCAGACGCCACTCTCCCCTTTCCTGCTGCCCCAACGCTTCAGACCATCCAGATGCCACAGAGAGTGGTTGGCAGGCAAGCTGACTGGAAGTTCTGGTTCTTTTGCAAGCTTGCTTTTGGGGCTCCAGGTCTAATGGGAGCGATTAAAAGAATGTGCATGGTATCAACGAGTGTTTCTCCACCTCAGCAACCTTAAGATGGGGGAACTTCAACTCCCAGCATTGCCCAGCCAGCATGGGGAACGGCTGGCTGGAGAATCCAGGGAGTTCAAGTCCCCCCATCTTATGGTTGCTGAGGTGGAGAAACACCGAGGTCAAAGACGAAGCGCATCCCGTCTTGTTTCTCGCGGTATCCATTCATCCAAATTGACCAGGAAGGCACAAGGAGACTTTAAGTGCCTTCCGAGGAACGCATTACAAACGCCCCCTGAAGGCAGTCCGTCTAAGGGAAGCTCTGCTTCGTAGCGGGCTAGCGCGTGCTCTCCCGTCTCCTCCACACTTGGAGCCAAAACAACGCTCGTGAAATACTTGCGCACGGCTTGGATCAGCCTTGTCCTAACCTGGCATTCCTCCCGATAGGCCAGAATTGCCACGCCCAAAACCGCCCGGTTCCAATGGGGACAGACGGATTAAGGAATGTTTGTGGAGAGGTGCCAATATTCGGTCAATTTTTGGGGAGCGGCGGGCGAAAACGGGCTGATTTCTCCAGGAGGGAGCTTTCTCAGACACAGCAGCTCGGAATAACTCTGAGGTTATTTGGGGTTTTACTATATGGGTCTGTTGAGGTTTTCCTACTAACGATTAAGACTGCTATTGTACCTAATCATTTTGGCCTGGGTGAAGAGGTTGTATTTGATTGACTCCTTCACGTGGTTCATGCAAATCGCCTGGGGGGAGGAGGACCTGCCCAGACTTCTCACTTCCTCTTTTTTTTCTCTGCCGGCAATGTAGCCAAGCAAGGCTTGCTCCAAAGGGGAGCTAAGTCCTTTAAATGTGTTTTGCTTTTGTTTTGCTTCCGGTAAATAAATTATTTTTATAGAAAAGCTTGGTGTGTGACTTTTTTGACCTCTCCTGGGCTAAAGGCTTTCCCAGCATCTGCCAACAGGGTCTGTTTCGAACACAGCTCGGAATACACGAGTTTAGCATAAAGAAGCACGAGATTGCAAGAGCGTTTATCCCTTGTGTTCAGCCCACAAAATGAGACGATAAAAGGAATCCCGCCCCATCAAGTCCCGCCTACGGCGCCCCAAAGCGGATGCGTTCAACGGCTCGGCCCCAACCACAAGGTGGTGACTGTGGCGGTCCAGCAGCTGCGTTGATATTGCCTGCCATTCCGGAGATAACTTCAAATGACCAAGACCACCCACCTTGGACAGCATTGGTCCAGGATTTATCCCGCCGCCTTCTACGTTACGAAGACTGCGATCAAAACTAAAGCTTACGTTTTACAGTTCTCGGAGCGCACAGCTTTTGCCTTTTGCCAACCTAGCAGAAGAGAGATCCTGGCGTTTCCCATAGCACCCGAACCGTTACCAATCTTGTTTCATACAGGAAAACTTACCGAGGGGTCGTCCCGAGCCGGGAATGAAAAGACCCAGGCAGTGGCTGGAACAGAGGTGGGTTTCTTTCCCAAGAGCAGGTACAGCGCATGCTGGTTGGAAGGCCACCCTGTGGATTTCCCCGCCAGCCAGTTATACGCTGGAGCTTGGCTGTTGCTGTGCTACGGTGTTCCCGCCTCCTCGGAACCTGAGCGAGGTGTAATTCCCCCGGGCTGCAGAGAGGAGGCGCTGTGTGCTCAGGCCCCCTGCTGTTTGCCTTTCCTGCTCCCATGGGCCGAGTTCCCTGCGGGGCTGTGGCTTTGGCCAGGGCCTGGACGGGCCACCTCGGGAGGACATTTTTCTCATCACAATCATGACAAGATTGGCTTAGACTGCCCCATGGGGCAGCCTTTAATCAATCAATCAATCAATCAGTCAATCAGTCAATCAGTCAATCAATCAATCAATCGTGACTGGGCCAGTCACTCTCTCTCAGCCAAACTCACCCCCCAGGGTTGTGGTTGTGGGGAAAACAGGAGGAGGAAGGAGTATTAGGTACCTTTGCCACCTTGAGTTAGGTATAAAAATAATAACGGCAGAAGGGAAACTAACTAACTACACAAATGAAGGCTAAAATACAATAGAAACAGAATCCTGAAATATAAATATAACATCCAAGATGGGGATATTAAAATGTTCTTCGTTTAAATTCATGTAAGTCACAGAGGCCATGAACTATTATCATCATTATCATTTTATGGATTTATTTCTATTTCCAATTTTGTCACTGCCCATCTCACTCAAGGAGCAAATAAAACGAAGATAAACACAGGTTAAAATACAATAAAAACAGTATACTGAAATATAAAAATAAACCTACAATCCAAGAGGGAGATATTAAAAAGTTCTTAATTTAAGTTCATGTAAGTCACGGGAGCGAAGGAGAAGAAGAAGAAGTGGTGTAATAATAGCTGCTATTATTCTTATTCTGATTCGGTTTTTCTCGCACTTTTCCTAGCCAGAAGTGCAACCACAAGATGGGCTAGAGCAGCCATATAAAGGGCCATCCTAAATTAATCCTTTTTCCTTGGGATCCCCGCTTTTCTGCAGCAGCTCAAGGCTCCCATCACAACACCCCAGCGAGGTGGGCTCAGAAAAAGACTCAGGGAGCTACAACTCCCTGTTAACTCCACAGGCCATCATCCGCAGCCGTGCCTCGCACGGCTGCCCTGAGGAGGGAGCGCCCGGGGCTCGATCGCGGTGCGCTTGCCTTCGTCCTGCGCCACCGCGCAGAACGAGCCCGGACCCGCTACGCTACACCGACCCCTCCGCTGACAGCCGGCCGCCGGGAAGCCTTAAGAAGGCGACGACGCAAGACCTGCATCCGGGACCCCGCCGCGGGCTGCCATGGCAACGCGCCAGCCCCTCCCTGGCATCCCCGCGCGCGCCTCTCTCCCTCCCGCTCTCCCGCTCAGAACCTGCGGAGGGAGGGGGGAGGAGCGGAATCACGAAGCGCGCTGGAGGAGTTTTGGCCCTCGCCGCCGCCGCCGCCGCAGGCCAAGCGCGCTTTTTCCTCCTGAGCGGGGGAAGCCGGCCCGCCCGCCCGCTCTTCTTCCGGCACCGACCTCCGAAACACGGCTCCCCGGGGCCTCTTCTCCGCTCTTCGGGAGTCCCCCTCTTCTTGTTTTCATCTTTGGGGCGGGACTCCCGTACGCTGCAATGCGTGCCACGCCCCCTTTGGGGGGATCGTAGCGCTGTCTGCCGCTGCTGTTTTAGCCGCGGCAGGCAGCAAATGATTGCCCTGCCTCTTCATAAAAGCAAACCCAGCCATCGCTTCGCCTTTTCAGATCCTTCCCCTTGTCACCTCGGAAGGGAATGGCAGAGGCCCAAGGCAAGATTTAATCGGTAGGGAAACTGAAGGTCTTTTTCACCCAGAGAGGAAGGTGATCACCCAGTCAGACTCCCAAGACCTCAAGAAATCACTCTTTTTTGGTCAAGACTTAACAAAGCCTGACACGACCTAGAATAGGATGTAGAATAAACATACTCCCCGTGTAGAAAGAAGAGGTCCAAACACAGGATTTACTGCAGGGTGATTTTACATCACGGTCGCCACGTGTTGGATCAAAGGCCGGGAAGCATAATTTCACCCCATCAGGATTCACCGTTCAGGAACGGCAGATCCATCTCCACTTGTACAAACTGGAGCACGACTGGCCCAGAGAGAAGGTGCTATGGAAGTCGCCTGTCACATCTTCCGCTCTCGTAGCGCTGCGAAGGGAAGACAAAGCTTCCACTCGCGTCTTACTCCTGCAGAGTAGAGCAACCCAATCAAGGTTAAACTACCCAGGTTAGCCTAGAGAATGCGTGCCAATGGTGGGTCTGTAACTTCCCTGGGACGTTTTTTTAAGACCTTGTGGTAAGAACTCGGCCCCTGTGAACCAGAGGCTTTTCTGTCCCTGGCATACCCCAGGTTTCAAATAGTTCTCCCCCTTGAATACCCCAGGTTTCAAATAGTCGTCCCCCTTCCTCCTTTCCTCACCCCCCCCCCCCAATCTTTAAATCAAGATATATTGATCCCTTTTGGACATTTGGTTGATTTTCATGAACTGGGCCAGCTGGCTCTGAATGAAGTCCCACCCCCAGCCACCCCCCCACCCCCTGGCGGGACTAAATTTATTCATTTACAAGGTATTTTAAGATACTCAGTTGCTTCTCCTGAGACAGGCCAGCACTGGGGATTTCACTTGTTTCTTATTAGAATGACTTAGATATTGGAGTTCTGCTTTGTTTGTTTTAGGATTTGGGTGTAAGCATTTAGCATTTTTAATTAAGTTGAATCTGCTTTGGGAAGGGTTTTGTTCTGAAAAGCAGGATAAAAATGTTAAATCCTGATGAAAGGTTAGGACAGGGTTTGAGGGCATAATTGGCGACCCCTGAAATAGTGGGATCTTGGTGTTCCCAGCATTGCAAACTTGAGCTACCCATCTTCTCGGCTATTCTGCCCAAAATAACCTCATTCGGAATTCTAGATCGTGCCTGCAAATTACATCAATCCTGGGTAGTTCTAGAGGTAACCTAATCTGCCACCAGAATTAAGTTTGGATCTTCCTCTAGCTCAGGGGAAGCTAGAACTTGCTGGTAAACCAACTCTAGGTTCCTTCCTTGGATAGCTGGTGAACGAGAAAATAGGCTAAGTGAATGAGCAGCTTCACCATTTTTGGTTTCCCCAGGGGGCACTTGGGGGCATTTTCTGCAGGTGGGGACCTAGCCCAGCTGCTCTATGACACGCCCTGGGCATCGGCAGACATCAGGAGACAACTTAGCAGGCCTGGGTCATTTTGTGACCTGCCCTGAGAGGTTCAGCTCTTTGGGTGGCAATCAAGAGACAGCCTGAAATCCATACGTGGATTTCCTTTGTGCAGGTGAAATGGATTTCAGCTTTGGCTGCTCCTGGGAGCCTGGCTTCCTCCTCCTGGCCATGGCCATCCTGGCCTTTGTCCTGTTCCTAACCAGGAAGGTCTTCAATGGCCAATGCTCTGCTGACCTGGAGCGCCTCCAACCTCGGAGGAGCAGCCAAGCCAGGTCCCGAAGGTGGTCTGGAGCCCAGCAGGTGGGTGGATCACTGGCTGGTGGGCTGGGGGCGGTGGTTCTCCCCAAGGATTCAACCAGGGCTGTCCACAGGGTGTGACAAAAGAAATCACGAGACATGGCTGCCATCTTTATACATTTGACCATGCCCTGTGGACACCCTAGAACAGTTGTTCTTGAACCGTTTGACCCCCTGATCCCTTCTCCCGGTCTTGAAGGATGTCATTGGCCCCACAAGAAACCTGTCAGCATCTGTGGTTTTCCACAAGGGTCTCAGCAGCGGCAGTCCCAAACTGGACCTTCGACTCACAGACGAGCGATCCCAAATGGCTCCTCCCCCCCCACCCCAGGAATGCCTGATTCCTGCCGTGGGTAATGCCCCCCAGCTCTGCTCTGGGCCGGGAGCGGAGGGCATCCAAGGGTTTGGGAGGTCCCTGCACAGGCTGTCTTGCTGAGCACAGAGGCCGATTGGGAGGTGCCAAAAGGGGTGGGGAGCAAAGACAAGCCGTCCTGTGCTCCGAGGGCCACCTTCCTGAAGAGCTCTCGGGGAGGAGGAGGCTGCAAAACTTCAGTCTCGTGGTCTCCCCATCAAAGGTCACTTTTGTTCCTAAGCAAAGTGCTAGGAATGTTTCAACTGCCTCCTGCTGGATTCTTTGCTTGAAACCAGGTTTGCGCAGGTCTTCTGAGCAAATGGCTACGCTTGGCCACCAGGGCCTGTGCTCCAAGCGGTTGACACGGAGAAGACAGAAAGGCAGGCAGGGTCAGGAGAAAAATATAACTGTGGTCAATCTGAATTCGGTGGCTACAGTCAGAGTCTTCTCTTTCAGCACATTCTAGCAACACCCTTAATGTAGCCACCGAATTAACCGGTTTTCTGCCTTGGCCCAATGCACTGAACCTTCAGGTCAATAAAGGGATTGGTTCTGCACAATAGGCTAAACCACAAAAGATCTAATCCAAAGTAACCCAAAGCGGGAAGGGGGGAATATCACTTTTAAAATAAAAATAAAACACTGACAGCTTTGAAGTGGGCTGGGCACGGCAGCATGGATGGCTTTTCCAGCCCTGGGGAGTAAAGGCAGGACCTACTTGAGAAAGCAGCAGAGTGATTAAAACTGAAAAAGAAAAGAAAAAGAAAAAACCCTCTAAATTATATCTATTTTGATCAATTTTATTGAAAAGATCATGTATGTGAAAGGGAGACTACAGAGGCACTTTTGATATACCGCTTTCAACTTCAACATTCTACTCCCATTTTTCAACAAGGGGTGAAAAAGTCAAATGGGGCAGATGCAGGGTCTCTCTGGAAGGCACATCTGCAGCCCGGAGGCCGAGGAGCCTCTGCCCGTCAAGTAACTCCCTCTGCCCTCTCTTCCCAGCAGGGTCCCCCCAACCTCCGAGACCAGGAAGAGGACATCATGGGAATCGTAGAAGGTAACGTGAAGGCACACACACACACCCCCCGTGCCCCCGTGGCCCCGCCAGCCACAGGAAGGGCTCTTCCTCTCCCCTTTTACTCCTTATCCCAGCTCCTGGGGGGTCCCACGGCTGGCTCCCTACAGCCCACCCGGGTGCCCAGACTAAATCCCTGAAGCGCAGAGTAACCAGCCAGGTTCATGCGCTTTATGCCCCAAAGATGTTCAGCAAGGTTAAGGGCGAGATCCTTTCCTGCAGTGGGCAAGTGTAGCCGTGGGAACACAGTCTAAGTAGGACAGGGCTGTGATGCAGGCTGAAGGCTGTCTTCGGACAACATGTATCGCTTGCTTGTGGATATACTCCATTTTCCAGCCCAGAATGGCTGAGGGCTGAGTTCCTTCAAAGTCTTCAACCACTAAGCAACCAAGCCAAGCCAAGCTACCTCTGACCGTGCTTAGCACGTTCCACAATGCAGCCGCTGGGTCTTCACCTGACCTGCGGAGGCGTGTGGCAGGGACACGCCTGCTGTGGAGGAGGAATCGGTGAATCCTAATTCCTGGCAGGAGCCCAGTCCTCCCTTGACTCTCCTGCTTGATGCTTCTCCCCAAGGCCGCTTCCCCAGATTCCCAAAGACGCGACTTCCCCTCTCCAATGCTGGAAAATGCCCCTTTCTGGACTTGCAGAGCCGGAAGGGAACAGGCACGTGGTTTCTTCCTGCAGAAGGGAGCTCTCTGGCTTCTGGAAGGCCCAAAGGCTGCCTCCAGGGGATGGGGAGCTTGCTCATGTTGTCCTTCCTTACAGACCTCAGCACAGTCCTCTTCGATGATGCAGAAGAGGACCTTTTCCAGAGAGGTCAGCGTGACAGCACCGAACCACTGCTGTCCCCGGGACCGGTCTTTGCATGGATGGGACGCTCCAGGCTTTCGGACCCTCCTGAGCCCCCCCATCATGCCACAGTGCCACGGAGTGCCAGTGCTCCCAGCCCCACCATCAGCTATCTTCCGGTCACTCTGTCTAGGAAATGGAGCCCCTACATACAAAACCACCTCTACATGGTTCCCAAGAGGATGGAGACAGAGCAGACCAAGCAGAAGAAGACGTCCCACTTTTCCGGGCTGCAGAGGGCTGAGAAGGATGCCTGGCGTCCTCGCGGTTACGAGGAACGCATTTATTGCTCAGGATGCTGGAGTGTGCCAAGCGGAAGCTTCTGTTCCTCTAAGGCCAGCTCACATGACGTCAGCTCCCTCCGCACAGTGGACTACGTGCCAAGGCACCTCCGACCATCTGAGCAGGAACTCTGGGGATCCCATATGCTGAATAAGACTCTTCGGCGCCTGTGGGACGTGCCCATGCTGGTCCGGCAGTCCTTGCGGGGGTTCCATCCAGCTCCCCCACCACCCTCGGCCGTACATCTGGTCACAGCCCTCTACCTGGCAAGGATAAAGCTTCTGTTCCTCAACCAGTTGGTCCTCATCGTGCTAGAGACCCGAAGGCAGCTGGTGGTGCACGTCCGAATGATGGTCACGCAGGGCGGCGGGGTCGTCCCAGGCGGGCAGTGCAGCCGCTACGGGTGTTCGTGCCGGTCTCTCCCCCGCTTCTGAGACGGTCGACGGAGGAGTCCACGGCCATACCTCAGGCTGAGGAGGAAGCCCAGAATCAGAAGGCTTCCGCCAAAGAAATCCCCAACACCCCCAGAGGGACTTGCTCACTCTTTGCACACACAAGCTTTAGAAAGCCCCTGCGTTGTGATGGAAACAAACCACAAAGCCATTTGGCAAAGGACGCTCTGCAGGACCGAGTTTCTGCTGTGGTTTGCTACTCCCAAGACGTCAGCCACCAACCAGGAAGAGTCACCCTTTCCAGTGCTCTCCCATCTGGGCTGAGAACAGGGTGGCTCCATTCCCAAGACCTTCCCTTTGCGGAGCAGGCCATTCTGGTTCCTCGAAGCCTCGAGGTGACACCCAGAATCCGTTGTGTGGGATTGCCCACAGCACTGGTCTTTGTGCTGCTTCTTCCAAGGAATGGCTCCACCAATTCCCGGTTCTACCACTTGCAGCACCCAAGCCACTGCGGTCCGCTTTGTCGCAAGATGCACCCTGTTCCTTTCAAAGGAGATCCAGGCGGAGTTGCAGCGGCACCTTAAAAGGAAGCAGTTGCAGCACAACTGGGGGCTGCCAGGCCTGGGGCAGCGTTCCCTTTCCTGCATTCTCATGAAGGTCCCCCGACTCAAACACCAAAGGCCGGGGGGGGGGCACAGGAGTGTAAACATTCACCAGATTAAATTCTGCTTCTTTGGTCGAGAAACAAGGCAAAAGCTGGAGTTCAAGATGCAGAAAAGGGCCGTCCCCCAGAGATGGGGGTAGAGAATGTGAAATGCCAGCTGGCTAAGAGATCTCTGGAGGTTCAGCTGGGAGCCACCCCACTGCTGGTCAGACGCTCGTGGAGCTTCACCTGTGGGAAAAGCCAGAAATCCCTTCATCGATGCAGCGGTTTCTCACCTTTGGCTTGCGCGGGAGATGTGAACCACCTCGAGCCGTCCATCGTTGGGCACCATTTGCCCTCTCTCTGGGGGTTGGGCATGCGCTACGGGTGCGTCTGTGGCGTGATGGCCCCCGAGTCCCCTCCTCAGCCTCTCAGGTCCCCAGGGCAGCCTCTGAACCCAAAGAGGCGAGTCCCCCTTTCCTTCTCCAGCGCGAGTGGCTCGAGGTGGAAGTTCGTATCTGAAAGAAGAGATGCAACATGGGGGGGAGGGGCTCCTGGCTCTCGTTGAAAAATCCCTAAAAGCCTTCCTGCCGCACCCCCATCCCCAGCTGCCTCCTAACCAAACAGCTAAGATTTGGGTCAACATCTTGAAGGAGGACCTCTTCTTTTTGCCCAGGGACATCCAGAGTAAATTTGAGATCCACCCGCAGAAGGTGAAGCTATGTCAGCAGCGGGGTTTGCCAAAGGGGATCCCGGAGACGTCGAAGTTGGTGCGTCCGGGGTCCAGAAGTGACACCGCTGGGGGGAAAGTGCCAGAAGTGCCCCTCCCCTTGCGGGACAGCAGTCACGTCGTGCCCCCCGAGTCCTGGGCTACAGGGACCCGGAGGAGGGAGCCACGCATCAGGAGAGGAAAGGAACTCGGCCAGTGGCTCCGGTCCCACCGTCCGCCCCCATTCTGGTGGATGGTGGCCCGTCCTCTGTCTCCCGCCACTCCCGTCTGGGGGTGAGAGAATGGGGGACGCCTGAGGGGGGGCGAGAAATGACTGCCCTGGGGACCTGTCTCTGAGGGGGACACAACCGCTCCGGGAGACCAGGAGGGGCGAGCTCACCCCGGGAGCCTGTTGCCCTGGCACGAGCCAGACTCGCCAACCCCACAAGGGCCCGGATGAGACCGTTTCTGTCAGAGGCTCAATTCCAGGAAAGACACTCGGCATGAAGTCTGGGCTCCAGCTGTGGTCGCAGAGCCGGGAGCGGAAAGACAACCTGGGACGGCCCTGCAGAGGGGCCCAAGGGCCGCTGAGCCACACGCCCAGCCGAGAGTGGGCGTCCTGCAGAGACACCTGGAGCAGCCCAACTTCGGTCAGGAAGGAGGTGAAACTGAGCAGCCCAACATCGCACAGGCAAGAGCAGAAGTCGGGCAACCAAACACGGAACAGCCAAGAGCCGGAATCGGGCAGGAGGAAAGGGAAGTCAAAAATCCAAGAATGGCTTCTTGGCAGCACGGAAAAGTGTTTGGAAAGTAAGGCCCGACCTTCAAGTAGCAGGCAAGGGAGTCTGAAAAGCCACGTTTGGAAGAGCCAAGCCGAAGGAGATGAGCCCACCGTAAGGATCAAGGCTTGGCAACGTTGAAAGTCAGGACCCGGGAGAGAGAGAGATGTGGATGCCGCAAGGGCGGTAGATGGGAACCAGTTGCCGAGCGCCCAAATCGTAGTGACGTGAGTGTGGGGCTGCTGCGGCAGCCGTAAGTGTGAGGACCAGCCACAAGTCTTTTTCTCCAGCACCGTCTTAAGTCCAAACTGTCACTAAACGAATGACCATTAAGCGAGGAGTGCCTTTAAATGCGAAATTGTGTCGGATGTCCCGTCTGTGTCTATACAGCAGCTGCCCTGCCAGTTTAGGTGGGAGGGTGGTTTCCTTCTTGGTGGCTCTTTTTTTCCCAAAGAACTTTATTATTTTCCAAAGTATTCTTCAAGGGCATCCACTCCTTCATCCAAAGCAGACAAGAAGCATAAAAATACAACCTTACATCAGGTAAACCCATCCAGTGATGAGGCCGCTACTGTATCCCCTCAGGACTTTTGTGTTCAGTCGTGTGGACTGCGTGTATGTAGTTGCCTTTCTCTTGTCATGTACTCATCTTCCGCTCTGTTTGTGTGTGTGTGTGTCTGTGTGTTTGTGTACACCCAGACTTCCTCATTCTTTGGCATCTTGTAACAATTTATATTTAATTCTTGGTTTCTTGCCTTGCCAAATGAACTCAGAGACAGCCTGCCATTGTTTAAATGGTAAATCTGTTGACAAAATCGGTATAATCTGAAAAAGAGGCAACATCCTAGGCAAAACATTCATCTTAATCACAGAAATTCTCCCCGTAAGAGACTATTGTAGTTTTTCCCATCTTAACAAGTCTTCTTTCACATCATTCCGAATTGTAACGTCGTTATTCTGAAACGACATACTCTTCTCAGTTGATAAAATCACCCCCAAATATCGAACCTTTCTCTCAGTCTTAGACCAGTCTTACTCATCAGCAATTCTTGGTTGGACAAAGTCATATTTTGGGGCAGCATCTTTGTTTTTTGTTTCTTTACTTCCAGCCCTGCCAATGACACAAACTCTCTCGAATTCTTCATGAGATGTTCTACATTATCCAAAGGCTCTTGCAATATCAAAGCATGATGAATAAAGTCCTGTAGAATTTCCTTCATTCTTTCGGCCAATATTGAAGCAAATATTTTAGAGTTGTTATTCAACAGTGAAATGGGTCTATAATTCAGTTTCAGACGCCACTCTCCCCTTTCCTGCTGCCCCAACGCTTCAGACCATCCAGATGCCACAGAGAGTGGTTGGCAGGCAAGCTGACTGGAAGTTCTGGTTCTTTTGCAAGCTTGCTTTTGGGGCTCCAGGTCTAATGGGAGCGATTAAAAGAATGTGCATGGTATCAACGAGTGTTTCTCCACCTCAGCAACCTTAAGATGGGGGGACCAACTCCCAGCATTGCCCAGCCAGCATGGGGAACGGCTGGCTGGAGAATCCAGGGAGTTCAAGTCCCCCCATCTTATGGTTGCTGAGGTGGAGAAACACCGAGGTCAAAGACGAAGCGCATCCCGTCTTGTTTCTCGCGGTATCCATTCATCCAAATTGACCAGGAAGGCACAAGGAGACTTTAAGTGCCTTCCGAGGAACGCATTACAAACGCCCCCTGAAGGCAGTCCGTCTAAGGGAAGCTCTGCTTCGTAGCGGGCTAGCGCGTGCTCTCCCGTCTCCTCCACACTTGGAGCCAAAACAACGCTCGTGAAATACTTGCGCACGGCTTGGATCAGCCTTGTCCTAACCTGGCATTCCTCCCGATAGGCCAGAATTGCCACGCCCAAAACCGCCCGGTTCCAATGGGGACAGACGGATTAAGGAATGTTTGTGGAGAGGTGCCAATATTCGGTCAATTTTTGGGGAGCGGCGGGCGAAAACGGGCTGATTTCTCCAGGAGGGAGCTTTCTCAGACACTCTGAGGTTATTTGGGGTTTTACTATATGGGTCTGTTGAGGTTTTCCTACTAACGATTAAGACTGCTATTGTACCTAATCATTTTGGCCTGGGTGAAGAGGTTGTATTTGATTGACTCCTTCACGTGGTTCATGCAAATCGCCTGGGGGGAGGAGGACCTGCCCAGACTTCTCACTTCCTCTTTTTTTTCTCTGCCGGCAATGTAGCCAAGCAAGGCTTGCTCCAAAGGGGAGCTAAGTCCTTTAAATGTGTTTTGCTTTTGTTTTGCTTCCGGTAAATAAATTATTTTTATAGAAAAGCTTGGTGTGTGACTTTTTTGACCTCTCCTGGGCTAAAGGCTTTCCCAGCATCTGCCAACAGGGTCTGTTTCGAACACAGCTCGGAATACACGAGTTTAGCATAAAGAAGCACGAGATTGCAAGAGCGTTTATCCCTTGTGTTCAGCCCACAAAATGAGACGATAAAAGGAATCCCGCCCCATCAAGTCCCGCCTACGGCGCCCCAAAGCGGATGCGTTCAACGGCTCGGCCCCAACCACAAGGTGGTGACTGTGGCGGTCCAGCAGCTGCGTTGATATTGCCTGCCATTCCGGAGATAACTTCAAATGACCAAGACCACCCACCTTGGACAGCATTGGTCCAGGATTTATCCCGCCGCCTTCTACGTTACGAAGACTGCGATCAAAACTAAAGCTTACGTTTTACAGTTCTCGGAGCGCACAGCTTTTGCCTTTTGCCAACCTAGCAGAAGAGAGATCCTGGCGTTTCCCATAGCACCCGAACCGTTACCAATCTTGTTTCATACAGGAAAACTTACCGAGGGGTCGTCCCGAGCCGGGAATGAAAAGACCCAGGCAGTGGCTGGAACAGAGGTGGGTTTCTTTCCCAAGAGCAGGTACAGCGCATGCTGGTTGGAAGGCCACCCTGTGGATTTCCCCGCCAGCCAGTTATACGCTGGAGCTTGGCTGTTGCTGTGCTACGGTGTTCCCGCCTCCTCGGAACCTGAGCGAGGTGTAATTCCCCCGGGCTGCAGAGAGGAGGTGCTGTGTGCTCAGGCCCCCTGCTGTTTGCCTTTCCTGCTCCCATGGGCCGAGTTCCCTGCGGGGCTGTGGCTTTGGCCAGGGCCTGGACGGGCCACCTCGGGAGGACATTTTTCTCATCACAATCATGACAAGATTGGCTTAGACTGCCCCATGGGGCAGCCTTTAATCAATCAATCAATCAATCAATCAATCAATCAATCGTGACTGGGCCAGTCACTCTCTCTCAGCCAAACTCACCCCCCAGGGTTGTGGTTGTGGGGAAAACAGGAGGAGGAAGGAGTATTAGGTACCTTTGCCACCTTGAGTTAGGTATAAAAATAATAACGGCAGAAGGGAAACTAACTAACTACACAAATGAAGGCTAAAATACAATAGAAACAGAATCCTGAAATATAAATATAACATCCAAGATGGGGATATTAAAATGTTCTTCGTTTAAATTCATGTAAGTCACAGAGGCCATGAACTATTATCATCATTATCATTTTATGGATTTATTTCTATTTCTAATTTTGTCACTGCCCATCTCACTCAAGGAGCAAATAAAACGAAGATAAACACAGGTTAAAATACAATAAAAACAGTATACTGAAATATAAAAATAAACCTACAATCCAAGAGGGAGATATTAAAAAGTTCTTAATTTAAGTTCATGTAAGTCACGGGAGCGAAGGAGAAGAAGAAGAAGTGGTGTAATAATAGCTGTTATTATTCTTATTCTGATTCGGTTTTTCTCGCACTTTTCCTAGCCAGAAGTGCAACCACAAGATGGGCTAGAGCAGCCATATAAAGGGCCATCCTAAATTAATCCTTTTTCCTTGGGATCCCCGCTTTTCTGCAGCAGCTCAAGGCTCCCATCACAACACCCCAGCGAGGTGGGCTCAGAAAAAGACTCAGGGAGCTACAACTCCCTGTTAACTCCACAGGCCATCATCCGCAGCCGTGCCTCGCACGGCTGCCCTGAGGAGGGAGCGCCCGGGGCTCGATCGCGGTGCGCTTGCCTTCGTCCTGCGCCACCGCGCAGAACGAGCCCGGACCCGCTACGCTACACCGACCCCTCCGCTGACAGCCGGCCGCCGGGAAGCCTTAAGAAGGCGACGACGCAAGACCTGCATCCGGGACCCCGCCGCGGGCTGCCATGGCAACGCGCCAGCCCCTCCCTGGCATCCCCGCGCGCGCCTCTCTCCCTCCCGCTCTCCCGCTCAGAACCTGCGGAGGGAGGGAGGGGGGAGGAGCGGAATCACGAAGCGCGCTGGAGGAGGTTTGGCCCTCGCCGCCGCCGCAGGCCAAGCGCGCTTTTTCCTCCTGAGCGGGGGAAGCCGGCCCGCCCGCCCGCTCTTCTTCCGGCACCGACCTCCGAAACACGGCTCCCCGGGGCCTCTTCTCCGCTCTTCGGGAGTCCCCCTCTTCTTGTTTTCATCTTTGGGGCGGGACTCCCGTACGCTGCAATGCGTGCCACGCCCCCTTTGGGGGGATCGTAGCGCTGTCTGCCGCTGCTGTTTTAGCCGCGGCAGGCAGCAAATGATTGCCCTGCCTCTTCATAAAAGCAAACCCAGCCATCGCTTCGCCTTTTCAGATCCTTCCCCTTGTCACCTCGGAAGGGAATGGCAGAGGCCCAAGGCAAGATTCCCAAGGTAGGGAAACTGAAGGTCTTTTTCACCCAGAGAGGAAGGTGATCCCCCAGTCAGACTCCCAAGACCTAAAGAAATCACTCTTTTTTGGTCAAGACTTAACAAAGCCTGACACGACCTAGAATAGGATGTAGAATAAACATACTCCCCGTGTAGAAAGAAGAGGTCCAAACACAGGATTTACTGCAGGGTGATTTTACACCACGGTCGCCACGTGTTGGATCAAAGGCCGGGAAGCATAATTTCACCCCATCAGGATTCACCGTTCAGGAATGGCAGATCCATCTCCACTTGTACAAACTGGAGCACGACTGGCCCAGAGAGAAGGTGCTATGGAAGTCGCCTGTCACATCTTCCGCTCTCGTAGCGCTGCGAAGGGAAGACAAAGCTTCCACTCGCGTCTTACTCCTGCAGAGTAGAGCAACCCAATCAAGGTTAAACTACCCAGGTTAGCCTAGAGAATGCGTGCCAATGGTGGGTCTGTAACTTCCCTGGGACGTTTTTTTAAGACCTTGTGGTAAGAACTCGGCCCCTGTGAACCAGAGGCTTTTCTGTCCCTGGCATACCCCAGGTTTCAAATAGTTCTCCCCCTTGAATACCCCAGGTTTCAAATAGTCGTCCCCCTTCCTCCTTTCCTCACCCCCCCCCCAATCTTTAAATCAAGATATATTGATCCCTTTTGGACATTTGGTTGATTTTCATGAACTGGGCCAGCTGGCTCTGAATGAAGTCCCACCCCCAGCCACCCCCCCACCCCCTGGCGGGACTAAATTTATTCATTTACAAGGTATTTTAAGATACTCAGTTGCTTCTCCTGAGACAGGCCAGCACTGGGGATTTCACTTGTTTCTTATTAGAATGACTTAGATATTGGAGTTCTGCTTTGTTTGTTTTAGGATTTGGGTGTAAGCATTTAGCATTTTTAATTAAGTTGAATCTGCTTTGGGAAGGGTTTTGTTCTGAAAAGCAGGATAAAAATGTTAAATCCTGATGAAAGGTTAGGACAGGGTTTGAGGGCATAATTGGCGACCCCTGAAATAGTGGGATCTTGGTGTTCCCAGCATTGCAAACTTGAGCTACCCATCTTCTCGGCTATTCTGCCCAAAATAACCTCATTCGGAATTCTAGATCGTGCCTGCAAATTACATCAATCCTGGGTAGTTCTAGAGGTAACCTAATCTGCCACCAGAATTAAGTTTGGATCTTCCTCTAGCTCAGGGGAAGCTAGAACTTGCTGGTAAACCAACTCTAGGTTCCTTCCTTGGATAGCTGGTGAACGAGAAAATAGGCTAAGTGAATGAGCAGCTTCACCATTTTTGGTTTCCCCAGGGGGCACTTGGGGGCATTGTCTGCAGGTGGGGACCTAGCCCAGCTGCTCTATGACACGCCCTGGGCATCGGCAGACATCAGGAGACAACTTAGCAGGCCTGGGTCATTTTGTGACCTGCCCTGAGAGGTTCAGCTCTTTGGGTGGCAATCAAGAGACAGCCTGAAATCCATACGTGGATTTCCTTTGTGCAGGTGAAATGGATTTCAGCTTTGGCTGCTCCTGGGAGCCTGGCTTCCTCCTCCTGGCCATGGCCATCCTGGCCTTTGTCCTGTTCCTAACCAGGAAGGTCTTCAATGGCCAATGCTCTGCTGACCTGGAGCGCCTCCAACCTCGGAGGAGCAGCCAAGCCAGGTCCCGAAGGTGGTCTGGAGCCCAGCAGGTGGGTGGATCACTGGCTGGTGGGCTGGGGGCGGTGGTTCTCCCCAAGGATTCAACCAGGGCTGTCCACAGGGTGTGACAAAAGAAATCACGAGACATGGCTGCCATCTTTATACATTTGACCATGCCCTGTGGACACCCTAGAACAGTTGTTCTTGAACCGTTTGACCCCCTGATCCCTTCTCCCGGTCTTGAAGGATGTCATTGGCCCCACAAGAAACCTGTCAGCATCTGTGGTTTTCCACAAGGGTCTCAGCAGCGGCAGTCCCAAACTGGACCTTCGACTCACAGACGAGCGATCCCAAATGGCTCCTCCCCCCCCACCCCAGGAATGCCCGATTCCTGCCGTGGGTAATGCCCCCCAGCTCTGCTCTGGGCCGGGAGCGGAGGGCATCCAAGGGTTTGGGAGGTCCCTGCACAGGCCGTCTTGCTGAGCACAGAGGCCGATTGGGAGGTGCCAAAAGGGGTGGGGAGCAAAGACAAGCCGTCCTGTGCTCCGAGGGCCACCTTCCTGAAGAGCTCTCGGGGAGGAGGAGGCTGCAAAACTTCAGTCTCGTGGTCTCCCCATCAAAGGTCACTTTTGTTCCTAAGCAAAGTGCTAGGAATGTTTCAACTGCCTCCTGCTGGATTCTTTGCTTGAAACCAGGTTTGCGCAGGTCTTCTGAGCAAATGGCTACGCTTGGCCACCAGGGCCTGTGCTCCAAGCGGTTGACACGGAGAAGACAGAAAGGCAGGCAGGGTCAGGAGAAAAATATAACTGTGGTCAATCTGAATTCGGTGGCTACAGTCAGAGTCTTCTCTTTCAGCACATTCTAGCAACACCCTGAATGTAGCCACCGAATTAACTGGTTTTCTGCCTTGGCCCAATGCACTGAACCTTCAGGTCAATAAAGGGATTGGTTCTGCACAATAGGCTAAACCACAAAAGATCTAATCCAAAGTAACCCAAAGCGGGAAGGGGGGAATATCACTTTTAAAATAAAAATAAAACACTGACAGCTTTGAAGTGGGCTGGGCACGGCAGCATGGATGGCTTTTCCAGCCCTGGGGAGTAAAGGCAGGACCTACTTGAGAAAGCAGCAGAGTGATTAAAACTGAAAAAGAAAAGAAAAAGAAAAAACCCTCTAAATTATATCTATTTTGATCAATTTTATTGAAAAGATCATGTATGTGAAAGGGAGACTACAGAGGCACTTTTGATATACTGCTTTCAACTTCAACATTCTACTCCCATTTTTCAACAAGGGGTGAAAAAGTCAAATGGGGCAGATGCAGGGTCTCTCTGGAAGGCACATCTGCAGCCCGGAGGCCGAGGAGCCTCTGCCCATCAAGTAACTCCCTCTGCCCTCTCTTCCCAGCAGGGTCCCCCCAACCTCCGAGACCAGGAAGAGGACATCATGGGAATCGTAGAAGGTAACGTGAAGGCACACACACACACACCCCGTGCCCCCGTGGCCCCGCCAGCCACAGGAAGGGCTCTTCCTCTCCCCTTTTACTCCTTATCCCAGCTCCTGGGGGGTCCCACGGCTGGCTCCCTACAGCCCACCCGGGTGCCCAGACTAAATCCCTGAAGCGCAGAGTAACCAGCCAGGTTCATGCGCTTTATGCCCCAAAGATGTTCAGCAAGGTTAAGGGCGAGATCCTTTCCTGCAGTGGGCAAGTGTAGCCGTGGGAACACAGTCTAAGTAGGACAGGGCTGTGATGCAGGCTGAAGGCTGTCTTCGGACAACATGTATCGCTTGCTTGTGGATATACTCCATTTTCCAGCCCAGAATGGCTGAGGGCTGAGTTCCTTCAAAGTCTTCAACCACTAAGCAACCAAGCCAAGCCAAGCTACCTCTGACCGTGCTTAGCACGTTCCACAATGCAGCCGCTGGGTCTTCACCTGACCTGCGGAGGCGTGTGGCAGGGACACGCCTGCTGTGGAGGAGGAATCGGTGAATCCTAATTCCTGGCAGGAGCCCAGTCCTCCCTTGACTCTCCTGCTTGATGCTTCTCCCCAAGGCCGCTTCCCCAGATTCCCAAAGACGCGACTTCCCCTCTCCAATGCTGGAAAATGCCCCTTTCTGGACTTGCAGAGCCGGAAGGGAACAGGCACGTGGTTTCTTCCTGCAGAAGGGAGCTCTCTGGCTTCTGGAAGGCCCAAAGGCTGCCTCCAGGGGATGGGGAGCTTGCTCATGTTGTCCTTCCTTACAGACCTCAGCACAGTCCTCTTCGATGATGCAGAAGAGGACCTTTTCCAGAGAGGTCAGCGTGACAGCACCGAACCACTGCTGTCCCCGGGACCGGTCTTTGCATGGATGGGACGCTCCAGGCTTTCGGACCCTCCTGAGCCCCCCCATCATGCCACAGTGCCACGGAGTGCCAGTGCTCCCAGCCCCACCATCAGCTATCTTCCGGTCACTCTGTCTAGGAAATGGAGCCCCTACATACAAAACCACCTCTACATGGTTCCCAAGAGGATGGAGACAGAGCAGGCCAAGCAGAAGAAGACGTCCCACTTTTCCGGGCTGCAGAGGGCTGAGAAGGATGCCTGGCGTCCTCGCGGTTACGAGGAACGCATTTATTGCTCAGGATGCTGGAGTGTGCCAAGCGGAAGCTTCTGTTCCTCTAAGGCCAGCTCACATGACGTCAGCTCCCTCCGCACAGTGGACTACGTGCCAAGGCACCTCCGACCATCTGAGCAGGAACTCTGGGGATCCCATATGCTGAATAAGACTCTTCGGCGCCTGTGGGACGTGCCCATGCTGGTCCGGCAGTCCTTGCGGGGGTTCCATCCAGCTCCCCCACCACCCTCGGCCGTACATCTGGTCACAGCCCTCTACCTGGCAAGGATAAAGCTTCTGTTCCTCAACCAGTTGGTCCTCATCGTGCTAGAGACCCGAAGGCAGCTGGTGGTGCACGTCCGAATGATGGTCACGCAGGGCGGCGGGGTCGTCCCAGGCGGGCAGTGCAGCCGCTACGGGTGTTCGTGCCGGTCTCTCCCCCGCTTCTGAGACGGTCGACGGAGGAGTCCACGGCCATACCTCAGGCTGAGGAGGAAGCCCAGAATCAGAAGGCTTCCGCCAAAGAAATCCCCAACACCCCCAGAGGGACTTGCTCACTCTTTGCACACACAAGCTTTAGAAAGCCCCTGCGTTGTGATGGAAACAAACCACAAAGCCATTTGGCAAAGGACGCTCTGCAGGACCGAGTTTCTGCTGTGGTTTGCTACTCCCAAGACGTCAGCCACCAACCAGGAAGAGTCACCCTTTCCCGTGCTCTCCCATCTGGGCTGAGAACAGGGTGGCTCCATTCCCAAGACCTTCCCTTTGCGGAGCAGGCCATTCTGGTTCCTCGAAGCCTCGAGGTGACACCCAGAATCCGTTGTGTGGGATTGCCCACAGCACTGGTCTTTGTGCTGCTTCTTCCAAGGAATGGCTCCACCAATTCCCGGTTCTACCACTTGCAGCACCCAAGCCACTGCGGTCCGCTTTGTCGCAAGATGCACCCTGTTCCTTTCAAAGGAGATCCAGGCGGAGTTGCAGCGGCACCTTAAAAGGAAGCAGTTGCAGCACAACTGGGGGCTGCCAGGCCTGGGGCAGCGTTCCCTTTCCTGCATTCTCATGAAGGTCCCCCGACTCAAACACCAAAGGCCGGGGGGGGGGCACAGGAGTGTAAACATTCACCAGATTAAATTCTGCTTCTTTGGTCGAGAAACAAGGCAAAAGCTGGAGTTCAAGATGCAGAAAAGGGCCGTCCCCCAGAGATGGGGGTAGAGAATGTGAAATGCCAGCTGGCTAAGAGATCTCTGGAGGTTCAGCTGGGAGCCACCCCACTGCTGGTCAGACGCTCGTGGAGCTTCACCTGTGGGAAAAGCCAGAAATCCCTTCATCGATGCAGCGGTTTCTCACCTTTGGCTTGCGCGGGAGATGTGAACCACCTCGAGCCGTCCATCGTTGGGCACCATTTGCCCTCTCTCTGGGGGTTGGGCATGCGCTACGGGTGCGTCTGTGGCGTGATGGCCCCCGAGTCCCCTCCTCAGCCTCTCAGGTCCCCAGGGCAGCCTCTGAACCCAAAGAGGCGAGTCCCCCTTTCCTTCTCCAGCGCGAGTGGCTCGAGGTGGAAGTTCGTATCTGAAAGAAGAGATGCAACATGGGGGGGAGGGGCTCCTGGCTCTCGTTGAAAAATCCCTAAAAGCCTTCCTGCCGCACCCCCATCCCCAGCTGCCTCCTAACCAAAAAGCTAAGATTTGGGTCAACATCTTGAAGGAGGACCTCTTCTTTTTGCCCAGGGACATCCAGAGTAAATTTGAGATCCACCCGCAGAAGGTGAAGCTATGTCAGCAGCGGGGTTTGCCAAAGGGGATCCCGGAGACGTCGAAGTTGGTGCGTCCGGGGTCCAGAAGTGACACCGCTGGGGGGAAAGTGCCAGAAGTGCCCCTCCCCTTGCGGGACAGCAGTCACGTCGTGCCCCCCGAGTCCTGGGCTACAGGGACCCGGAGGAGGGAGCCACGCATCAGGAGAGGAAAGGAACTCGGCCAGTGGCTCCGGTCCCACCGTCCGCCCCCATTCTGGTGGATGGTGGCCCGTCCTCTGTCTCCCGCCACTCCCGTCTGGGGGTGAGAGAATGGGGGACGCCTGAGGGGGGGCGAGAAATGACTGCCCTGGGGACCTGTCTCTGAGGGGGACACAACCGCTCCGGGAGACCAGGAGGGGCGAGCTCACCCCGGGAGCCTGTTGCCCTGGCACGAGCCAGACTCGCCAACCCCACAAGGGCCCGGATGAGACCGTTTCTGTCAGAGGCTCAATTCCAGGAAAGACACTCGGCATGAAGTCTGGGCTCCAGCTGTGGTCGCAGAGCCGGGAGCGGAAAGACAACCTGGGACGGCCCTGCAGAGGGGCCCAAGGGCCGCTGAGCCACACGCCCAGCCGAGAGTGGGCGTCCTGCAGAGACACCTGGAGCAGCCCAACTTCGGTCAGGAAGGAGGTGAAACTGAGCAGCCCAACATCGCACAGGCAAGAGCAGAAGTCGGGCAACCAAACACGGAACAGCCAAGAGCCGGAATCGGGCAGGAGGAAAGGGAAGTCAAAAATCCAAGAATGGCTTCTTGGCAGCACGGAAAAGTGTTTGGAAAGTAAGGCCCGACCTTCAAGTAGCAGGCAAGGGAGTCTGAAAAGCCACGTTTGGAAGAGCCAAGCCGAAGGAGATGAGCCCACCGTAAGGATCAAGGCTTGGCAACGTTGAAAGTCAGGACCCGGGAGAGAGAGAGATGTGGATGCCGCAAGGGCGGTAGATGGGAACCAGTTGCCGAGCGCCCAAATCGTAGTGATGTGAGTGTGGGGCTGCTGCGGCAGCCGTAAGTGTGAGGACCAGCCACAAGTCTTTTTCTCCAGCACCGTCTTAAGTCCAAACTGTCACTAAACGAATGACCATTAAGCGAGGAGTGCCTTTAAATGCGAAATTGTGTCGGATGTCCCGTCTGTGTCTATACAGCAGCTGCCCTGCCAGTTTAGGTGGGAGGGTGGTTTCCTTCTTGGTGGCTCTTTTTTTCCCAAAGAACTTTATTATTTTCCAAAGTATTCTTCAAGGGCATCCACTCCTTCATCCAAAGCAGACAAGAAGCATAAAAATACAACCTTACATCAGGTAAACCCATCCAGTGATGAGGCCGCTACTGTATCCCCTCAGGACTTTTGTGTTCAGTCGTGTGGACTGCGTGTATGTAGTTGCCTTTCTCTTGTCATGTACTCATCTTCCGCTCTGTTTGTGTGTGTGTGTGTCTGTGTGTTTGTGTACACCCAGACTTCCTCATTCTTTGGCATCTTGTAACAATTTATATTTAATTCTTGGTTTCTTGCCTTGCCAAATGAACTCAGAGACAGCCTGCCATTGTTTAAATGGTAAATCTGTTGACAAAATCGGTATAATCTGAAAAAGAGGCAACATCCTAGGCAAAACATTCATCTTAATCACAGAAATTCTCCCCGTAAGAGACTATTGTAGTTTTTCCCATCTTAACAAGTCTTCTTTCACATCATTCCGAATTGTAACGTCGTTATTCTGAAACGACATACTCTTCTCAGTTGATAAAATCACCCCCAAATATCGAACCTTTCTCTCAGTCTTAGACCAGTCTTACTCATCAGCAATTCTTGGTTGGACAAAGTCATATTTTGGGGCAGCATCTTTGTTTTTTGTTTCTTTACTTCCAGCCCTGCCAATGACACAAACTCTCTCGAATTCTTCATGAGATGTTCTACATTATCCAAAGGCTCTTGCAATATCAAAGCATGATGAATAAAGTCCTGTAGAATTTCCTTCATTCTTTCGGCCAATATTGAAGCAAATATTTTAGAGTTGTTATTCAACAGTGAAATGGGTCTATAATTCAGTTTCAGACGCCACTCTCCCCTTTCCTGCTGCCCCAACGCTTCAGACCATCCAGATGCCACAGAGAGTGGTTGGCAGGCAAGCTGACTGGAAGTTCTGGTTCTTTTGCAAGCTTGCTTTTGGGGCTCCAGGTCTAATGGGAGCGATTAAAAGAATGTGCATGGTATCAACGAGTGTTTCTCCACCTCAGCAACCTTAAGATGGGGGGACCAACTCCCAGCATTGCCCAGCCAGCATGGGGAACGGCTGGCTGGAGAATCCAGGGAGTTCAAGTCCCCCCATCTTATGGTTGCTGAGGTGGAGAAACACCGAGGTCAAAGACGAAGCGCATCCCGTCTTGTTTCTCGCGGTATCCATTCATCCAAATTGACCAGGAAGGCACAAGGAGACTTTAAGTGCCTTCCGAGGAACGCATTACAAACGCCCCCTGAAGGCAGTCCGTCTAAGGGAAGCTCTGCTTCGTAGCGGGCTAGCGCGTGCTCTCCCGTCTCCTCCACACTTGGAGCCAAAACAACGCTCGTGAAATACTTGCGCACGGCTTGGATCAGCCTTGTCCTAACCTGGCATTCCTCCCGATAGGCCAGAATTGCCACGCCCAAAACCGCCCGGTTCCAATGGGGACAGACGGATTAAGGAATGTTTGTGGAGAGGTGCCAATATTCGGTCAATTTTTGGGGAGCGGCGGGCGAAAACGGGCTGATTTCTCCAGGAGGGAGCTTTCTCAGACACAGCAGCTCGGAATAACTCTGAGGTTATTTGGGGTTTTACTATATGGGTCTGTTGAGGTTTTCCTACTAACGATTAAGACTGCTATTGTACCTAATCATTTTGGCCTGGGTGAAGAGGTTGTATTTGATTGACTCCTTCACGTGGTTCATGCAAATCGCCTGGGGGGAGGAGGACCTGCCCAGACTTCTCACTTCCTCTTTTTTTTCTCTGCCGGCAATGTAGCCAAGCAAGGCTTGCTCCAAAGGGGAGCTAAGTCCTTTAAATGTGTTTTGCTTTTGTTTTGCTTCCGGTAAATAAATTATTTTTATAGAAAAGCTTGGTGTGTGACTTTTTTGACCTCTCCTGGGCTAAAGGCTTTCCCAGCATCTGCCAACAGGGTCTGTTTCGAACACAGCTCGGAATACACGAGTTTAGCATAAAGAAGCACGAGATTGCAAGAGCGTTTATCCCTTGTGTTCAGCCCACAAAATGAGACGATAAAAGGAATCCCGCCCCATCAAGTCCCGCCTACGGCGCCCCAAAGCGGATGCGTTCAACGGCTCGGCCCCAACCACAAGGTGGTGACTGTGGCGGTCCAGCAGCTGCGTTGATATTGCCTGCCATTCCGGAGATAACTTCAAATGACCAAGACCACCCACCTTGGACAGCATTGGTCCAGGATTTATCCCGCCGCCTTCTAGGTTACGAAGACTGCGATCAAAACTAAAGCTTACGTTTTACAGTTCTCGGAGCGCACAGCTTTTGCCTTTTGCCAATCTAGCAGAAGAGAGATCCTGGCGTTTCCCATAGCACCCGAACCGTTACCAATCTTGTTTCATACAGGAAAACTTACCGAGGGGTCGTCCCGAGCCGGGAATGAAAAGACCCAGGCAGTGGCTGGAACAGAGGTGGGTTTCTTTCCCAAGAGCAGGTACAGCGCATGCTGGTTGGAAGGCCACCCTGTGGATTTCCCCGCCAGCCAGTTATACGCTGGAGCTTGGCTGTTGCTGTGCTACGGTGTTCCCGCCTCCTCGGAACCTGAGCGAGGTGTAATTCCCCCGGGCTGCAGAGAGGAGGCGCTGTGTGCTCAGGCCCCCTGCTGTTTGCCTTTCCTGCTCCCATGGGCCGAGTTCCCTGCGGGGCTGTGGCTTTGGCCAGGGCCTGGACGGGCCACCTCGGGAGGACATTTTTCTCATCACAATCATGACAAGATTGGCTTAGACTGCCCCATGGGGCAGCCTTTAATCAATCAATCAATCAGTCAATCAATCAATCGTGACTGGGCCAGTCACTCTCTCTCAGCCAAACTCACCCCCCAGGGTTGTGGTTGTGGGGAAAACAGGAGGAGGAAGGAGTATTAGGTACCTTTGCCACCTTGAGTTAGGTATAAAAATAATAACGGCAGAAGGGAAACTAACTAACTACACAAATGAAGGCTAAAATACAATAGAAACAGAATCCTGAAATATAAATATAACATCCAAGATGGGGATATTAAAATGTTCTTCGTTTAAATTCATGTAAGTCACAGAGGCCATGAACTATTATCATCATTATAATTTTATGGATTTATTTCTATTTCCAATTTTGTCACTGCCCATCTCACTCAAGGAGCAAATAAAACGAAGATAAACACAGGTTAAAATACAATAAAAACAGTATACTGAAATATAAAAATAAACCTACAATCCAAGAGGGAGATATTAAAAAGTTCTTAATTTAAGTTCATGTAAGTCACGGGAGCGAAGGAGAAGAAGAAGAAGTGGTGTAATAATAGCTGCTATTATTCTTATTCTGATTCGGTTTTTCTCGCACTTTTCCTAGCCAGAAGTGCAACCACAAGATGGGCTAGAGCAGCCATATAAAGGGCCATCCTAAATTAATCCTTTTTCCTTGGGATCCCCGCTTTTCTGCAGCAGCTCAAGGCTCCCATCACAACACCCCAGCGAGGTGGGCTCAGAAAAAGACTCAGGGAGCTACAACTCCCTGTTAACTCCACAGGCCATCATCCGCAGCCGTGCCTCGCACGGCTGCCCTGAGGAGGGAGCGCCCGGGGCTCGATCGCGGTGCGCTTGCCTTCGTCCTGCGCCACCGCGCAGAACGAGCCCGGACCCGCTACGCTACACCGACCCCTCCGCTGACAGCCGGCCGCCGGGAAGCCTTAAGAAGGCGACGACGCAAGACCTGCATCCGGGACCCCGCCGCGGGCTGCCATGGCAACGCGCCAGCCCCTCCCTGGCATCCCCGCGCGCGCCTCTCTCCCTCCCGCTCTCCCGCTCAGAACCTGCGGAGGGAGGGAGGGGGGAGGAGCGGAATCACGAAGCGCGCTGGAGGAGTTTTGGCCCTCGCCGCCGCCGCAGGCCAAGCGCGCTTTTTCCTCCTGAGCGGGGGAAGCCGGCCCGCCCGCCCGCTCTTCTTCCGGCACCGACCTCCGAAACACGGCTCCCCGGGGCCTCTTCTCCGCTCTTCGGGAGTCCCCCTCTTCTTGTTTTCATCTTTGGGGCGGGACTCCCGTACGCTGCAATGCGTGCCACGCCCCCTTTGGGGGGATCGTAGCGCTGTCTGCCGCTGCTGTTTTAGCCGCGGCAGGCAGCAAATGATTGCCCTGCCTCTTCATAAAAGCAAACCCAGCCATCGCTTCGCCTTTTCAGATCCTTCCCCTTGTCACCTCGGAAGGGAATGGCAGAGGCCCAAGGCAAGATTCCCAAGGTAGGGAAACTGAAGGTCTTTTTCACCCAGAGAGGAAGGTGATCCCCCAGTCAGACTCCCAAGACCTAAAGAAATCACTCTTTTTTGGTCAAGACTTAACAAAGCCTGACACGACCTAGAATAGGATGTAGAATAAACATACTCCCCGTGTAGAAAGAAGAGGTCCAAACACAGGATTTACTGCAGGGTGATTTTACACCACGGTCGCCACGTGTTGGATCAAAGGCCGGGAAGCATAATTTCACCCCATCAGGATTCACCGTTCAGGAATGGCAGATCCATCTCCACTTGTACAAACTGGAGCACGACTGGCCCAGAGAGAAGGTGCTATGGAAGTCGCCTGTCACATCTTCCGCTCTCGTAGCGCTGCGAAGGGAAGACAAAGCTTCCACTCGCGTCTTACTCCTGCAGAGTAGAGCAACCCAATCAAGGTTAAACTACCCAGGTTAGCCTAGAGAATGCGTGCCAATGGTGGGTCTGTAACTTCCCTGGGACGTTTTTTTAAGACCTTGTGGTAAGAACTCGGCCCCTGTGAACCAGAGGCTTTTCTGTCCCTGGCATACCCCAGGTTTCAAATAGTTCTCCCCCTTGAATACCCCAGGTTTCAAATAGTCGTCCCCCTTCCTCCTTTCCTCACCCCCCCCCCCCAATCTTTAAATCAAGATATATTGATCCCTTTTGGACATTTGGTTGATTTTCATGAACTGGGCCAGCTGGCTCTGAATGAAGTCCCACCCCCAGCCACCCCCCCACCCCCTGGCGGGACTAAATTTATTCATTTACAAGGTATTTTAAGATACTCAGTTGCTTCTCCTGAGACAGGCCAGCACTGGGGATTTCACTTGCTTCTTATTAGAATGACTTAGATATTGGAGTTCTGCTTTGTTTGTTTTAGGATTTGGGTGTAAGCATTTAGCATTTTTAATTAAGTTGAATCTGCTTTGGGAAGGGTTTTGTTCTGAAAAGCAGGATAAAAATGTTAAATCCTGATGAAAGGTTAGGACAGGGTTTGAGGGCATAATTGGCGACCCCTGAAATAGTGGGATCTTGGTGTTCCCAGCATTGCAAACTTGAGCTACCCATCTTCTCGGCTATTCTGCCCAAAATAACCTCATTCGGAATTCTAAATCGTGCCTGCAAATTACATCAATCCTGGGTAGTTCTAGAGGTAACCTAATCTGCCACCAGAATTAAGTTTGGATCTTCCTCTAGCTCAGGGGAAGCTAGAACTTGCTGGTAAACCAACTCTAGGTTCCTTCCTTGGATAGCTGGTGAACGAGAAAATAGGCTAAGTGAATGAGCAGCTTCACCATTTTTGGTTTCCCCAGGGGGCACTTGGGGGCATTGTCTGCAGGTGGGGACCTAGCCCAGCTGCTCTATGACACGCCCTGGGCATCGGCAGACATCAGGAGACAACTTAGCAGGCCTGGGTCATTTTGTGACCTGCCCTGAGAGGTTCAGCTCTTTGGGTGGCAATCAAGAGACAGCCTGAAATCCATACGTGGATTTCCTTTGTGCAGGTGAAATGGATTTCAGCTTTGGCTGCTCCTGGGAGCCTGGCTTCCTCCTCCTGGCCATGGCCATCCTGGCCTTTGTCCTGTTCCTAACCAGGAAGGTCTTCAATGGCCAATGCTCTGCTGACCTGGAGCGCCTCCAACCTCGGAGGAGCAGCCAAGCCAGGTCCCGAAGGTGGTCTGGAGCCCAGCAGGTGGGTGGATCACTGGCTGGTGGGCTGGGGGCGGTGGTTCTCCCCAAGGATTCAACCAGGGCTGTCCACAGGGTGTGACAAAAGAAATCACGAGACATGGCTGCCATCTTTATACATTTGACCATGCCCTGTGGACACCCTAGAACAGTTGTTCTTGAACCGTTTGACCCCCTGATCCCTTCTCCCGGTCTTGAAGGATGTCATTGGCCCCACAAGAAACCTGTCAGCATCTGTGGTTTTCCACAAGGGTCTCAGCAGCGGCAGTCCCAAACTGGACCTTCGACTCACAGACGAGCGATCCCAAATGGCTCCTCCCCCCCCACCCCAGGAATGCCCGATTCCTGCCGTGGGTAATGCCCCCCAGCTCTGCTCTGGGCCGGGAGCGGAGGGCATCCAAGGGTTTGGGAGGTCCCTGCACAGGCCGTCTTGCTGAGCACAGAGGCCGATTGGGAGGTGCCAAAAGGGGTGGGGAGCAAAGACAAGCCGTCCTGTGCTCCGAGGGCCACCTTCCTGAAGAGCTCTCGGGGAGGAGGAGGCTGCAAAACTTCAGTCTCGTGGTCTCCCCATCAAAGGTCACTTTTGTTCCTAAGCAAAGTGCTAGGAATGTTTCAACTGCCTCCTGCTGGATTCTTTGCTTGAAACCAGGTTTGCGCAGGTCTTCTGAGCAAATGGCTACGCTTGGCCACCAGGGCCTGTGCTCCAAGCGGTTGACACGGAGAAGACAGAAAGGCAGGCAGGGTCAGGAGAAAAATATAACTGTGGTCAATCTGAATTCGGTGGCTACAGTCAGAGTCTTCTCTTTCAGCACATTCTAGCAACACCCTGAATGTAGCCACTGAATTAACCGGTTTTCTGCCTTGGCCCAATGCACTGAACCTTCAGGTCAATAAAGGGATTGGTTCTGCACAATAGGCTAAACCACAAAAGATCTAATCCAAAGTAACCCAAAGCGGGAAGGGGGGAATATCACTTTTAAAATAAAAATAAAACACTGACAGCTTTGAAGTGGGCTGGGCACGGCAGCATGGATGGCTTTTCCAGCCCTGGGGAGTAAAGGCAGGACCTACTTGAGAAAGCAGCAGAGTGATTAAAACTGAAAAAGGAAAGAAAAAGAAAAAACCCTCTAAATTATATCTATTTTGATCAATTTTATTGAAAAGATCATGTATGTGAAAGGGAGACTACAGAGGCACTTTTGATATACCGCTTTCAACTTCAACATTCTACTCCCATTTTTCAACAAGGGGTGAAAAAGTCAAATGGGGCAGATGCAGGGTCTCTCTGGAAGGCACATCTGCAGCCCGGAGGCCGAGGAGCCTCTGCCCGTCAAGTAACTCCCTCTGCCCTCTCTTCCCAGCAGGGTCCCCCCAACCTCCGAGACCAGGAAGAGGACATCATGGGAATCGTAGAAGGTAACGTGAAGGCACACACACACACCCCCCGTGCCCCCGTGGCCCCGCCAGCCACAGGAAGGGCTCTTCCTCTCCCCTTTTACTCCTTATCCCAGCTCCTGGGGGGTCCCACGGCTGGCTCCCTACAGCCCACCCGGGTGCCCAGACTAAATCCCTGAAGCGCAGAGTAACCAGCCAGGTTCATGCGCTTTATGCCCCAAAGATGTTCAGCAAGGTTAAGGGCGAGATCCTTTCCTGCAGTGGGCAAGTGTAGCCGTGGGAACACAGTCTAAGTAGGACAGGGCTGTGATGCAGGCTGAAGGCTGTCTTCGGACAACATGTATCGCTTGCTTGTGGATATACTCCATTTTCCAGCCCAGAATGGCTGAGGGCTGAGTTCCTTCAAAGTCTTCAACCACTAAGCAACCAAGCCAAGCTACCTCTGACCGTGCTTAGCACGTTCCACAATGCAGCCGCTGGGTCTTCACCTGACCTGCGGAGGCGTGTGGCAGGGACACGCCTGCTGTGGAGGAGGAATCGGTGAATCCTAATTCCTGGCAGGAGCCCAGTCCTCCCTTGACTCTCCTGCTTGATGCTTCTCCCCAAGGCCGCTTCCCCAGATTCCCAAAGACGCGACTTCCCCTCTCCAATGCTGGAAAATGCCCCTTTCTGGACTTGCAGAGCCGGAAGGGAACAGGCACGTGGTTTCTTCCTGCAGAAGGGAGCTCTCTGGCTTCTGGAAGGCCCAAAGGCTGCCTCCAGGGGATGGGGAGCTTGCTCATGTTGTCCTTCCTTACAGACCTCAGCACAGTCCTCTTCGATGATGCAGAAGAGGACCTTTTCCAGAGAGGTCAGCGTGACAGCACCGAACCACTGCTGTCCCCGGGACCGGTCTTTGCATGGATGGGACGCTCCAGGCTTTCGGACCCTCCTGAGCCCCCCCATCGTGCCACAGTGCCACGGAGTGCCAGTGCTCCCAGCCCCACCATCAGCTATCTTCCGGTCACTCTGTCTAGGAAATGGAGCCCCTACATACAAAACCACCTCTACATGGTTCCCAAGAGGATGGAGACAGAGCAGGCCAAGCAGAAGAAGACGTCCCACTTTTCCGGGCTGCAGAGGGCTGAGAAGGATGCCTGGCGTCCTCGCGGTTACGAGGAACGCATTTATTGCTCAGGATGCTGGAGTGTGCCAAGCGGAAGCTTCTGTTCCTCTAAGGCCAGCTCACATGACGTCAGCTCCCTCCGCACAGTGGACTACGTGCCAAGGCACCTCCGACCATCTGAGCAGGAACTCTGGGGATCCCATATGCTGAATAAGACTCTTCGGCGCCTGTGGGACGTGCCCATGCTGGTCCGGCAGTCCTTGCGGGGGTTCCATCCAGCTCCCCCACCACCCTCGGCCGTACATCTGGTCACAGCCCTCTACCTGGCAAGGATAAAGCTTCTGTTCCTCAACCAGTTGGTCCTCATCGTGCTAGAGACCCGAAGGCAGCTGGTGGTGCACGTCCGAATGATGGTCACGCAGGGCGGCGGGGTCGTCCCAGGCGGGCAGTGCAGCCGCTACGGGTGTTCGTGCCGGTCTCTCCCCCGCTTCTGAGACGGTCGACGGAGGAGTCCATGGCCATACCTCAGGCTGAGGAGGAAGCCCAGAATCAGAAGGCTTCCGCCAAAGAAATCCCCAACACCCCCAGAGGGACTTGCTCACTCTTTGCACACACAAGCTTTAGAAAGCCCCTGCGTCGTGATGGAAAAAAACCACAAAGCCATTTGGCAAAGGACGCTCTGCAGGACCGAGTTTCTGCTGTGGTTTGCTACTCCCAAGACGTCAGCCACCAACCAGGAAGAGTCACCCTTTCCAGTGCTCTCCCATCTGGGCTGAGAACAGGGTGGCTCCATTCCCAAGACCTTCCCTTTGCGGAGCAGGCCATTCTGGTTCCTCGAAGCCTCGAGGTGACACCCAGAATCCGTTGTGTGGGATTGCCCACAGCACTGGTCTTTGTGCTGCTTCTTCCAAGGAATGGCTCCACCAATTCCCGGTTCTACCACTTGCAGCACCCAAGCCACTGCGGTCCGCTTTGTCGCAAGATGCACCCTGTTCCTTTCAAAGGAGATCCAGGCGGAGTTGCAGCGGCACCTTAAAAGGAAGCAGTTGCAGCACAACTGGGGGCTGCCAGGCCTGGGGCAGCGTTCCCTTTCCTGCATTCTCATGAAGGTCCCCCGACTCAAACACCAAAGGCCGGGGGGGGGGGCACAGGAGTGTAAACATTCACCAGATTAAATTCTGCTTCTTTGGTCGAGAAACAAGGCAAAAGCTGGAGTTCAAGATGCAGAAAAGGGCCGTCCCCCAGAGATGGGGGTAGAGAATGTGAAATGCCAGCTGGCTAAGAGATCTCTGGAGGTTCAGCTGGGAGCCACCCCACTGCTGGTCAGACGCTCGTGGAGCTTCACCTGTGGGAAAAGCCAGAAATCCCTTCATCGATGCAGCGGTTTCTCACCTTTGGCTTGCGCGGGAGATGTGAACCACCTCGAGCCGTCCATCGTTGGGCACCATTTGCCCTCTCTCTGGGGGTTGGGCATGCGCTACGGGTGCGTCTGTGGCGTGATGGCCCCCGAGTCCCCTCCTCAGCCTCTCAGGTCCCCAGGGCAGCCTCTGAACCCAAAGAGGCGAGTCCCCCTTTCCTTCTCCAGCGCGAGTGGCTCGAGGTGGAAGTTCGTATCTGAAAGAAGAGATGCAACATGGGGGGGAGGGGCTCCTGGCTCTCGTTGAAAAATCCCTAAAAGCCTTCCTGCCGCACCCCCATCCCCAGCTGCCTCCTAACCAAAAAGCTAAGATTTGGGTCAACATCTTGAAGGAGGACCTCTTCTTTTTGCCCAGGGACATCCAGAGTAAATTTGAGATCCACCCGCAGAAGGTGAAGCTATGTCAGCAGCGGGGTTTGCCAAAGGGGATCCCGGAGACGTCGAAGTTGGTGCGTCCGGGGTCCAGAAGTGACACCGCTGGGGGGAAAGTGCCAGAAGTGCCCCTCCCCTTGCGGGACAGCAGTCACGTCGTCCCCCCCGAGTCCTGGGCTACAGGGACCCGGAGGAGGGAGCCACGCATCAGGAGAGGAAAGGAACTCGGCCAGTGGCTCCGGTCCCACCGTCCGCCCCCATTCTGGTGGATGGTGGCCCGTCCTCTGTCTCCCGCCACTCCCGTCTGGGGGTGAGAGAATGGGGGACGCCTGAGGGGGGGCGAGAAATGACTGCCCTGGGGACCTGTCTCTGAGGGGGACACAACCGCTCCGGGAGACCAGGAGGGGCGAGCTCACCCCGGGAGCCTGTTGCCCTGGCACGAGCCAGACTCGCCAACCCCACAAGGGCCCGGATGAGACCGTTTCTGTCAGAGGCTCAATTCCAGGAAAGACACTCGGCATGAAGTCTGGGCTCCAGCTGTGGTCGCAGAGCCGGGAGCGGAAAGACAACCTGGGACGGCCCTGCAGAGCGGCCCAAGGGCCGCTGAGCCACACGCCCAGCCGAGAGTGGGCGTCCTGCAGAGACACCTGGAGCAGCCCAACTTCGGTCAGGAAGGAGGTGAAACTGAGCAGCCCAACATCGCACAGGCAAGAGCAGAAGTCGGGCAACCAAACACGGAACAGCCAAGAGCCGGAATCGGGCAGGAGGAAAGGGAAGTCAAAAATCCAAGAATGGCTTCTTGGCAGCACGGAAAAGTGTTTGGAAAGTAAGGCCCGACCTTCAAGTAGCAGGCAAGGGAGTCTGAAAAGCCACGTTTGGAAGAGCCAAGCCGAAGGAGATGAGCCCACCGTAAGGATCAAGGCTTGGCAACGTTGAAAGTCAGGACCCGGGAGAGAGAGAGATGTGGATGCCGCAAGGGAACCAGTTGCCGAGCGCCCAAATCGTAGTGATGTGAGTGTGGGGCTGCTGCGGCAGCCGTAAGTGTGAGGACCAGCCACAAGTCTTTTTCTCCAGCACCGTCTTAAGTCCAAACTGTCACTAAACGAATGACCATTAAGCGAGGAGTGCCTTTAAATGCGAAATTGTGTCGGATGTCCCGTCTGTGTCTATACAGCAGCTGCCCTGCCAGTTTAGGTGGGAGGGTGGTTTCCTTCTTGGTGGCTCTTTTTTTCCCAAAGAACTTTATTATTTTCCAAAGTATTCTTCAAGGGCATCCACTCCTTCATCCAAAGCAGACAAGAAGCATAAAAATACAACCTTACATCAGGTAAACCCATCCAGTGATGAGGCCGCTACTGTATCCCCTCAGGACTTTTGTGTTCAGTCGTGTGGACTGCGTGTATGTAGTTGCCTTTCTCTTGTCATGTACTCATCTTCCGCTCTGTTTGTGTGTGTGTGTGTCTGTGTGTTTGTGTACACCCAGACTTCCTCATTCTTTGGCATCTTGTAACAATTTATATTTAATTCTTGGTTTCTTGCCTTGCCAAATGAACTCAGAGACAGCCTGCCATTGTTTAAATGGTAAATCTGTTGACAAAATCGGTATAATCTGAAAAAGAGGCAACATCCTAGGCAAAACATTCATCTTAATCACAGAAATTCTCCCCGTAAGAGACTATTGTAGTTTTTCCCATCTTAACAAGTCTTCTTTCACATCATTCCGAATTGTAACGTCGTTATTCTGAAACGACATACTCTTCTCAGTTGATAAAATCACCCCCAAATATCGAACCTTTCTCTCAGTCTTAGACCAGTCTTACTCATCAGCAATTCTTGGTTGGACAAAGTCATATTTTGGGGCAGCATCTTTGTTTTTTGTTTCTTTACTTCCAGCCCTGCCAATGACACAAACTCTCTCGAATTCTTCATGAGATGTTCTACATTATCCAAAGGCTCTTGCAATATCAAAGCATGATGAATAAAGTCCTGTAGAATTTCCTTCATTCTTTCGGCCAATATTGAAGCAAATATTTTAGAGTTGTTATTCAACAGTGAAATGGGTCTATAATTCAGTTTCAGACGCCACTCTCCCCTTTCCTGCTGCCCCAACGCTTCAGACCATCCAGATGCCACAGAGAGTGGTTGGCAGGCAAGCTGACTGGAAGTTCTGGTTCTTTTGCAAGCTTGCTTTTGGGGCTCCAGGTCTAATGGGAGCGATTAAAAGAATGTGCATGGTATCAACGAGTGTTTCTCCACCTCAGCAACCTTAAGATGGGGGGACTTCAACTCCCAGCATTGCCCAGCCAGCATGGGGAACGGCTGGCTGGAGAATCCAGGGAGTTCAAGTCCCCCCATCTTATGGTTGCTGAGGTGGAGAAACACCGAGGTCAAAGACGAAGCGCATCCCGTCTTGTTTCTCGCGGTATCCATTCATCCAAATTGACCAGGAAGGCACAAGGAGATTTTAAGTGCCTTCCGAGGAACGCATTACAAACGCCCCCTGAAGGCAGTCCGTCTAAGGGAAGCTCTGCTTCGTAGCGGGCTAGCGCGTGCTCTCCCGTCTCCTCCACACTTGGAGCCAAAACAACGCTCGTGAAATACTTGCGCACGGCTTGGATCAGCCTTGTCCTAACCTGGCATTCCTCCCGATAGGCCAGAATTGCCACGCCCAAAACCGCCCGGTTCCAATGGGGACAGACGGATTAAGGAATGTTTGTGGAGAGGTGCCAATATTCGGTCAATTTTTGGGGAGCGGCGGGCGAAAACGGGCTGATTTCTCCAGGAGGGAGCTTTCTCAGACACAGCAGCTCGGAATAACTCTGAGGTTATTTGGGGTTTTACTATATGGGTCTGTTGAGGTTTTCCTACTAACGATTAAGACTGCTATTGTACCTAATCATTTTGGCCTGGGTGAAGAGGTTGTATTTGATTGACTCCTTCACGTGGTTCATGCAAATCGCCTGGGGGGAGGAGGACCTGCCCAGACTTCTCACTTCCTCTTTTTTTTCTCTGCCGGCAATGTAGCCAAGCAAGGCTTGCTCCAAAGGGGAGCTAAGTCCTTTAAATGTGTTTTGCTTTTGTTTTGCTTCCGGTAAATAAATTATTTTTATAGAAAAGCTTGGTGTGTGACTTTTTTGACCTCTCCTGGGCTAAAGGCTTTCCCAGCATCTGCCAACAGGGTCTGTTTCGAACACAGCTCGGAATACACGAGTTTAGCATAAAGAAGCACGAGATTGCAAGAGCGTTTATCCCTTGTGTTCAGCCCACAAAATGAGACGATAAAAGGAATCCCGCCCCATCAAGTCCCGCCTACGGCGCCCCAAAGCGGATGCGTTCAACGGCTCGGCCCCAACCACAAGGTGGTGACTGTGGCGGTCCAGCAGCTGTGTTGATATTGCCTGCCATTCCGGAGATAACTTCAAATGACCAAGACCACCCACCTTGGACAGCATTGGTCCAGGATTTATCCCGCCGCCTTCTACGTTACGAAGACTGCGATCAAAACTAAAGCTTACGTTTTACAGTTCTCGGAGCGCACAGCTTTTGCCTTTTGCCAATCTAGCAGAAGAGAGATCCTGGCGTTTCCCATAGCACCCGAACCGTTACCAATCTTGTTTCATACAGGAAAACTTACCGAGGGGTCGTCCCGAGCCGGGAATGAAAAGACCCAGGCAGTGGCTGGAACAGAGGTGGGTTTCTTTCCCAAGAGCAGGTACAGCGCATGCTGGTTGGAAGGCCACCCTGTGGATTTCCCCGCCAGCCAGTTATACGCTGGAGCTTGGCTGTTGCTGTGCTACGGTGTTCCCGCCTCCTCGGAACCTGAGCGAGGTGTAATTCCCCCGGGCTGCAGAGAGGAGGCGCTGTGTGCTCACGCCCCCTGCTGTTTGCCTTTCCTGCTCCCATGGGCCGAGTTCCCTGCGGGGCTGTGGCTTTGGCCAGGGCCTGGACGGGCCACCTCGGGAGGACATTTTTCTCATCACAATCATGACAAGATTGGCTTAGACTGCCCCTTGGGGCAGCCTTTAATCAATCAATCAATCAGTCAATCAATCAATCAATCAATCGTGACTGGGCCAGTCACTCTCTCTCAGCCAAACTCACCCCCCAGGGTTGTGGTTGTGGGGAAAACAGGAGGAGGAAGGAGTATTAGGTACCTTTGCCACCTTGAGTTAGGTATAAAAATAATAACGGCAGAAGGGAAACTAACTAACTACACAAATGAAGGCTAAAATACAATAGAAACAGAATCCTGAAATATAAATATAACATCCAAGATGGGGATATTAAAATGTTCTTCGTTTAAATTCATGTAAGTCACAGAGGCCATGAACTATTATCATCATTATCATTTTATGGATTTATTTCTATTTCCAATTCTGTCACTGCCCATCTCACTCAAGGAGCAAATAAAACGAAGATAAACACAGGTTAAAATACAATAAAAACAGTATACTGAAATATAAAAATAAACCTACAATCCAAGAGGGAGATATTAAAAAGTTCTTAATTTAAGTTCATGTAAGTCACGGGAGCGAAGGAGAAGAAGAAGAAGTGGTGTAATAATAGCTGTTATTATTCTTATTCTGATTCGGTTTTTCTCGCACTTTTCCTAGCCAGAAGTGCAACCACAAGATGGGCTAGAGCAGCCATATAAAGGGCCATCCTAAATTAATCCTTTTTCCTTGGGATCCCCGCTTTTCTGCAGCAGCTCAAGGCTCCCATCACAACACCCCAGCGAGGTGGGCTCAGAAAAAGACTCAGGGAGCTACAACTCCCTGTTAACTCCACAGGCCATCATCCGCAGCCGTGCCTCGCACGGCTGCCCTGAGGAGGGAGCGCCCGGGGCTCGATCGCGGTGCGCTTGCCTTCGTCCTGCGCCACCGCGCAGAACGAGCCCGGACCCGCTACGCTACACCGACCCCTCCGCTGACAGCCGGCCGCCGGGAAGCCTTAAGAAGGCGACGACGCAAGACCTGCATCCGGGACCCCGCCGCGGGCTGCCATGGCAACGCGCCAGCCCCTCCCTGGCATCCCCGCGCGCGCCTCTCTCCCTCCCGCTCTCCCGCTCAGAACCTGCGGAGGGAGGGGGGAGGAGCGGAATCACGAAGCGCGCTGGAGGAGTTTTGGCCCTCGCCGCCGCCGCAGGCCAAGCGCGCTTTTTCCTCCTGAGCGGGGGAAGCCGGCCCGCCCGCCCGCTCTTCTTCCGGCACCGACCTCCGAAACACGGCTCCCCGGGGCCTCTTCTCCGCTCTTCGGGAGTCCCCCTCTTCTTGTTTTCATCTTTGGGGCGGGACTCCCGTACGCTGCAATGCGTGCCACGCCCCCTTTGGGGGGATCGTAGCGCTGTCTGCCGCTGCTGTTTTAGCCGCGGCAGGCAGCAAATGATTGCCCTGCCTCTTCATAAAAGCAAACCCAGCCATCGCTTCGCCTTTTCAGATCCTTCCCCTTGTCACCTCGGAAGGGAATGGCAGAGGCCCAAGGCAAGATTCCCAAGGTAGGGAAACTGAAGGTCTTTTTCACCCAGAGAGGAAGGTGATCACCCAGTCAGACTCCCAAGACCTAAAGAAATCACTCTTTTTTGGTCAAGACTTAACAAAGCCTGACACGACCTAGAATAGGATGTAGAATAAACATACTCCCCGTGTAGAAAGAAGAGGTCCAAACACAGGATTTACTGCAGGGTGATTTTACACCACGGTCGCCACGTGTTGGATCAAAGGCCGGGAAGCATAATTTCACCCCATCAGGATTCACCGTTCAGGAACGGCAGATCCATCTCCACTTGTACAAACTGGAGCACGACTGGCCCAGAGAGAAGGTGCTATGGAAGTCGCCTGTCACATCTTCCGTTCTCGTAGCGCTGCGAAGGGAAGACAAAGCTTCCACTCGCGTCTTACTCCTGCAGAGTAGAGCAACCCAATCAAGGTTAAACTACCCAGGTTAGCCTAGAGAATGCGTGCCAATGGTGGGTCTGTAACTTCCCTGGGACGTTTTTTTAAGACCTTGTGGTAAGAACTCGGCCCCTGTGAACGAGAGGCTTTTCTGTCCCTGGCATACCCCAGGTTTCAAATAGTTCTCCCCCTTGAATACCCCAGGTTTCAAATAGTCGTCCCCCTTCCTCCTTTCCTCACCCCCCCCCCCCCAATCTTTAAATCAAGATATATTGATCCCTTTTGGACATTTGGTTGATTTTCATGAACTGGGCCAGCTGGCTCTGAATGAAGTCCCACCCCCAGCCACCCCCCCACCCCCTGGCGGGACTAAATTTATTCATTTACAAGGTATTTTAAGATACTCAGTTGCTTCTCCTGAGACAGGCCAGCACTGGGGATTTCACTTGTTTCTTATTAGAATGACTTAGATATTGGAGTTCTGCTTTGTTTGTTTTAGGATTTGGGTGTAAGCATTTAGCATTTTTAATTAAGTTGAATCTGCTTTGGGAAGGGTTTTGTTCTGAAAAGCAGGATAAAAATGTTAAATCCTGAAGAAAGGTTAGGACAGGGTTTGAGGGCATAATTGGCGACCCCTGAAATAGTGGGATCTTGGTGTTCCCAGCATTGCAAACTTGAGCTACCCATCTTCTTGGCTATTCTGCCCAAAATAACCTCATTCGGAATTCTAGATCGTGCCTGCAAATTACATCAATCCTGGGTAGTTCTAGAGGTAACCTAATCTGCCACCAGAATTAAGTTTGGATCTTCCTCTAGCTCAGGGGAAGCTAGAACTTGCTGGTAAACCAACTCTAGGTTCCTTCCTTGGATAGCTGGTGAACGAGAAAATAGGCTAAGTGAATGAGCAGCTTCACCATTTTTGGTTTCCCCAGGGGGCACTTGGGGGCATTGTCTGCAGGTGGGGACCTAGCCCAGCTGCTCTATGACACGCCCTGGGCATCGGCAGACATCAGGAGACAACTTAGCAGGCCTGGGTCATTTTGTGACCTGCCCTGAGAGGTTCAGCTCTTTGGGTGGCAATCAAGAGACAGCCTGAAATCCATACGTGGATTTCCTTTGTGCAGGTGAAATGGATTTCAGCTTTGGCTGCTCCTGGGAGCCTGGCTTCCTCCTCCTGGCCATGGCCATCCTGGCCTTTGTCCTGTTCCTAACCAGGAAGGTCTTCAATGGCCAATGCTCTGCTGACCTGGAGCGCCTCCAACCTCGGAGGAGCAGCCAAGCCAGGTCCCGAAGGTGGTCTGGAGCCCAGCAGGTGGGTGGATCACTGGCTGGTGGGCTGGGGGCGGTGGTTCTCCCCAAGGATTCAACCAGGGCTGTCCACAGGGTGTGACAAAAGAAATCACGAGACATGGCTGCCATCTTTATACATTTGACCATGCCCTGTGGACACCCTAGAACAGTTGTTCTTGAACCGTTTGACCCCCTGATCCCTTCTCCCGGTCTTGAAGGATGTCATTGGCCCCACAAGAAACCTGTCAGCATCTGTGGTTTTCCACAAGGGTCTCAGCAGCGGCAGTCCCAAACTGGACCTTCGACTCACAGACGAGCGATCCCAAATGGCTCCTCCCCCCCCACCCCAGGAATGCCCGATTCCTGCCGTGGGTAATGCCCCCCAGCTCTGCTCTGGGCCGGGAGCGGAGGGCATCCAAGGGTTTGGGAGGTCCCTGCACAGGCCGTCTTGCTGAGCACAGAGGCCGATTGGGAGGTGCCAAAAGGGGTGGGGAGCAAAGACAAGCCGTCCTGTGCTCCGAGGGCCACCTTCCTGAAGAGCTCTCGGGGAGGAGGAGGCTGCAAAACTTCAGTCTCGTGGTCTCCCCATCAAAGGTCACTTTTGCTCCTAAGCAAAGTGCTAGGAATGTTTCAACTGCCTCCTGCTGGATTCTTTGCTTGAAACCAGGTTTGCGCAGGTCTTCTGAGCAAATGGCTACGCTTGGCCACCAGGGCCTGTGCTCCAAGCGGTTGACACGGAGAAGACAGAAAGGCAGGCAGGGTCAGGAGAAAAATATAACTGTGGTCAATCTGAATTCGGTGGCTACAGTCAGAGTCTTCTCTTTCAGCACATTCTAGCAACACCCTTAATGTAGCCACCGAATTAACCGGTTTTCTGCCTTGGCCCAATGCACTGAACCTTCAGGTCAATAAAGGGATTGGTTCTGCACAATAGGCTAAACCACAAAAGATCTAATCCAAAGTAACCCAAAGCGGGAAGGGGGGAATATCACTTTTAAAATAAAAATAAAACACTGACAGCTTTGAAGTGGGCTGGGCACGGCAGCATGGATGGCTTTTCCAGCCCTGGGGAGTAAAGGCAGGACCTACTTGAGAAAGCAGCAGAGTGATTAAAACTGAAAAAGAAAAGAAAAAGAAAAAACCCTCTAAATTATATCTATTTTGATCAATTTTATTGAAAAGATCATGTATGTGAAAGGGAGACTACAGAGGCACTTTTGATATACTGCTTTCAACTTCAACATTCTACTCCCATTTTTCAACAAGGGGTGAAAAAGTCAAATGGGGCAGATGCAGGGTCTCTCTGGAAGGCACATCTGCAGCCCGGAGGCCGAGGAGCCTCTGCCCGTCAAGTAACTCCCTCTGCCCTCTCTTCCCAGCAGGGTCCCCCCAACCTCCGAGACCAGGAAGAGGACATCATGGGAATCGTAGAAGGTAACGTGAAGGCACACACACACACCCCCCGTGCCCCCGTGGCCCCGCCAGCCACAGGAAGGGCTCTTCCTCTCCCCTTTTACTCCTTATCCCAGCTCCTGGGGGGTCCCACGGCTGGCTCCCTACAGCCCACCCGGGTGCCCAGACTAAATCCCTGAAGCGCAGAGTAACCAGCCAGGTTCATGCGCTTTATGCCCCAAAGATGTTCAGCAAGGTTAAGGGCGAGATCCTTTCCTGCAGTGGGCAAGTGTAGCCGTGGGAACACAGTCTAAGTAGGACAGGGCTGTGATGCAGGCTGAAGGCTGTCTTCGGACAACATGTATCGCTTGCTTGTGGATATACTCCATTTTCCAGCCCAGAATGGCTGAGGGCTGAGTTCCTTCAAAGTCTTCAACCACTAAGCAACCAAGCCAAGCCAAGCTACCTCTGACCGTGCTTAGCACGTTCCACAATGCAGCCGCTGGGTCTTCACCTGACCTGCGGAGGCGTGTGGCAGGGACACGCCTGCTGTGGAGGAGGAATCGGTGAATCCTAATTCCTGGCAGGAGCCCAGTCCTCCCTTGACTCTCCTGCTTGATGCTTCTCCCCAAGGCCGCTTCCCCAGATTCCCAAAGACGCGACTTCCCCTCTCCAATGCTGGAAAATGCCCCTTTCTGGACTTGCAGAGCCGGAAGGGAACAGGCACGTGGTTTCTTCCTGCAGAAGGGAGCTCTCTGGCTTCTGGAAGGCCCAAAGGCTGCCTCCAGGGGATGGGGAGCTTGCTCATGTTGTCCTTCCTTACAGACCTCAGCACAGTCCTCTTCGATGATGCAGAAGAGGACCTTTTCCAGAGAGGTCAGCGTGACAGCACCGAACCACTGCTGTCCCCGGGACCGGTCTTTGCATGGATGGGACGCTCCAGGCTTTCGGACCCTCCTGAGCCCCCCCATCATGCCACAGTGCCACGGAGTGCCAGTGCTCCCAGCCCCACCATCAGCTATCTTCCGGTCACTCTGTCTAGGAAATGGAGCCCCTACATACAAAACCACCTCTACATGGTTCCCAAGAGGATGGAGACAGAGCAGACCAAGCAGAAGAAGACGTCCCACTTTTCCGGGCTGCAGAGGGCTGAGAAGGATGCCTGGCGTCCTCGCGGTTACGAGGAACGCATTTATTGCTCAGGATGCTGGAGTGTGCCAAGCGGAAGCTTCTGTTCCTCTAAGGCCAGCTCATATGACGTCAGCTCCCTCCGCACAGTGGACAACGTGCCAAGGCACCTCCGACCATCTGAGCAGGAACTCTGGGGATCCCATATGCTGAATAAGACTCTTCGGCGCCTGTGGGACGTGCCCATGCTGGTCCGGCAGTCCTTGCGGGGGTTCCATCCAGCTCCCCCAGCACCCTCGGCCGTACATCTGGTTACAGCCCTCTACCTGGCAAGGATAAAGCTTCTGTTCCTCAACCAGTTGGTCCTCATCGTGCTAGAGACCCGAAGGCAGCTGGTGGTGCACGTCCGAATGATGGTCACGCAGGGCGGCGGGGTCGTCCCAGGCGGGCAGTGCAGCCGCTACGGGTGTTCGTGCCGGTCTCTCCCCCGCTTCTGAGACGGTCGACGGAGGAGTCCACGGCCATACCTCAGGCTGAGGAGGAAGCCCAGAATCAGAAGGCTTCCGCCAAAGAAATCCCCAACACCCCCAGAGGGACTTGCTCACTCTTTGCACACACAAGCTTTAGAAAGCCCCTGCGTTGTGATGGAAAAAAACCACAAAGCCATTTGGCAAAGGACGCTCTGCAGGACCGAGTTTCTGCTGTGGTTTGCTACTCCCAAGACGTCAGCCACCAACCAGGAAGAGTCACCCTTTCCAGTGCTCTCCCATCTGGGCTGAGAACAGGGTGGCTCCATTCCCAAGACCTTCCCTTTGCGGAGCAGGCCATTCTGGTTCCTCGAAGCCTCGAGGTGACACCCAGAATCCGTTGTGTGGGATTGCCCACAGCACTGGTCTTTGTGCTGCTTCTTCCAAGGAATGGCTCCACCAATTCCCGGTTCTACCACTTGCAGCACCCAAGCCACTGCGGTCCGCTTTGTCGCAAGATGCACCCTGTTCCTTTCAAAGGAGATCCAGGCGGAGTTGCAGCGGCACCTTAAAAGGAAGCAGTTGCAGCACAACTGGGGGCTGCCAGGCCTGGGGCAGCGTTCCCTTTCCTGCATTCTCATGAAGGTCCCCCGACTCAAACACCAAAGGCTGCGGGGGGCACAGGAGTGTAAACATTCACCAGATTAAATTCTGCTTCTTTGGTCGAGAAACAAGGCAAAAGCTGGAGTTCAAGATGCAGAAAAGGGCCGTCCCCCAGAGATGGGGGTAGAGAATGTGAAATGCCAGCTGGCTAAGAGATCTCTGGAGGTTCAGCTGGGAGCCACCCCACTGCTGGTCAGACGCTCGTGGAGCTTCACCTGTGGGAAAAGCCAGAAATCCCTTCATCGATGCAGCGGTTTCTCACCTTTGGCTTGCGCGGGAGATGTGAACCACCTCGAGCCGTCCATCGTTGGGCACCATTTGCCCTCTCTCTGGGGGTTGGGCATGCGCTACGGGTGCGTCTGTGGCGTGATGGCCCCCGAGTCCCCTCCTCAGCCTCTCAGGTCCCCAGGGCAGCCTCTGAACCCAAAGAGGCGAGTCCCCCTTTCCTTCTCCAGCGCGAGTGGCTCGAGGTGGAAGTTCGTATCTGAAAGAAGAGATGCAACATGGGGGGGAGGGGCTCCTGGCTCTCGTTGAAAAATCCCTAAAAGCCTTCCTGCCGCACCCCCATCCCCAGCTGCCTCCTAACCAAAAAGCTAAGATTTGGGTCAACATCTTGAAGGAGGACCTCTTCTTTTTGCCCAGGGACATCCAGAGTAAATTTGAGATCCACCCGCAGAAGGTGAAGCTATGTCAGCAGCGGGGTTTGCCAAAGGGGATCCCGGAGACGTCGAAGTTGGTGCGTCCGGGGTCCAGAAGTGACACCGCTGGGGGGAAAGTGCCAGAAGTGCCCCTCCCCTTGCGGGACAGCAGTCACGTCGTCCCCCCCGAGTCCTGGGCTACAGGGACCCGGAGGAGGGAGCCACGCATCAGGAGAGGAAAGGAACTCGGCCAGTGGCTCCGGTCCCACCGTCCGCCCCCATTCTGGTGGATGGTGGCCCGTCCTCTGTCTCCCGCCACTCCCGTCTGGGGGTGAGAGAATGGGGGACGCCTGAGGGGGGGCGAGAAATGACTGCCCTGGGGACCTGTCTCTGAGGGGGACACAACCGCTCCGGGAGACCAGGAGGGGCGAGCTCACCCCGGGAGCCTGTTGCCCTGGCACGAGCCAGACTCGCCAACCCCACAAGGGCCCGGATGAGACCGTTTCTGTCAGAGGCTCAATTCCAGGAAAGACACTCGGCATGAAGTCTGGGCTCCAGCTGTGGTCGCAGAGCCGGGAGCGGAAAGACAACCTGGGACGGCCCTGCAGAGGGGCCCAAGGGCCGCTGAGCCACACGCCCAGCCGAGAGTGGGCGTCCTGCAGAGACACCTGGAGCAGCCCAACTTCGGTCAGGAAGGAGGTGAAACTGAGCAGCCCAACATCGCACAGGCAAGAGCAGAAGTCGGGCAACCAAACACAGAACAGCCAAGAGCCGGAATCGGGCAGGAGGAAAGGGAAGTCAAAAATCCAAGAATGGCTTCTTGGCAGCACGGAAAAGTGTTTGGAAAGTAAGGCCCGACCTTCAAGTAGCAGGCAAGGGAGTCTGAAAAGCCACGTTTGGAAGAGCCAAGCCGAAGGAGATGAGCCCACCGTAAGGATCAAGGCTTGGCAACGTTGAAAGTCAGGACCCGGGAGAGAGAGAGATGTGGATGCCGCAAGGGCGGTAGATGGGAACCAGTTGCCGAGTGCCCAAATCGTAGTGACGTGAGTGTGGGGCTGCTGCGGCAGCCGTAAGCGTGAGGACCAGCCACAAGTCTTTTTCTCCAGCACCGTCTTAAGTCCAAACTGTCACTAAACGAATGACCATTAAGCGAGGAGTGCCTTTAAATGCGAAATTGTGTCGGATGTCCCGTCTGTGTCTATACAGCAGCTGCCCTGCCAGTTTAGGTGGGAGGGTGGTTTCCTTCTTGGTGGCTCTTTTTTTCCCAAAGAACTTTATTATTTTCCAAAGTATTCTTCAAGGGCATCCACTCCTTCATCCAAAGCAGACAAGAAGCATAAAAATACAACCTTACATCAGGTAAACCCATCCAGTGATGAGGCCGCTACTGTATCCCCTCAGGACTTTTGTGTTCAGTCGTGTGGACTGCGTGTATGTAGTTGCCTTTCTCTTGTCATGTACTCATCTTCCGCTCTGTTTGTGTGTGTGTGTGTCTGTGTGTTTGTGTACACCCAGACTTCCTCATTCTTTGGCATCTTGTAACAATTTATATTTAATTCTTGGTTTCTTGCCTTGCCAAATGAACTCAGAGACAGCCTGCCATTGTTTAAATGGTAAATCTGTTGACAAAATCGGTATAATCTGAAAAAGAGGCAACATCCTAGGCAAAACATTCATCTTAATCACAGAAATTCTCCCCGTAAGAGACTATTGTAGTTTTTCCCATCTTAACAAGTCTTCTTTCACATCATTCCGAATTGTAACGTCGTTATTCTGAAACGACATACTCTTCTCAGTTGATAAAATCACCCCCAAATATCGAACCTTTCTCTCAGTCTTAGACCAGTCTTACTCATCAGCAATTCTTGGTTGGACAAAGTCATATTTTGGGGCAGCATCTTTGTTTTTTGTTTCTTTACTTCCAGCCCTGCCAATGACACAAACTCTCTCGAATTCTTCATGAGATGTTCTACATTATCCAAAGGCTCTTGCAATATCAAAGCATGATGAATAAAGTCCTGTAGAATTTCCTTCATTCTTTCGGCCAATATTGAAGCAAATATTTTAGAGTTGTTATTCAACAGTGAAATGGGTCTATAATTCAGTTTCAGACGCCACTCTCCCCTTTCCTGCTGCCCCAACGCTTCAGACCATCCAGATGCCACAGAGAGTGGTTGGCAGGCAAGCTGACTGGAAGTTCTGGTTCTTTTGCAAGCTTGCTTTTGGGGCTCCAGGTCTAATGGGAGCGATTAAAAGAATGTGCATGGTATCAACGAGTGTTTCTCCACCTCAGCAACCTTAAGATGGGGGGACTTCAACTCCCAGCATTGCCCAGCCAGCATGGGGAACGGCTGGCTGGAGAATCCAGGGAGTTCAAGTCCCCCCATCTTATGGTTGCTGAGGTGGAGAAACACCGAGGTCAAAGACGAAGCGCATCCCGTCTTGTTTCTCGCGGTATCCATTCATCCAAATTGACCAGGAAGGCACAAGGAGACTTTAAGTGCCTTCCGAGGAACGCATTACAAACGCCCCCTGAAGGCAGTCCGTCTAAGGGAAGCTCTGCTTCGTAGCGGGCTAGCGCATGCTCTCCCGTCTCCTCCACACTTGGAGCCAAAACAACGCTCGTGAAATACTTGCGCACGGCTTGGATCAGCCTTGTCCTAACCTGGCATTCCTCCCGATAGGCCAGAATTGCCACGCCCAAAACCGCCCGGTTCCAATGGGGACAGACGGATTAAGGAATGTTTGTGGAGAGGTGCCAATATTCGGTCAATTTTTGGGGAGCGGCGGGCGAAAACGGGCTGATTTCTCCAGGAGGGAGCTTTCTCAGACACAGCAGCTCGGAATAACTCTGAGGTTATTTGGGGTTTTACTATATGGGTCTGTTGAGGTTTTCCTACTAACGATTAAGACTGCTATTGTACCTAATCATTTTGGCCTGGGTGAAGAGGTTGTATTTGATTGACTCCTTCACGTGGTTCATGCAAATCGCCTGGGGGGAGGAGGACCTGCCCAGACTTCTCACTTCCTCTTTTTTTTCTCTGCCGGCAATGTAGCCAAGCAAGGCTTGCTCCAAAGGGGAACTAAGTCCTTTAAATGTGTTTTGCTTTTGTTTTGCTTCCGGTAAATAAATTATGTTTATAGAAAAGCTTGGTGTGTGACTTTTTTGACCTCTCCTGGGCTAAAGGCTTTCCCAGCATCTGCCAACAGGGTCTGTTTCGAACACAGCTCGGAATACACGAGTTTAGCATAAAGAAGCACGAGATTGCAAGAGCGTTTATCCCTTGTGTTCAGCCCACAAAATGAGACGATAAAAGGAATCCCGCCCCATCAAGTCCCGCCTACGGCGCCCCAAAGCGGATGCGTTCAACGGCTCGGCCCCAACCACAAGGTGGTGACTGTGGCGGTCCAGCAGCTGTGTTGATATTGCCTGCCATTCCGGAGATAACTTCAAATGACCAAGACCACCCACCTTGGACAGCATTGGTCCAGGATTTATCCCGCCGCCTTCTACGTTACGAAGACTGCGATCAAAACTAAAGCTTACGTTTTACAGTTCTCGGAGCGCACAGCTTTTGCCTTTTGCCAATCTAGCAGAAGAGAGATCCTGGCGTTTCCCATAGCACCCGAACCGTTACCAATCTTGTTTCATACAGGAAAACTTACCGAGGGGTCGTCCCGAGCCGGGAATGAAAAGACCCAGGCAGTGGCTGGAACAGAGGTGGGTTTCTTTCCCAAGAGCAGGTACAGCGCATGCTGGTTGGAAGGCCACCCTGTGGATTTCCCCGCCAGCCAGTTATACGCTGGAGCTTGGCTGTTGCTGTGCTACGGTGTTCCCGCCTCCTCGGAACCTGAGCGAGGTGTAATTCCCCCGGGCTGCAGAGAGGAGGCACTGTGTGCTCAGGCCCCCTGCTGTTTGCCTTTCCTGCTCCCATGGGCCGAGTTCCCTGCGGGGCTGTGGCTTTGGCCAGGGCCTGGACGGGCCACCTCGGGAGGACATTTTTCTCATCACAATCATGACAAGATTGGCTTAGACTGCCCCATGGGGCAGCCTTTAATCAATCAATCAATCAATCAATCAATCAATCGTGACTGGGCCAGTCACTCTCTCTCAGCCAAACTCACCCCCCAGGGTTGTGGTTGTGGGGAAAACAGGAGGAGGAAGGAGTATTAGGTACCTTTGCCACCTTGAGTTAGGTATAAAAATAATAACGGCAGAAGGGAAACTAACTAACTACACAAATGAAGGCTAAAATACAATAGAAACAGAATCCTGAAAGATAAATATAACATCCAAGATGGGGATATTAAAATGTTCTTCGTTTAAATTCATGTAAGTCACAGAGGCCATGAACTATTATCATCATTATCATTTTATGGATTTATTTCTATTTCCAATTTTGTCACTGCCCATCTCACTCAAGGAGCAAATAAAACGAAGATAAACACAGGTTAAAATACAATAAAAACAGTATACTGAAATATAAAAATAAACCTACAATCCAAGAGGGAGATATTAAAAAGTTCTTAATTTAAGTTCATGTAAGTCACGGGAGCGAAGGAGAAGAAGAAGAAGTGGTGTAATAATAGCTGCTATTATTCTTATTCTGATTCGGTTTTTCTCGCACTTTTCCTAGCCAGAAGTGCAACCACAAGATGGGCTAGAGCAGCCATATAAAGGGCCATCCTAAATTAATCCTTTTTCCTTGGGATCCCCGCTTTTCTGCAGCAGCTCAAGGCTCCCATCACAACAACCCAGCGAGGTGGGCTCAGAAAAAGACTCAGGGAGCTACAACTCCCTGTTAACTCCACAGGCCATCATCCGCAGCCGTGCCTCGCACGGCTGCCCTGAGGAGGGAGCGCCCGGGGCTCGATCGCGGTGCGCTTGCCTTCGTCCTGCGCCACCGCGCAGAACGAGCCCGGACCCGCTACGCTACACCGACCCCTCCGCTGACAGCCGGCCGCCGGGAAGCCTTAAGAAGGCGACGACGCAAGACCTGCATCCGGGACCCCGCCGCGGGCTGCCATGGCAACGCGCCAGCCCCTCCCTGGCATCCCCGCGCGCGCCTCTCTCCCTCCCGCTCTCCCGCTCAGAACCTGCGGAGGGAGGGAGGGGGGAGGAGCGGAATCACGAAGCGCGCTGGAGGAGTTTTGGCCCTCGCCGCCGCCGCCGCCGCAGGCCAAGCGCGCTTTTTCCTCCTGAGCGGGGGAAGCCGGCCCGCCCGCCCGCTCTTCTTCCGGCACCGACCTCCGAAACACGGCTCCCCGGGGCCTCTTCTCCGCTCTTCGGGAGTCCCCCTCTTCTTGTTTTCATCTTTGGGGCGGGACTCCCGTACGCTGCAATGCGTGCCACGCCCCCTTTGGGGGGATCGTAGCGCTGTCTGCCGCTGCTGTTTTAGCCGCGGCAGGCAGCAAATGATTGCCCTGCCTCTTCATAAAAGCAAACCCAGCCATCGCTTCGCCTTTTCAGATCCTTCCCCTTGTCACCTCGGAAGGGAATGGCAGAGGCCCAAGGCAAGATTCCCAAGGTAGGGAAACTGAAGGTCTTTTTCACCCAGAGAGGAAGGTGATCACCCAGTCAGACTCCCAAGACCTAAAGAAATCACTCTTTTTTGGTCAAGACTTAACAAAGCCTGACACGACCTAGAATAGGATGTAGAATAAACATACACCCCGTGTAGAAAGAAGAGGTCCAAACACAGGATTTACTGCAGGGTGATTTTACACCACGGTCGCCACGTGTTGGATCAAAGGCCGGGAAGCATAATTTCACCCCATCAGGATTCACCGTTCAGGAATGGCAGATCCATCTCCACTTGTACAAACTGGAGCACGACTGGCCCAGAGAGAAGGTGCTATGGAAGTCGCCTGTCACATCTTCCGCTCTCGTAGCGCTGCGAAGGGAAGACAAAGCTTCCACTCGCGTCTTACTCCTGCAGAGTAGAGCAACCCAATCAAGGTTAAACTACCCAGGTTAGCCTAGAGAATGCGTGCCAATGGTGGGTCTGTAACTTCCCTGGGACGTTTTTTTAAGACCTTGTGGTAAGAACTCGGCCCCTGTGAACCAGAGGCTTTTCTGTCCCTGGCATACCCCAGGTTTCAAATAGTTCTCCCCCTTGAATACCCCAGGTTTCAAATAGTCGTCCCCCTTCCTCCTTTCCTCACCCCCCCCCAATCTTTAAATCAAGATGTATTGATCCCTTTTGGACATTTGGTTGATTTTCATGAACTGGGCCAGCTGGCTCTGAATGAAGTCCCACCCCCAGCCACCCCCCCACCCCCTGGCGGGACTAAATTTATTCATTTACAAGGTATTTTAAGATACTCAGTTGCTTCTCCTGAGACAGGCCAGCACTGGGGATTTCACTTGTTTCTTATTAGAATGACTTAGATATTGGAGTTCTGCTTTGTTTGTTTTAGGATTTGGGTGTAAGCATTTAGCATTTTTAATTAAGTTGAATCTGCTTTGGGAAGGGTTTTGTTCTGAAAAGCAGGATAAAAATGTTAAATCCTGAAGAAAGGTTAGGACAGGGTTTGAGGGCATAATTGGCGACCCCTGAAATAGTGGGATCTTGGTGTTCCCAGCATTGCAAACTTGAGCTACCCATCTTCTTGGCTATTCTGCCCAAAATAACCTCATTCGGAATTCTAGATCGTGCCTGCAAATTACATCAATCCTGGGTAGTTCTAGAGGTAACCTAATCTGCCACCAGAATTAAGTTTGGATCTTCCTCTAGCTCAGGGGAAGCTAGAACTTGCTGGTAAACCAACTCTAGGTTCCTTCCTTGGATAGCTGGTGAACGAGAAAATAGGCTAAGTGAATGAGCAGCTTCACCATTTTTGGTTTCCCCAGGGGGCACTTGGGGGCATTGTCTGCAGGTGGGGACCTAGCCCAGCTGCTCTATGACACGCCCTGGGCATCGGCAGACATCAGGAGACAACTTAGCAGGCCTGGGTCATTTTGTGACCTGCCCTGAGAGGTTCAGCTCTTTGGGTGGCAATCAAGAGACAGCCTGAAATCCATACGTGGATTTCCTTTGTGCAGGTGAAATGGATTTCAGCTTTGGCTGCTCCTGGGAGCCTGGCTTCCTCCTCCTGGCCATGGCCATCCTGGCCTTTGTCCTGTTCCTAACCAGGAAGGTCTTCAATGGCCAATGCTCTGCTGACCTGGAGCGCCTCCAACCTCGGAGGAGCAGCCAAGCCAGGTCCCGAAGGTGGTCTGGAGCCCAGCAGGTGGGTGGATCACTGGCTGGTGGGCTGGGGGCGGTGGTTCTCCCCAAGGATTCAACCAGGGCTGTCCACAGGGTGTGACAAAAGAAATCACGAGACATGGCTGCCATCTTTATACATTTGACCATGCCCTGTGGACACCCTAGAACAGTTGTTCTTGAACCGTTTGACCCCCTGATCCCTTCTCCCGGTCTTGAAGGATGTCATTGGCCCCACAAGAAACCTGTCAGCATCTGTGGTTTTCCACAAGGGTCTCAGCAGCGGCAGTCCCAAACTGGACCTTCGACTCACAGACGAGCGATCCCAAATGGCTCCTCCCCCCCCACCCCAGGAATGCCCGATTCCTGCCGTGGGTAATGCCCCCCAGCTCTGCTCTGGGCCGGGAGCGGAGGGCATCCAAGGGTTTGGGAGGTCCCTGCACAGGCCGTCTTGCTGAGCACAGAGGCCGATTGGGAGGTGCCAAAAGGGGTGGGGAGCAAAGACAAGCCGTCCTGTGCTCCGAGGGCCACCTTCCTGAAGAGCTCTCGGGGAGGAGGAGGCTGCAAAACTTCAGTCTCGTGGTCTCCCCATCAAAGGTCACTTTTGCTCCTAAGCAAAGTGCTAGGAATGTTTCAACTGCCTCCTGCTGGATTCTTTGCTTGAAACCAGGTTTGCGCAGGTCTTCTGAGCAAATGGCTACGCTTGGCCACCAGGGCCTGTGCTCCAAGCGGTTGACACGGAGAAGACAGAAAGGCAGGCAGGGTCAGGAGAAAAATATAACTGTGGTCAATCTGAATTCGGTGGCTACAGTCAGAGTCTTCTCTTTCAGCACATTCTAGCAACACCCTTAATGTAGCCACCGAATTAACCGGTTTTCTGCCTTGGCCCAATGCACTGAACCTTCAGGTCAATAAAGGGATTGGTTCTGCACAATAGGCTAAACCACAAAAGATCTAATCCAAAGTAACCCAAAGCGGGAAGGGGGGAATATCACTTTTAAAATAAAAATAAAACACTGACAGCTTTGAAGTGGGCTGGGCACGGCAGCATGGATGGCTTTTCCAGCCCTGGGGAGTAAAGGCAGGACCTACTTGAGAAAGCAGCAGAGTGATTAAAACTGAAAAAGAAAAGAAAAAGAAAAAACCCTCTAAATTATATCTATTTTGATCAATTTTATTGAAAAGATCATGTATGTGAAAGGGAGACTACAGAGGCACTTTTGATATACTGCTTTCAACTTCAACATTCTACTCCCATTTTTCAACAAGGGGTGAAAAAGTCAAATGGGGCAGATGCAGGGTCTCTCTGGAAGGCACATCTGCAGCCCGGAGGCCGAGGAGCCTCTGCCCATCAAGTAACTCCCTCTGCCCTCTCTTCCCAGCAGGGTCCCCCCAACCTCCGAGACCAGGAAGAGGACATCATGGGAATCGTAGAAGGTAACGTGAAGGCACACACACACACCCCCCGTGCCCCCGTGGCCCCGCCAGCCACAGGAAGGGCTCTTCCTCTCCCCTTTTACTCCTTATCCCAGCTCCTGGGGGGTCCCACGGCTGGCTCCCTACAGCCCACCCGGGTGCCCAGACTAAATCCCTGAAGCGCAGAGTAACCAGCCAGGTTCATGCGCTTTATGCCCCAAAGATGTTCAGCAAGGTTAAGGGCGAGATCCTTTCCTGCAGTGGGCAAGTGTAGCCGTGGGAACACAGTCTAAGTAGGACAGGGCTGTGATGCAGGCTGAAGGCTGTCTTCGGACAACATGTATCGCTTGCTTGTGGATATACTCCATTTTCCAGCCCAGAATGGCTGAGGGCTGAGTTCCTTCAAAGTCTTCAACCACTAAGCAACCAAGCCAAGCCAAGCTACCTCTGACCGTGCTTAGCACGTTCCACAATGCAGCCGCTGGGTCTTCACCTGACCTGCGGAGGCGTGTGGCAGGGACACGCCTGCTGTGGAGGAGGAATCGGTGAATCCTAATTCCTGGCAGGAGCCCAGTCCTCCCTTGACTCTCCTGCTTGATGCTTCTCCCCAAGGCCGCTTCCCCAGATTCCCAAAGACGCGACTTCCCCTCTCCAATGCTGGAAAATGCCCCTTTCTGGACTTGCAGAGCCGGAAGGGAACAGGCACGTGGTTTCTTCCTGCAGAAGGGAGCTCTCTGGCTTCTGGAAGGCCCAAAGGCTGCCTCCAGGGGATGGGGAGCTTGCTCATGTTGTCCTTCCTTACAGACCTCAGCACAGTCCTCTTCGATGATGCAGAAGAGGACCTTTTCCAGAGAGGTCAGCGTGACAGCACCGAACCACTGCTGTCCCCGGGACCGGTCTTTGCATGGATGGGACGCTCCAGGCTTTCGGACCCTCCTGAGCCCCCCCATCATGCCACAGTGCCACGGAGTGCCAGTGCTCCCAGCCCCACCATCAGCTATCTTCCGGTCACTCTGTCTAGGAAATGGAGCCCCTACATACAAAACCACCTCTACATGGTTCCCAAGAGGATGGAGACTGAGCAGACCAAGCAGAAGAAGACGTCCCACTTTTCCGGGCTGCAGAGGGCTGAGAAGGATGCCTGGCGTCCTCGCGGTTACGAGGAACGCATTTATTGCTCAGGATGCTGGAGTGTGCCAAGCGGAAGCTTCTGTTCCTCTAAGGCCAGCTCACATGACGTCAGCTCCCTCCGCACAGTGGACTACGTGCCAAGGCACCTCCGACCATCTGAGCAGGAACTCCGGGGATCCCATATGCTGAATAAGACTCTTCGGCGCCTGTGGGACGTGCCCATGCTGGTCCGGCAGTCCTTGCGGGGGTTCCATCCAGCTCCCCCACCACCCTCGGCCGTACATCTGGTCACAGCCCTCTACCTGGCAAGGATAAAGCTTCTGTTCCTCAACCAGTTGGTCCTCATCGTGCTAGAGACCCGAAGGCAGCTGGTGGTGCACGTCCGAATGATGGTCACGCAGGGCGGCGGGGTCGTCCCAGGCGGGCAGTGCAGCCGCTACGGGTGTTCGTGCCGGTCTCTCCCCCGCTTCTGAGACGGTCGACGGAGGAGTCCACGGCCATACCTCAGGCTGAGGAGGAAGCCCAGAATCAGAAGGCTTCCGCCAAAGAAATCCCCAACACCCCCAGAGGGACTTGCTCACTCTTTGCACACACAAGCTTTAGAAAGCCCCTGCGTTGTGATGGAAACAAACCACAAAGCCATTTGGCAAAGGACGCTCTGCAGGACCGAGTTTCTGCTGTGGTTTGCTACTCCCAAGACGTCAGCCACCAACCAGGAAGAGTCACCCTTTCCAGTGCTCTCCCATCTGGGCTGAGAACAGGGTGGCTCCATTCCCAAGACCTTCCCTTTGCGGAGCAGGCCATTCTGGTTCCTCGAAGCCTCGAGGTGACACCCAGAATCCGTTGTGTGGGATTGCCCACAGCACTGGTCTTTGTGCTGCTTCTTCCAAGGAATGGCTCCACCAATTCCCGGTTCTACCACTTGCAGCACCCAAGCCACTGCGGTCCGCTTTGTCGCAAGATGCACCCTGTTCCTTTCAAAGGAGATCCAGGCGGAGTTGCAGCGGCACCTTAAAAGGAAGCAGTTGCAGCACAACTGGGGGCTGCCAGGCCTGGGGCAGCGTTCCCTTTCCTGCATTCTCATGAAGGTCCCCCGACTCAAACACCAAAGGCCGGGGGGGGGGGCACAGGAGTGTAAACATTCACCAGATTAAATTCTGCTTCTTTGGTCGAGAAACAAGGCAAAAGCTGGAGTTCAAGATGCAGAAAAGGGCCGTCCCCCAGAGATGGGGGTAGAGAATGTGAAATGCCAGCTGGCTAAGAGATCTCTGGAGGTTCAGCTGGGAGCCACCCCACTGCTGGTCAGACGCTCGTGGAGCTTCACCTGTGGGAAAAGCCAGAAATCCCTTCATCGATGCAGCGGTTTCTCACCTTTGGCTTGCGCGGGAGATGTGAACCACCTCGAGCCGTCCATCGTTGGGCACCATTTGCCCTCTCTCTGGGGGTTGGGCATGCGCTACGGGTGCGTCTGTGGCGTGATGGCCCCCGAGTCCCCTCCTCAGCCTCTCAGGTCCCCAGGGCAGCCTCTGAACCCAAAGAGGCGAGTCCCCCTTTCCTTCTCCAGCGCGAGTGGCTCGAGGTGGAAGTTCGTATCTGAAAGAAGAGATGCAACATGGGGGGGAGGGGCTCCTGGCTCTCGTTGAAAAATCCCTAAAAGCCTTCCTGCCGCACCCCCATCCCCAGCTGCCTCCTAACCAAAAAGCTAAGATTTGGGTCAACATCTTGAAGGAGGACCTCTTCTTTTTGCCCAGGGACATCCAGAGTAAATTTGAGATCCACCCGCAGAAGGTGAAGCTATGTCAGCAGCGGGGTTTGCCAAAGGGGATCCCGGAGACGTCGAAGTTGGTGCGTCCGGGGTCCAGAAGTGACACCGCTGGGGGGAAAGTGCCAGAAGTGCCCCTCCCCTTGCGGGACAGCAGTCACGTCGTCCCCCCCGAGTCCTGGGCTACAGGGACCCGGAGGAGGGAGCCACGCATCAGGAGAGGAAAGGAACTCGGCCAGTGGCTCCGGTCCCACCGTCCGCCCCCATTCTGGTGGATGGTGGCCCGTCCTCTGTCTCCCGCCACTCCCGTCTGGGGGTGAGAGAATGGGGGACGCCTGAGGGGGGGCGAGAAATGACTGCCCTGGGGACCTGTCTCTGAGGGGGACACAACCGCTCCGGGAGACCAGGAGGGGCGAGCTCACCCCGGGAGCCTGTTGCCCTGGCACGAGCCAGACTCGCCAACCCCACAAGGGCCCGGATGAGACCGTTTCTGTCAGAGGCTCAATTCCAGGAAAGACACTCGGCATGAAGTCTGGGCTCCAGCTGTGGTCGCAGAGCCGGGAGCGGAAAGACAACCTGGGACGGCCCTGCAGAGGGGCCCAAGGGCCGCTGAGCCACACGCCCAGCCGAGAGTGGGCGTCCTGCAGAGACACCTGGAGCAGCCCAACTTCGGTCAGGAAGGAGGTGAAACTGAGCAGCCCAACATCGCACAGGCAAGAGCAGAAGTCGGGCAACCAAACACGGAACAGCCAAGAGCCGGAATCGGGCAGGAGGAAAGGGAAGTCAAAAATCCAAGAATGGCTTCTTGGCAGCACGGAAAAGTGTTTGGAAAGTAAGGCCCGACCTTCAAGTAGCAGGCAAGGGAGTCTGAAAAGCCACGTTTGGAAGAGCCAAGCCGAAGGAGATGAGCCCACCGTAAGGATCAAGGCTTGGCAACGTTGAAAGTCAGGACCCGGGAGAGAGAGAGATGTGGATGCCGCAAGGGCGGTAGATGGGAACCAGTTGCCGAGCGCCCAAATCGTAGTGATGTGAGTGTGGGGCTGCTGCGGCAGCCGTAAGCGTGAGGACCAGCCACAAGTCTTTTTCTCCAGCACCGTCTTAAGTCCAAACTGTCACTAAACGAATGACCATTAAGCGAGGAGTGCCTTTAAATGCGAAATTGTGTCGGATGTCCCGTCTGTGTCTATACAGCAGCTGCCCTGCCAGTTTAGGTGGGAGGGTGGTTTCCTTCTTGGTGGCTCTTTTTTTCCCAAAGAACTTTATTATTTTCCAAAGTATTCTTCAAGGGCATCCACTCCTTCATCCAAAGCAGACAAGAAGCATAAAAATACAACCTTACATCAGGTAAACCCATCCAGTGATGAGGCCGCTACTGTATCCCCTCAGGACTTTTGTGTTCAGTCGTGTGGACTGCGTGTATGTAGTTGCCTTTCTCTTGTCATGTACTCATCTTCCGCTCTGTTTGTGTGTGTGTGTGTCTGTGTGTTTGTGTACACCCAGACTTCCTCATTCTTTGGCATCTTGTAACAATTTATATTTAATTCTTGGTTTCTTGCCTTGCCAAATGAACTCAGAGACAGCCTGCCATTGTTTAAATGGTAAATCTGTTGACAAAATCGGTATAATCTGAAAAAGAGGCAACATCCTAGGCAAAACATTCATCTTAATCACAGAAATTCTCCCCGTAAGAGACTATTGTAGTTTTTCCCATCTTAACAAGTCTTCTTTCACATCATTCCGAATTGTAACGTCGTTATTCTGAAACGACATACTCTTCTCAGTTGATAAAATCACCCCCAAATATCGAACCTTTCTCTCAGTCTTAGACCAGTCTTACTCATCAGCAATTCTTGGTTGGACAAAGTCATATTTTGGGGCAGCATCTTTGTTTTTTGTTTCTTTACTTCCAGCCCTGCCAATGACACAAACTCTCTCGAATTCTTCATGAGATGTTCTACATTATCCAAAGGCTCTTGCAATATCAAAGCATGATGAATAAAGTCCTGTAGAATTTCCTTCATTCTTTCGGCCAATATTGAAGCAAATATTTTAGAGTTGTTATTCAACAGTGAAATGGGTCTATAATTCAGTTTCAGACGCCACTCTCCCCTTTCCTGCTGCCCCAACGCTTCAGACCATCCAGATGCCACAGAGAGTGGTTGGCAGGCAAGCTGACTGGAAGTTCTGGTTCTTTTGCAAGCTTGCTTTTGGGGCTCCAGGTCTAATGGGAGCGATTAAAAGAATGTGCATGGTATCAACGAGTGTTTCTCCACCTCAGCAACCTTAAGATGGGGGGACCAACTCCCAGCATTGCCCAGCCAGCATGGGGAACGGCTGGCTGGAGAATCCAGGGAGTTCAAGTCCCCCCATCTTATGGTTGCTGAGGTGGAGAAACACCGAGGTCAAAGACGAAGCGCATCCCGTCTTGTTTCTCGCGGTATCCATTCATCCAAATTGACCAGGAAGGCACAAGGAGACTTTAAGTGCCTTCCGAGGAACGCATTACAAACGCCCCCTGAAGGCAGTCCGTCTAAGGGAAGCTCTGCTTCGTAGCGGGCTAGCGCGTGCTCTCCCGTCTCCTCCACACTTGGAGCCAAAACAACGCTCGTGAAATACTTGCGCACGGCTTGGATCAGCCTTGTCCTAACCTGGCATTCCTCCCGATAGGCCAGAATTGCCACGCCCAAAACCGCCCGGTTCCAATGGGGACAGACGGATTAAGGAATGTTTGTGGAGAGGTGCCAATATTCGGTCAATTTTTGGGGAGCGGCGGGCGAAAACGGGCTGATTTCTCCAGGAGGGAGCTTTCTCAGACACAGCAGCTCGGAATAACTCTGAGGTTATTTGGGGTTTTACTATATGGGTCTGTTGAGGTTTTCCTACTAACGATTAAGACTGCTATTGTACCTAATCATTTTGGCCTGGGTGAAGAGGTTGTATTTGATTGACTCCTTCACGTGGTTCATGCAAATCGCCTGGGGGGAGGAGGACCTGCCCAGACTTCTCACTTCCTCTTTTTTTTCTCTGCCGGCAATGTAGCCAAGCAAGGCTTGCTCCAAAGGGGAGCTAAGTCCTTTAAATGTGTTTTGCTTTTGTTTTGCTTCCGGTAAATAAATTATTTTTATAGAAAAGCTTGGTGTGTGACTTTTTTGACCTCTCCTGGGCTAAAGGCTTTCCCAGCATCTGCCAACAGGGTCTGTTTCGAACACAGCTCGGAATACACGAGTTTAGCATAAAGAAGCACGAGATTGCAAGAGCGTTTATCCCTTGTGTTCAGCCCACAAAATGAGACGATAAAAGGAATCCCGCCCCATCAAGTCCCGCCTACGGCGCCCCAAAGCGGATGCGTTCAACGGCTCGGCCCCAACCACAAGGTGGTGACTGTGGCGGTCCAGCAGCTGCGTTGATATTGCCTGCCATTCCGGAGATAACTTCAAATGACCAAGACCACCCACCTTGGACAGCATTGGTCCAGGATTTATCCCGCCGCCTTCTAGGTTACGAAGACTGCGATCAAAACTAAAGCTTACGTTTTACAGTTCTCGGAGCGCACAGCTTTTGCCTTTTGCCAATCTAGCAGAAGAGAGATCCTGGCGTTTCCCATAGCACCCGAACCGTTACCAATCTTGTTTCATACAGGAAAACTTACCGAGGGGTCGTCCCGAGCCGGGAATGAAAAGACCCAGGCAGTGGCTGGAACAGAGGTGGGTTTCTTTCCCAAGAGCAGGTACAGCGCATGCTGGTTGGAAGGCCACCCTGTGGATTTCCCCGCCAGCCAGTTATACGCTGGAGCTTGGCTGTTGCTGTGCTACGGTGTTCCCGCCTCCTCGGAACCTGAGCGAGGTGTAATTCCCCCGGGCTGCAGAGAGGAGGCGCTGTGTGCTCAGGCCCCCTGCTGTTTGCCTTTCCTGCTCCCATGGGCCGAGTTCCCTGCGGGGCTGTGGCTTTGGCCAGGGCCTGGACGGGCCACCTCGGGAGGACATTTTTCTCATCACAATCATGACAAGATTGGCTTAGACTGCCCCATGGGGCAGCCTTTAATCAATCAATCAATCAGTCAATCAATCAATCGTGACTGGGCCAGTCACTCTCTCTCAGCCAAACTCACCCCCCAGGGTTGTGGTTGTGGGGAAAACAGGAGGAGGAAGGAGTATTAGGTACCTTTGCCACCTTGAGTTAGGTATAAAAATAATAACGGCAGAAGGGAAACTAACTAACTACACAAATGAAGGCTAAAATACAATAGAAACAGAATCCTGAAATATAAATATAACATCCAAGATGGGGATATTAAAATGTTCTTCGTTTAAATTCATGTAAGTCACAGAGGCCATGAACTATTATCATCATTATCATTTTATGGATTTATTTCTATTTCCAATTTTGTCACTGCCCATCTCACTCAAGGAGCAAATAAAACGAAGATAAACACAGGTTAAAATACAATAAAAACAGTATACTGAAATATAAAAATAAACCTACAATCCAAGAGGGAGATATTAAAAAGTTCTTAATTTAAGTTCATGTAAGTCACGGGAGCGAAGGAGAAGAAGAAGAAGTGGTGTAATAATAGCTGCTATTATTCTTATTCTGATTCGGTTTTTCTCGCACTTTTCCTAGCCAGAAGTGCAACCACAAGATGGGCTAGAGCAGCCATATAAAGGGCCATCCTAAATTAATCCTTTTTCCTTGGGATCCCCGCTTTTCTGCAGCAGCTCAAGGCTCCCATCACAACACCCCAGCGAGGTGGGCTCAGAAAAAGACTCAGGGAGCTACAACTCCCTGTTAACTCCACAGGCCATCATCCGCAGCCGTGCCTCGCACGGCTGCCCTGAGGAGGGAGCGCCCGGGGCTCGATCGCGGTGCGCTTGCCTTCGTCCTGCGCCACCGCGCAGAACGAGCCCGGACCCGCTACGCTACACCGACCCCTCCGCTGACAGCCGGCCGCCGGGAAGCCTTAAGAAGGCGACGACGCAAGACCTGCATCCGGGACCCCGCCGCGGGCTGCCATGGCAACGCGCCAGCCCCTCCCTGGCATCCCCGCGCGCGCCTCTCTCCCTCCCGCTCTCCCGCTCAGAACCTGCGGAGGGAGGGAGGGGGGAGGAGCGGAATCACGAAGCGCGCTGGAGGAGTTTTGGCCCTCGCCGCCGCCGCAGGCCAAGCGCGCTTTTTCCTCCTGAGCGGGGGAAGCCGGCCCGCCCGCCCGCTCTTCTTCCGGCACCGACCTCCGAAACACGGCTCCCCGGGGCCTCTTCTCCGCTCTTCGGGAGTCCCCCTCTTCTTGTTTTCATCTTTGGGGCGGGACTCCCGTACGCTGCAATGCGTGCCACGCCCCCTTTGGGGGGATCGTAGCGCTGTCTGCCGCTGCTGTTTTAGCCGCGGCAGGCAGCAAATGATTGCCCTGCCTCTTCATAAAAGCAAACCCAGCCATCGCTTCGCCTTTTCAGATCCTTCCCCTTGTCACCTCGGAAGGGAATGGCAGAGGCCCAAGGCAAGATTCCCAAGGTAGGGAAACTGAAGGTCTTTTTCACCCAGAGAGGAAGGTGATCCCCCAGTCAGACTCCCAAGACCTAAAGAAATCACTCTTTTTTGGTCAAGACTTAACAAAGCCTGACACGACCTAGAATAGGATGTAGAATAAACATACTCCCCGTGTAGAAAGAAGAGGTCCAAACACAGGATTTACTGCAGGGTGATTTTACACCACGGTCGCCACGTGTTGGATCAAAGGCCGGGAAGCATAATTTCACCCCATCAGGATTCACCGTTCAGGAATGGCAGATCCATCTCCGCTTGTACAAACTGGAGCACGACTGGCCCAGAGAGAAGGTGCTATGGAAGTCGCCTGTCACATCTTCCGCTCTCGTAGCACTGCGAAGGGAAGACAAAGCTTCCACTCGCGTCTTACTCCTGCAGAGTAGAGCAACCCAATCAAGGTTAAACTACCCAGGTTAGCCTAGAGAATGCGTGCCAATGGTGGGTCTGTAACTTCCCTGGGACGTTTTTTTAAGACCTTGTGGTAAGAACTCGGCCCCTGTGAACCAGAGGCTTTTCTGTCCCTGGCATACCCCAGGTTTCAAATAGTTCTCCCCCTTGAATACCCCAGGTTTCAAATAGTCGTCCCCCTTCCTCCTTTCCTCACCCCCCCCCCAATCTTTAAATCAAGATATATTGATCCCTTTTGGACATTTGGTTGATTTTCATGAACTGGGCCAGCTGGCTCTGAATGAAGTCCCACCCCCAGCCACCCCCCCACCCCCTGGCGGGACTAAATTTATTCATTTACAAGGTATTTTAAGATACTCAGTTGCTTCTCCTGAGACAGGCCAGCACTGGGGATTTCACTTGTTTCTTATTAGAATGACTTAGATATTGGAGTTCTGCTTTGTTTGTTTTAGGATTTGGGTGTAAGCATTTAGCATTTTTAATTAAGTTGAATCTGCTTTGGGAAGGGTTTTGTTCTGAAAAGCAGGATAAAAATGTTAAATCCTGATGAAAGGTTAGGACAGGGTTTGAGGGCATAATTGGCGACCCCTGAAATAGTGGGATCTTGGTGTTCCCAGCATTGCAAACTTGAGCTACCCATCTTCTTGGCTATTCTGCCCAAAATAACCTCATTCGGAATTCTAGATCGTGCCTGCAAATTACATCAATCCTGGGTAGTTCTAGAGGTAACCTAATCTGCCACCAGAATTAAGTTTGGATCTTCCTCTAGCTCAGGGGAAGCTAGAACTTGCTGGTAAACCAACTCTAGGTTCCTTCCTTGGATAGCTGGTGAACGAGAAAATAGGCTAAGTGAATGAGCAGCTTCACCATTTTTGGTTTCCCCAGGGGGCACTTGGGGGCATTGTCTGCAGGTGGGGACCTAGCCCAGCTGCTCTATGACACGCCCTGGGCATCGGCAGACATCAGGAGACAACTTAGCAGGCCTGGGTCATTTTGTGACCTGCCCTGAGAGGTTCAGCTCTTTGGGTGGCAATCAAGAGACAGCCTGAAATCCATACGTGGATTTCCTTTGTGCAGGTGAAATGGATTTCAGCTTTGGCTGCTCCTGGGAGCCTGGCTTCCTCCTCCTGGCCATGGCCATCCTGGCCTTTGTCCTGTTCCTAACCAGGAAGGTCTTCAATGGCCAATGCTCTGCTGACCTGGAGCGCCTCCAACCTCGGAGGAGCAGCCAAGCCAGGTCCCGAAGGTGGTCTGGAGCCCAGCAGGTGGGTGGATCACTGGCTGGTGGGCTGGGGGCGGTGGTTCTCCCCAAGGATTCAACCAGGGCTGTCCACAGGGTGTGACAAAAGAAATCACGAGACATGGCTGCCATCTTTATACATTTGACCATGCCCTGTGGACACCCTAGAACAGTTGTTCTTGAACCGTTTGACCCCCTGATCCCTTCTCCCGGTCTTGAAGGATGTCATTGGCCCCACAAGAAACCTGTCAGCATCTGTGGTTTTCCACAAGGGTCTCAGCAGCGGCAGTCCCAAACTGGACCTTCGACTCACAGACGAGCGATCCCAAATGGCTCCTCCCCCCCCACCCCAGGAATGCCCGATTCCTGCCGTGGGTAATGCCCCCCAGCTCTGCTCTGGGCCGGGAGCGGAGGGCATCCAAGGGTTTGGGAGGTCCCTGCACAGGCCGTCTTGCTGAGCACAGAGGCCGATTGGGAGGTGCCAAAAGGGGTGGGGAGCAAAGACAAGCCGTCCTGTGCTCCGAGGGCCACCTTCCTGAAGAGCTCTCGGGGAGGAGGAGGCTGCAAAACTTCAGTCTCGTGGTCTCCCCATCAAAGGTCACTTTTGTTCCTAAGCAAAGTGCTAGGAATGTTTCAACTGCCTCCTGCTGGATTCTTTGCTTGAAACCAGGTTTGCGCAGGTCTTCTGAGCAAATGGCTACGCTTGGCCACCAGGGCCTGTGCTCCAAGCGGTTGACACGGAGAAGACAGAAAGGCAGGCAGGGTCAGGAGAAAAATATAACTGTGGTCAATCTGAATTCGGTGGCTACAGTCAGAGTCTTCTCTTTCAGCACATTCTAGCAACACCCTTAATGTAGCCACTGAATTAACCGGTTTTCTGCCTTGGCCCAATGCACTGAACCTTCAGGTCAATAAAGGGATTGGTTCTGCACAATAGGCTAAACCACAAAAGATCTAATCCAAAGTAACCCAAAGCGGGAAGGGGGGAATATCACTTTTAAAATAAAAATAAAACACTGACAGCTTTGAAGTGGGCTGGGCACGGCAGCATGGATGGCTTTTCCAGCCCTGGGGAGTAAAGGCAGGACCTACTTGAGAAAGCAGCAGAGTGATTAAAACTGAAAAAGGAAAGAAAAAGAAAAAACCCTCTAAATTATATCTATTTTGATCAATTTTATTGAAAAGATCATGTATGTGAAAGGGAGACTACAGAGGCACTTTTGATATACCGCTTTCAACTTCAACATTCTACTCCCATTTTTCAACAAGGGGTGAAAAAGTCAAATGGGGCAGATGCAGGGTCTCTCTGGAAGGCACATCTGCAGCCCGGAGGCCGAGGAGCCTCTGCCCGTCAAGTAACTCCCTCTGCCCTCTCTTCCCAGCAGGGTCCCCCCAACCTCCGAGACCAGGAAGAGGACATCATGGGAATCGTAGAAGGTAACGTGAAGGCACACACACACACCCCCCGTGCCCCCGTGGCCCCGCCAGCCACAGGAAGGGCTCTTCCTCTCCCCTTTTACTCCTTATCCCAGCTCCTGGGGGGTCCCACGGCTGGCTCCCTACAGCCCACCCGGGTGCCCAGACTAAATCCCTGAAGCGCAGAGTAACCAGCCAGGTTCATGCGCTTTATGCCCCAAAGATGTTCAGCAAGGTTAAGGGCGAGATCCTTTCCTGCAGTGGGCAAGTGTAGCCGTGGGAACACAGTCTAAGTAGGACAGGGCTGTGATGCAGGCTGAAGGCTGTCTTCGGACAACATGTATCGCTTGCTTGTGGATATACTCCATTTTCCAGCCCAGAATGGCTGAGGGCTGAGTTCCTTCAAAGTCTTCAACCACTAAGCAACCAAGCCAAGCTACCTCTGACCGTGCTTAGCACGTTCCACAATGCAGCCGCTGGGTCTTCACCTGACCTGCGGAGGCGTGTGGCAGGGACACGCCTGCTGTGGAGGAGGAATCGGTGAATCCTAATTCCTGGCAGGAGCCCAGTCCTCCGTTGACTCTCCTGCTTGATGCTTCTCCCCAAGGCCGCTTCCCCAGATTCCCAAAGACGCGACTTCCCCTCTCCAATGCTGGAAAATGCCCCTTTCTGGACTTGCAGAGCTGGAAGGGAACAGGCACGTGGTTTCTTCCTGCAGAAGGGAGCTCTCTGGCTTCTGGAAGGCCCAAAGGCTGCCTCCAGGGGATGGGGAGCTTGCTCATGTTGTCCTTCCTTACAGACCTCAGCACAGTCCTCTTCGATGATGCAGAAGAGGACCTTTTCCAGAGAGGTCAGCGTGACAGCACCGAACCACTGCTGTCCCCGGGACCGGTCTTTGCATGGATGGGACGCTCCAGGCTTTCGGACCCTCCTGAGCCCCCCCATCGTGCCACAGTGCCACGGAGTGCCAGTGCTCCCAGCCCCACCATCAGCTATCTTCCGGTCACTCTGTCTAGGAAATGGAGCCCCTACATACAAAACCACCTCTACATGGTTCCCAAGAGGATGGAGACAGAGCAGGCCAAGCAGAAGAAGACGTCCCACTTTTCCGGGCTGCAGAGGGCTGAGAAGGATGCCTGGCGTCCTCGCGGTTACGAGGAACGCATTTATTGCTCAGGATGCTGGAGTGTGCCAAGCGGAAGCTTCTGTTCCTCTAAGGCCAGCTCACATGACGTCAGCTCCCTCCGCACAGTGGACTACGTGCCAAGGCACCTCCGACCATCTGAGCAGGAACTCTGGGGATCCCATATGCTGAATAAGACTCTTCGGCGCCTGTGGGACGTGCCCATGCTGGTCCGGCAGTCCTTGCGGGGGTTCCATCCAGCTCCCCCACCACCCTCGGCCGTACATCTGGTCACAGCCCTCTACCTGGCAAGGATAAAGCTTCTGTTCCTCAACCAGTTGGTCCTCATCGTGCTAGAGACCCGAAGGCAGCTGGTGGTGCACGTCCGAATGATGGTCACGCAGGGCGGCGGGGTCGTCCCAGGCGGGCAGTGCAGCCGCTACGGGTGTTCGTGCCGGTCTCTCCCCCGCTTCTGAGACGGTCGACGGAGGAGTCCATGGCCATACCTCAGGCTGAGGAGGAAGCCCAGAATCAGAAGGCTTCCGCCAAAGAAATCCCCAACACCCCCAGAGGGACTTGCTCACTCTTTGCACACACAAGCTTTAGAAAGCCCCTGCGTCGTGATGGAAAAAAACCACAAAGCCATTTGGCAAAGGACGCTCTGCAGGACCGAGTTTCTGCTGTGGTTTGCTACTCCCAAGACGTCAGCCACCAACCAGGAAGAGTCACCCTTTCCAGTGCTCTCCCATCTGGGCTGAGAACAGGGTGGCTCCATTCCCAAGACCTTCCCTTTGCGGAGCAGGCCATTCTGGTTCCTCGAAGCCTCGAGGTGACACCCAGAATCCGTTGTGTGGGATTGCCCACAGCACTGGTCTTTGTGCTGCTTCTTCCAAGGAATGGCTCCACCAATTCCCGGTTCTACCACTTGCAGCACCCAAGCCACTGCGGTCCGCTTTGTCGCAAGATGCACCCTGTTCCTTTCAAAGGAGATCCAGGCGGAGTTGCAGCGGCACCTTAAAAGGAAGCAGTTGCAGCACAACTGGGGGCTGCCAGGCCTGGGGCAGCGTTCCCTTTCCTGCATTCTCATGAAGGTCCCCCGACTCAAACACCAAAGGCCGGGGGGGGGGGCACAGGAGTGTAAACATTCACCAGATTAAATTCTGCTTCTTTGGTCGAGAAACAAGGCAAAAGCTGGAGTTCAAGATGCAGAAAAGGGCCGTCCCCCAGAGATGGGGGTAGAGAATGTGAAATGCCAGCTGGCTAAGAGATCTCTGGAGGTTCAGCTGGGAGCCACCCCACTGCTGGTCAGACGCTCGTGGAGCTTCACCTGTGGGAAAAGCCAGAAATCCCTTCATCGATGCAGCGGTTTCTCACCTTTGGCTTGCGCGGGAGATGTGAACCACCTCGAGCCGTCCATCGTTGGGCACCATTTGCCCTCTCTCTGGGGGTTGGGCATGCGCTACGGGTGCGTCTGTGGCGTGATGGCCCCCGAGTCCCCTCCTCAGCCTCTCAGGTCCCCAGGGCAGCCTCTGAACCCAAAGAGGCGAGTCCCCCTTTCCTTCTCCAGCGCGAGTGGCTCGAGGTGGAAGTTCGTATCTGAAAGAAGAGATGCAACATGGGGGGGAGGGGCTCCTGGCTCTCGTTGAAAAATCCCTAAAAGCCTTCCTGCCGCACCCCCATCCCCAGCTGCCTCCTAACCAAAAAGCTAAGATTTGGGTCAACATCTTGAAGGAGGACCTCTTCTTTTTGCCCAGGGACATCCAGAGTAAATTTGAGATCCACCCGCAGAAGGTGAAGCTATGTCAGCAGCGGGGTTTGCCAAAGGGGATCCCGGAGACGTCGAAGTTGGTGCGTCCGGGGTCCAGAAGTGACACCGCTGGGGGGAAAGTGCCAGAAGTGCCCCTCCCCTTGCGGGACAGCAGTCACGTCGTCCCCCCCGAGTCCTGGGCTACAGGGACCCGGAGGAGGGAGCCACGCATCAGGAGAGGAAAGGAACTCGGCCAGTGGCTCCGGTCCCACCGTCCGCCCCCATTCTGGTGGATGGTGGCCCGTCCTCTGTCTCCCGCCACTCCCGTCTGGGGGTGAGAGAATGGGGGACGCCTGAGGGGGGGCGAGAAATGACTGCCCTGGGGACCTGTCTCTGAGGGGGACACAACCGCTCCGGGAGACCAGGAGGGGCGAGCTCACCCCGGGAGCCTGTTGCCCTGGCACGAGCCAGACTCGCCAACCCCACAAGGGCCCGGATGAGACCGTTTCTGTCAGAGGCTCAATTCCAGGAAAGACACTCGGCATGAAGTCTGGGCTCCAGCTGTGGTCGCAGAGCCGGGAGCGGAAAGACAACCTGGGACGGCCCTGCAGAGGGGCCCAAGGGCCGCTGAGCCACACGCCCAGCCGAGAGTGGGCGTCCTGCAGAGACACCTGGAGCAGCCCAACTTCGGTCAGGAAGGAGGTGAAACTGAGCAGCCCAACATCGCACAGGCAAGAGCAGAAGTCGGGCAACCAAACACGGAACAGCCAAGAGCCGGAATCGGGCAGGAGGAAAGGGAAGTCAAAAATCCAAGAATGGCTTCTTGGCAGCACGGAAAAGTGTTTGGAAAGTAAGGCCCGACCTTCAAGTAGCAGGCAAGGGAGTCTGAAAAGCCACGTTTGGAAGAGCCAAGCCGAAGGAGATGAGCCCACCGTAAGGATCAAGGCTTGGCAACGTTGAAAGTCAGGACCCGGGAGAGAGAGAGATGTGGATGCCGCAAGGGAACCAGTTGCCGAGCGCCCAAATCGTAGTGATGTGAGTGTGGGGCTGCTGCGGCAGCCGTAAGTGTGAGGACCAGCCACAAGTCTTTTTCTCCAGCACCGTCTTAAGTCCAAACTGTCACTAAACGAATGACCATTAAGCGAGGAGTGCCTTTAAATGCGAAATTGTGTCGGATGTCCCGTCTGTGTCTATACAGCAGCTGCCCTGCCAGTTTAGGTGGGAGGGTGGTTTCCTTCTTGGTGGCTCTTTTTTTCCCAAAGAACTTTATTATTTTCCAAAGTATTCTTCAAGGGCATCCACTCCTTCATCCAAAGCAGACAAGAAGCATAAAAATACAACCTTACATCAGGTAAACCCATCCAGTGATGAGGCCGCTACTGTATCCCCTCAGGACTTTTGTGTTCAGTCGTGTGGACTGCGTGTATGTAGTTGCCTTTCTCTTGTCATGTACTCATCTTCCGCTCTGTTTGTGTGTGTGTGTGTCTGTGTGTTTGTGTACACCCAGACTTCCTCATTCTTTGGCATCTTGTAACAATTTATATTTAATTCTTGGTTTCTTGCCTTGCCAAATGAACTCAGAGACAGCCTGCCATTGTTTAAATGGTAAATCTGTTGACAAAATCGGTATAATCTGAAAAAGAGGCAACATCCTAGGCAAAACATTCATCTTAATCACAGAAATTCTCCCCGTAAGAGACTATTGTAGTTTTTCCCATCTTAACAAGTCTTCTTTCACATCATTCCGAATTGTAACGTCGTTATTCTGAAACGACATACTCTTCTCAGTTGATAAAATCACCCCCAAATATCGAACCTTTCTCTCAGTCTTAGACCAGTCTTACTCATCAGCAATTCTTGGTTGGACAAAGTCATATTTTGGGGCAGCATCTTTGTTTTTTGTTTCTTTACTTCCAGCCCTGCCAATGACACAAACTCTCTCGAATTCTTCATGAGATGTTCTACATTATCCAAAGGCTCTTGCAATATCAAAGCATGATGAATAAAGTCCTGTAGAATTTCCTTCATTCTTTCGGCCAATATTGAAGCAAATATTTTAGAGTTGTTATTCAACAGTGAAATGGGTCTATAATTCAGTTTCAGACGCCACTCTCCCCTTTCCTGCTGCCCCAACGCTTCAGACCATCCAGATGCCACAGAGAGTGGTTGGCAGGCAAGCTGACTGGAAGTTCTGGTTCTTTTGCAAGCTTGCTTTTGGGGCTCCAGGTCTAATGGGAGCGATTAAAAGAATGTGCATGGTATCAACGAGTGTTTCTCCACCTCAGCAACCTTAAGATGGGGGGACTTCAACTCCCAGCATTGCCCAGCCAGCATGGGGAACGGCTGGCTGGAGAATCCAGGGAGTTCAAGTCCCCCCATCTTATGGTTGCTGAGGTGGAGAAACACCGAGGTCAAAGACGAAGCGCATCCCGTCTTGTTTCTCGCGGTATCCATTCATCCAAATTGACCAGGAAGGCACAAGGAGATTTTAAGTGCCTTCCGAGGAACGCATTACAAACGCCCCCTGAAGGCAGTCCGTCTAAGGGAAGCTCTGCTTCGTAGCGGGCTAGCGCGTGCTCTCCCGTCTCCTCCACACTTGGAGCCAAAACAACGCTCGTGAAATACTTGCGCACGGCTTGGATCAGCCTTGTCCTAACCTGGCATTCCTCCCGATAGGCCAGAATTGCCACGCCCAAAACCGCCCGGTTCCAATGGGGACAGACGGATTAAGGAATGTTTGTGGAGAGGTGCCAATATTCGGTCAATTTTTGGGGAGCGGCGGGCGAAAACGGGCTGATTTCTCCAGGAGGGAGCTTTCTCAGACACAGCAGCTCGGAATAACTCTGAGGTTATTTGGGGTTTTACTATATGGGTCTGTTGAGGTTTTCCTACTAACGATTAAGACTGCTATTGTACCTAATCATTTTGGCCTGGGTGAAGAGGTTGTATTTGATTGACTCCTTCACGTGGTTCATGCAAATCGCCTGGGGGGAGGAGGACCTGCCCAGACTTCTCACTTCCTCTTTTTTTTCTCTGCCGGCAATGTAGCCAAGCAAGGCTTGCTCCAAAGGGGAGCTAAGTCCTTTAAATGTGTTTTGCTTTTGTTTTGCTTCCGGTAAATAAATTATTTTTATAGAAAAGCTTGGTGTGTGACTTTTTTGACCTCTCCTGGGCTAAAGGCTTTCCCAGCATCTGCCAACAGGGTCTGTTTCGAACACAGCTCGGAATACACGAGTTTAGCATAAAGAAGCACGAGATTGCAAGAGCGTTTATCCCTTGTGTTCAGCCCACAAAATGAGACGATAAAAGGAATCCCGCCCCATCAAGTCCCGCCTACGGCGCCCCAAAGCGGATGCGTTCAACGGCTCGGCCCCAACCACAAGGTGGTGACTGTGGCGGTCCAGCAGCTGTGTTGATATTGCCTGCCATTCCGGAGATAACTTCAAATGACCAAGACCACCCACCTTGGACAGCATTGGTCCAGGATTTATCCCGCCGCCTTCTACGTTACGAAGACTGCGATCAAAACTAAAGCTTACGTTTTACAGTTCTCGGAGCGCACAGCTTTTGCCTTTTGCCAATCTAGCAGAAGAGAGATCCTGGCGTTTCCCATAGCACCCGAACCGTTACCAATCTTGTTTCATACAGGAAAACTTACCGAGGGGTCGTCCCGAGCCGGGAATGAAAAGACCCAGGCAGTGGCTGGAACAGAGGTGGGTTTCTTTCCCAAGAGCAGGTACAGCGCATGCTGGTTGGAAGGCCACCCTGTGGATTTCCCCGCCAGCCAGTTATACGCTGGAGCTTGGCTGTTGCTGTGCTACGGTGTTCCCGCCTCCTCGGAACCTGAGCGAGGTGTAATTCCCCCGGGCTGCAGAGAGGAGGCGCTGTGTGCTCACGCCCCCTGCTGTTTGCCTTTCCTGCTCCCATGGGCCGAGTTCCCTGCGGGGCTGTGGCTTTGGCCAGGGCCTGGACGGGCCACCTCGGGAGGACATTTTTCTCATCACAATCATGACAAGATTGGCTTAGACTGCCCCATGGGGCAGCCTTTAATCAATCAATCAATCAGTCAATCAGTCAATCAATCAATCAATCGTGACTGGGCCAGTCACTCTCTCTCAGCCAAACTCACCCCCCAGGGTTGTGGTTGTGGGGAAAACAGGAGGAGGAAGGAGTATTAGGTACCTTTGCCACCTTGAGTTAGGTATAAAAATAATAACGGCAGAAGGGAAACTAACTAACTACACAAATGAAGGCTAAAATACAATAGAAACAGAATCCTGAAATATAAATATAACATCCAAGATGGGGATATTAAAATGTTCTTCGTTTAAATTCATGTAAGTCACAGAGGCCATGAACTATTATCATCATTATCATTTTATGGATTTATTTCTATTTCCAATTCTGTCACTGCCCATCTCACTCAAGGAGCAAATAAAACGAAGATAAACACAGGTTAAAATACAATAAAAACAGTATACTGAAATATAAAAATAAACCTACAATCCAAGAGGGAGATATTAAAAAGTTCTTAATTTAAGTTCATGTAAGTCACGGGAGCGAAGGAGAAGAAGAAGAAGTGGTGTAATAATAGCTGTTATTATTCTTATTCTGATTCGGTTTTTCTCGCACTTTTCCTAGCCAGAAGTGCAACCACAAGATGGGCTAGAGCAGCCATATAAAGGGCCATCCTAAATTAATCCTTTTTCCTTGGGATCCCCGCTTTTCTGCAGCAGCTCAAGGCTCCCATCACAACAACCCAGCGAGGTGGGCTCAGAAAAAGACTCAGGGAGCTACAACTCCCTGTTAACTCCACAGGCCATCATCCGCAGCCGTGCCTCGCACGGCTGCCCTGAGGAGGGAGCGCCCGGGGCTCGATCGCGGTGCGCTTGCCTTCGTCCTGCGCCACCGCGCAGAACGAGCCCGGACCCGCTACGCTACACCGACCCCTCCGCTGACAGCCGGCCGCCGGGAAGCCTTAAGAAGGCGACGACGCAAGACCTGCATCCGGGACCCCGCCGCGGGCTGCCATGGCAACGCGCCAGCCCCTCCCTGGCATCCCCGCGCGCGCCTCTCTCCCTCCCGCTCTCCCGCTCAGAACCTGCGGAGGGAGGGGGGAGGAGCGGAATCACGAAGCGCGCTGGAGGAGTTTTGGCCCTCGCCGCCGCCGCAGGCCAAGCGCGCTTTTTCCTCCTGAGCGGGGGAAGCCGGCCCGCCCGCCCGCTCTTCTTCCGGCACCGACCTCCGAAACACGGCTCCCCGGGGCCTCTTCTCCGCTCTTCGGGAGTCCCCCTCTTCTTGTTTTCATCTTTGGGGCGGGACTCCCGTACGCTGCAATGCGTGCCACGCCCCCTTTGGGGGGATCGTAGCGCTGTCTGCCGCTGCTGTTTTAGCCGCGGCAGGCAGCAAATGATTGCCCTGCCTCTTCATAAAAGCAAACCCAGCCATCGCTTCGCCTTTTCAGATCCTTCCCCTTGTCACCTCGGAAGGGAATGGCAGAGGCCCAAGGCAAGATTCCCAAGGTAGGGAAACTGAAGGTCTTTTTCACCCAGAGAGGAAGGTGATCACCCAGTCAGACTCCCAAGACCTAAAGAAATCACTCTTTTTTGGTCAAGACTTAACAAAGCCTGACACGACCTAGAATAGGATGTAGAATAAACATACTCCCCGTGTAGAAAGAAGAGGTCCAAACACAGGATTTACTGCAGGGTGATTTTACACCACGGTCGCCACGTGTTGGATCAAAGGCCGGGAAGCATAATTTCACCCCATCAGGATTCACCGTTCAGGAATGGCAGATCCATCTCCGCTTGTACAAACTGGAGCACGACTGGCCCAGAGAGAAGGTGCTATGGAAGTCGCCTGTCACATCTTCCGTTCTCGTAGCGCTGCGAAGGGAAGACAAAGCTTCCACTCGCGTCTTACTCCTGCAGAGTAGAGCAACCCAATCAAGGTTAAACTACCCAGGTTAGCCTAGAGAATGCGTGCCAATGGTGGGTCTGTAACTTCCCTGGGACGTTTTTTTAAGACCTTGTGGTAAGAACTCGGCCCCTGTGAACGAGAGGCTTTTCTGTCCCTGGCATACCCCAGGTTTCAAATAGTTCTCCCCCTTGAATACCCCAGGTTTCAAATAGTCGTCCCCCTTCCTCCTTTCCTCACCCCCCCCCCAATCTTTAAATCAAGATATATTGATCCCTTTTGGACATTTGGTTGATTTTCATGAACTGGGCCAGCTGGCTCTGAATGAAGTCCCACCCCCAGCCACCCCCCCACCCCCTGGCGGGACTAAATTTATTCATTTACAAGGTATTTTAAGATACTCAGTTGCTTCTCCTGAGACAGGCCAGCACTGGGGATTTCACTTGTTTCTTATTAGAATGACTTAGATATTGGAGTTCTGCTTTGTTTGTTTTAGGATTTGGGTGTAAGCATTTAGCATTTTTAATTAAGTTGAATCTGCTTTGGGAAGGGTTTTGTTCTGAAAAGCAGGATAAAAATGTTAAATCCTGAAGAAAGGTTAGGACAGGGTTTGAGGGCATAATTGGCGACCCCTGAAATAGTGGGATCTTGGTGTTCCCAGCATTGCAAACTTGAGCTACCCATCTTCTCGGCTATTCTGCCCAAAATAACCTCATTCGGAATTCTAGATCGTGCCTGCAAATTACATCAATCCTGGGTAGTTCTAGAGGTAACCTAATCTGCCACCAGAATTAAGTTTGGATCTTCCTCTAGCTCAGGGGAAGCTAGAACTTGCTGGTAAACCAACTCTAGGTTCCTTCCTTGGATAGCTGGTGAACGAGAAAATAGGCTAAGTGAATGAGCAGCTTCACCATTTTTGGTTTCCCCAGGGGGCACTTGGGGGCATTGTCTGCAGGTGGGGACCTAGCCCAGCTGCTCTATGACACGCCCTGGGCATCGGCAGACATCAGGAGACAACTTAGCAGGCCTGGGTCATTTTGTGACCTGCCCTGAGAGGTTCAGCTCTTTGGGTGGCAATCAAGAGACAGCCTGAAATCCATACGTGGATTTCCTTTGTGCAGGTGAAATGGATTTCAGCTTTGGCTGCTCCTGGGAGCCTGGCTTCCTCCTCCTGGCCATGGCCATCCTGGCCTTTGTCCTGTTCCTAACCAGGAAGGTCTTCAATGGCCAATGCTCTGCTGACCTGGAGCGCCTCCAACCTCGGAGGAGCAGCCAAGCCAGGTCCCGAAGGTGGTCTGGAGCCCAGCAGGTGGGTGGATCACTGGCTGGTGGGCTGGGGGCGGTGGTTCTCCCCAAGGATTCAACCAGGGCTGTCCACAGGGTGTGACAAAAGAAATCACGAGACATGGCTGCCATCTTTATACATTTGACCATGCCCTGTGGACACCCTAGAACAGTTGTTCTTGAACCGTTTGACCCCCTGATCCCTTCTCCCGGTCTTGAAGGATGTCATTGGCCCCACAAGAAACCTGTCAGCATCTGTGGTTTTCCACAAGGGTCTCAGCAGCGGCAGTCCCAAACTGGACCTTCGACTCACAGATGAGCGATCCCAAATGGCTCCTCCCCCCCCACCCCAGGAATGCCCGATTCCTGCCGTGGGTAATGCCCCCCAGCTCTGCTCTGGGCCGGGAGCGGAGGGCATCCAAGGGTTTGGGAGGTCCCTGCACAGGCCGTCTTGCTGAGCACAGAGGCCGATTGGGAGGTGCCAAAAGGGGTGGGGAGCAAAGACAAGCCGTCCTGTGCTCCGAGGGCCACCTTCCTGAAGAGCTCTCGGGGAGGAGGAGGCTGCAAAACTTCAGTCTCGTGGTCTCCCCATCAAAGGTCACTTTTGTTCCTAAGCAAAGTGCTAGGAATGTTTCAACTGCCTCCTGCTGGATTCTTTGCTTGAAACCAGGTTTGCGCAGGTCTTCTGAGCAAATGGCTACGCTTGGCCACCAGGGCCTGTGCTCCAAGCGGTTGACACGGAGAAGACAGAAAGGCAGGCAGGGTCAGGAGAAAAATATAACTGTGGTCAATCTGAATTCGGTGGCTACAGTCAGAGTCTTCTCTTTCAGCACATTCTAGCAACACCCTTAATGTAGCCACCGAATTAACCGGTTTTCTGCCTTGGCCCAATGCACTGAACCTTCAGGTCAATAAAGGGATTGGTTCTGCACAATAGGCTAAACCACAAAAGATCTAATCCAAAGTAACCCAAAGCGGGAAGGGGGGAATATCACTTTTAAAATAAAAATAAAACACTGACAGCTTTGAAGTGGGCTGGGCACGGCAGCATGGATGGCTTTTCCAGCCCTGGGGAGTAAAGGCAGGACCTACTTGAGAAAGCAGCAGAGTGATTAAAACTGAAAAAGAAAAGAAAAAGAAAAAACCCTCTAAATTATATCTATTTTGATCAATTTTATTGAAAAGATCATGTATGTGAAAGGGAGACTACAGAGGCACTTTTGATATACTGCTTTCAACTTCAACATTCTACTCCCATTTTTCAACAAGGGGTGAAAAAGTCAAATGGGGCAGATGCAGGGTCTCTCTGGAAGGCACATCTGCAGCCCGGAGGCCGAGGAGCCTCTGCCCGTCAAGTAACTCCCTCTGCCCTCTCTTCCCAGCAGGGTCCCCCCAACCTCCGAGACCAGGAAGAGGACATCATGGGAATCGTAGAAGGTAACGTGAAGGCACACACACACACCCCCCGTGCCCCCGTGGCCCCGCCAGCCACAGGAAGGGCCTCTCCCCTTTTACTCCTTATCCCAGCTCCTGGGGGGTCCCACGGCTGGCTCCCTACAGCCCACCCGGGTGCCCAGACTAAATCCCTGAAGCGCAGAGTAACCAGCCAGGTTCATGCGCTTTATGCCCCAAAGATGTTCAGCAAGGTTAAGGGCGAGATCCTTTCCTGCAGTGGGCAAGTGTAGCCGTGGGAACACAGTCTAAGTAGGACAGGGCTGTGATGCAGGCTGAAGGCTGTCTTCGGACAACATGTATCGCTTGCTTGTGGATATACTCCATTTTCCAGCCCAGAATGGCTGAGGGCTGAGTTCCTTCAAAGTCTTCAACCACTAAGCAACCAAGCCAAGCCAAGCTACCTCTGACCGTGCTTAGCACGTTCCACAATGCAGCCGCTGGGTCTTCACCTGACCTGCGGAGGCGTGTGGCAGGGACACGCCTGCTGTGGAGGAGGAATCGGTGAATCCTAATTCCTGGCAGGAGCCCAGTCCTCCCTTGACTCTCCTGCTTGATGCTTCTCCCCAAGGCCGCTTCCCCAGATTCCCAAAGACGCGACTTCCCCTCTCCAATGCTGGAAAATGCCCCTTTCTGGACTTGCAGAGCCGGAAGGGAACAGGCACGTGGTTTCTTCCTGCAGAAGGGAGCTCTCTGGCTTCTGGAAGGCCCAAAGGCTGCCTCCAGGGGATGGGGAGCTTGCTCATGTTGTCCTTCCTTACAGACCTCAGCACAGTCCTCTTCGATGATGCAGAAGAGGACCTTTTCCAGAGAGGTCAGCGTGACAGCACCGAACCACTGCTGTCCCCGGGACCGGTCTTTGCATGGATGGGACGCTCCAGGCTTTCGGACCCTCCTGAGCCCCCCCATCATGCCACAGTGCCACGGAGTGCCAGTGCTCCCAGCCCCACCATCAGCTATCTTCCGGTCACTCTGTCTAGGAAATGGAGCCCCTACATACAAAACCACCTCTACATGGTTCCCAAGAGGATGGAGACTGAGCAGACCAAGCAGAAGAAGACGTCCCACTTTTCCGGGCTGCAGAGGGCTGAGAAGGATGCCTGGCGTCCTCGCGGTTACGAGGAACGCATTTATTGCTCAGGATGCTGGAGTGTGCCAAGCGGAAGCTTCTGTTCCTCTAAGGCCAGCTCACATGACGTCAGCTCCCTCCGCACAGTGGACTACGTGCCAAGGCACCTCCGACCATCTGAGCAGGAACTCCGGGGATCCCATATGCTGAATAAGACTCTTCGGCGCCTGTGGGACGTGCCCATGCTGGTCCGGCAGTCCTTGCGGGGGTTCCATCCAGCTCCCCCACCACCCTCGGCCGTACATCTGGTCACAGCCCTCTACCTGGCAAGGATAAAGCTTCTGTTCCTCAACCAGTTGGTCCTCATCGTGCTAGAGACCCGAAGGCAGCTGGTGGTGCACGTCCGAATGATGGTCACGCAGGGTGGCGGGGTCGTCCCAGGCGGGCAGTGCAGTCGCTACGGGTGTTCGTGCCGGTCTCTCCCCCGCTTCTGAGACGGTCGACGGAGGAGTCCACGGCCATACCTCAGGCTGAGGAGGAAGCCCAGAATCAGAAGGCTTCCGCCAAAGAAATCCCCAACACCCCCAGAGGGACTTGCTCACTCTTTGCACACACAAGCTTTAGAAAGCCCCTGCGTTGTGATGGAAAAAAACCACAAAGCCATTTGGCAAAGGACGCTCTGCAGGACCGAGTTTCTGCTGTGGTTTGCTACTCCCAAGACGTCAGCCACCAACCAGGCAGAGTCACCCTTTCCAGTGCTCTCCCATCTGGGCTGAGAACAGGGTGGCTCCATTCCCAAGACCTTCCCTTTGCGGAGCAGGCCATTCTGGTTCCTCGAAGCCTCGAGGTGACACCCAGAATCCGTTGTGTGGGATTGCCCACAGCACTGGTCTTTGTGCTGCTTCTTCCAAGGAATGGCTCCACCAATTCCCGGTTCTACCACTTGCAGCACCCAAGCCACTGCGGTCCGCTTTGTCGCAAGATGCACCCTGTTCCTTTCAAAGGAGATCCAGGCGGAGTTGCAGCGGCACCTTAAAAGGAAGCAGTTGCAGCACAACTGGGGGCTGCCAGGCCTGGGGCAGCGTTCCCTTTCCTGCATTCTCATGAAGGTCCCCCGACTCAAACACCAAAGGCCGGGGGGGGGGGCACAGGAGTGTAAACATTCACCAGATTAAATTCTGCTTCTTTGGTCGAGAAACAAGGCAAAAGCTGGAGTTCAAGATGCAGAAAAGGGCCGTCCCCCAGAGATGGGGGTAGAGAATGTGAAATGCCAGCTGGCTAAGAGATCTCTGGAGGTTCAGCTGGGAGCCACCCCACTGCTGGTCAGACGCTCGTGGAGCTTCACCTGTGGGAAAAGCCAGAAATCCCTTCATCGATGCAGCGGTTTCTCACCTTTGGCTTGCGCGGGAGATGTGAACCACCTCGAGCCGTCCATCGTTGGGCACCATTTGCCCTCTCTCTGGGGGTTGGGCATGCGCTACGGGTGCGTCTGTGGCGTGATGGCCCCTGAGTCCCCTCCTCAGCCTCTCAGGTCCCCAGGGCAGCCTCTGAACCCAAAGAGGCGAGTCCCCCTTTCCTTCTCCAGCGCGAGTGGCTCGAGGTGGAAGTTCGTATCTGAAAGAAGAGATGCAACATGGGGGGGAGGGGCTCCTGGCTCTCGTTGAAAAATCCCTAAAAGCCTTCCTGCCGCACCCCCATCCCCAGCTGCCTCCTAACCAAAAAGCTAAGATTTGGGTCAACATCTTGAAGGAGGACCTCTTCTTTTTGCCCAGGGACATCCAGAGTAAATTTGAGATCCACCCGCAGAAGGTGAAGCTATGTCAGCAGCGGGGTTTGCCAAAGGGGATCCCGGAGACGTCGAAGTTGGTGCGTCCGGGGTCCAGAAGTGACACCGCTGGGGGGAAAGTGCCAGAAGTGCCCCTCCCCTTGCGGGACAGCAGTCACGTCGTCCCCCCCGAGTCCTGGGCTACAGGGACCCGGAGGAGGGAGCCACGCATCAGGAGAGGAAAGGAACTCGGCCAGTGGCTCCGGTCCCACCGTCCGCCCCCATTCTGGTGGATGGTGGCCCGTCCTCTGTCTCCCGCCACTCCCGTCTGGGGGTGAGAGAATGGGGGACGCCTGAGGGGGGGCGAGAAATGACTGCCCTGGGGACCTGTCTCTGAGGGGGACACAACCGCTCCGGGAGACCAGGAGGGGCGAGCTCACCCCGGGAGCCTGTTGCCCTGGCACGAGCCAGACTCGCCAACCCCACAAGGGCCCGGATGAGACCGTTTCTGTCAGAGGCTCAATTCCAGGAAAGACACTCGGCATGAAGTCTGGGTTCCAGCTGTGGTCGCAGAGCCGGGAGCGGAAAGACAACCTGGGACGGCCCTGCAGAGGGGCCCAAGGGCCGCTGAGCCACACGCCCAGCCGAGAGTGGGCGTCCTGCAGAGACACCTGGAGCAGCCCAACTTCGGTCAGGAAGGAGGTGAAACTGAGCAGCCCAACATCGCACAGGCAAGAGCAGAAGTCGGGCAACCAAACACGGAACAGCCAAGAGCCGGAATCGGGCAGGAGGAAAGGGAAGTCAAAAATCCAAGAATGGCTTCTTGGCAGCACGGAAAAGTGTTTGGAAAGTAAGGCCCGACCTTCAAGTAGCAGGCAAGGGAGTCTGAAAAGCCACGTTTGGAAGAGCCAAGCCGAAGGAGATGAGCCCACCGTAAGGATCAAGGCTTGGCAACGTTGAAAGTCAGGACCCGGGAGAGAGAGAGATGTGGATGCCGCAAGGGCGGTAGATGGGAACCAGTTGCCGAGCGCCCAAATCGTAGTGACGTGAGTGTGGGGCTGCTGCGGCAGCCGTAAGCGTGAGGACCAGCCACAAGTCTTTTTCTCCAGCACCGTCTTAAGTCCAAACTGTCACTAAACGAATGACCATTAAGCGAGGAGTGCCTTTAAATGCGAAATTGTGTCGGATGTCCCGTCTGTGTCTATACAGCAGCTGCCCTGCCAGTTTAGGTGGGAGGGTGGTTTCCTTCTTGGTGGCTCTTTTTTTCCCAAAGAACTTTATTATTTTCCAAAGTATTCTTCAAGGGCATCCACTCCTTCATCCAAAGCAGACAAGAAGCATAAAAATACAACCTTACATCAGGTAAACCCATCCAGTGATGAGGCCGCTACTGTATCCCCTCAGGACTTTTGTGTTCAGTCGTGTGGACTGCGTGTATGTAGTTGCCTTTCTCTTGTCATGTACTCATCTTCCGCTCTGTTTGTGTGTGTGTGTGTCTGTGTGTTTGTGTACACCCAGACTTCCTCATTCTTTGGCATCTTGTAACAATTTATATTTAATTCTTGGTTTCTTGCCTTGCCAAATGAACTCAGAGACAGCCTGCCATTGTTTAAATGGTAAATCTGTTGACAAAATCGGTATAATCTGAAAAAGAGGCAACATCCTAGGCAAAACATTCATCTTAATCACAGAAATTCTCCCCGTAAGAGACTATTGTAGTTTTTCCCATCTTAACAAGTCTTCTTTCACATCATTCCGAATTGTAACGTCGTTATTCTGAAACGACATACTCTTCTCAGTTGATAAAATCACCCCCAAATATCGAACCTTTCTCTCAGTCTTAGACCAGTCTTACTCATCAGCAATTCTTGGTTGGACAAAGTCATATTTTGGGGCAGCATCTTTGTTTTTTGTTTCTTTACTTCCAGCCCTGCCAATGACACAAACTCTCTCGAATTCTTCATGAGATGTTCTACATTATCCAAAGGCTCTTGCAATATCAAAGCATGATGAATAAAGTCCTGTAGAATTTCCTTCATTCTTTCGGCCAATATTGAAGCAAATATTTTAGAGTTGTTATTCAACAGTGAAATGGGTCTATAATTCAGTTTCAGACGCCACTCTCCCCTTTCCTGCTGCCCCAACGCTTCAGACCATCCAGATGCCAGAGAGAGTGGTTGGCAGGCAAGCTGACTGGAAGTTCTGGTTCTTTTGCAAGCTTGCTTTTGGGGCTCCAGGTCTAATGGGAGCGATTAAAAGAATGTGCATGGTATCAACGAGTGTTTCTCCACCTCAGCAACCTTAAGATGGGGGGACTTCAACTCCCAGCATTGCCCAGCCAGCATGGGGAACGGCTGGCTGGAGAATCCAGGGAGTTCAAGTCCCCCCATCTTATGGTTGCTGAGGTGGAGAAACACCGAGGTCAAAGACGAAGCGCATCCCGTCTTGTTTCTCGCGGTATCCATTCATCCAAATTGACCAGGAAGGCACAAGGAGACTTTAAGTGCCTTCCGAGGAACGCATTACAAACGCCCCCTGAAGGCAGTCCGTCTAAGGGAAGCTCTGCTTCGTAGCGGGCTAGCGCGTGCTCTCCCGTCTCCTCCACACTTGGAGCCAAAACAACGCTCGTGAAATACTTGCGCACGGCTTGGATCAGCCTTGTCCTAACCTGGCATTCCTCCCGATAGGCCAGAATTGCCACGCCCAAAACCGCCCGGTTCCAATGGGGACAGACGGATTAAGGAATGTTTGTGGAGAGGTGCCAATATTCGGTCAATTTTTGGGGAGCGGCGGGCGAAAACGGGCTGATTTCTCCAGGAGGGAGCTTTCTCAGACACAGCAGCTCGGAATAACTCTGAGGTTATTTGGGGTTTTACTATATGGGTCTGTTGAGGTTTTCCTACTAACGATTAAGACTGCTATTGTACCTAATCATTTTGGCCTGGGTGAAGAGGTTGTATTTGATTGACTCCTTCACGTGGTTCATGCAAATCGCCTGGGGGGAGGAGGACCTGCCCAGACTTCTCACTTCCTCTTTTTTTTCTCTGCCGGCAATGTAGCCAAGCAAGGCTTGCTCCAAAGGGGAGCTAAGTCCTTTAAATGTGTTTTGCTTTTGTTTTGCTTCCGGTAAATAAATTATTTTTATAGAAAAGCTTGGTGTGTGACTTTTTTGACCTCTCCTGGGCTAAAGGCTTTCCCAGCATCTGCCAACAGGGTCTGTTTCGAACACAGCTCGGAATACACGAGTTTAGCATAAAGAAGCACGAGATTGCAAGAGCGTTTATCCCTTGTGTTCAGCCCACAAAATGAGACGATAAAAGGAATCCCGCCCCATCAAGTCCCGCCTACGGCGCCCCAAAGCGGATGCGTTCAACGGCTCGGCCCCAACCACAAGGTGGTGACTGTGGCGGTCCAGCAGCTGCGTTGATATTGCCTGCCATTCCGGAGATAACTTCAAATGACCAAGACCACCCACCTTGGACAGCATTGGTCCAGGATTTATCCCGCCGCCTTCTACGTTACGAAGACTGCGATCAAAACTAAAGCTTACGTTTTACAGTTCTCGGAGCGCACAGCTTTTGCCTTTTGCCAATCTAGCAGAAGAGAGATCCTGGCGTTTCCCATAGCACCCGAACCGTTACCAATCTTGTTTCATACAGGAAAACTTACCGAGGGGTCGTCCCGAGCCGGGAATGAAAAGACCCAGGCAGTGGCTGGAACAGAGGTGGGTTTCTTTCCCAAGAGCAGGTACAGCGCATGCTGGTTGGAAGGCCACCCTGTGGATTTCCCCGCCAGCCAGTTATACGCTGGAGCTTGGCTGTTGCTGTGCTACGGTGTTCCCGCCTCCTCGGAACCTGAGCGAGGTGTAATTCCCCCGGGCTGCAGAGAGGAGGCACTGTGTACTCAGGCCCCCTGCTGTTTGCCTTTCCTGCTCCCATGGGCCGAGTTCCCTGCGGGGCTGTGGCTTTGGCCAGGGCCTGGACGGGGCCACCTCGGGAGGACATTTTTCTCATCACAATCATGACAAGATTGGCTTAGACTGCCCCATGGGGCAGCCTTTAATCAATCAATCAATCAATCAATCAATCAGTCAATCAATCAATCAATCGTGACTGGGCCAGTCACTCTCTCTCAGCCAAACTCACCCCCCAGGGTTGTGGTTGTGGGGAAAACAGGAGGAGGAAGGAGTATTAGGTACCTTTGCCACCTTGAGTTAGGTATAAAAATAATAACGGCAGAAGGGAAACTAACTAACTACACAAATGAAGGCTAAAATACAATAGAAACAGAATCCTGAAATATAAATATAACATCCAAGATGGGGATATTAAAATGTTCTTCGTTTAAATTCATGTAAGTCACAGAGGCCATGAACTATTATCATCATTATCATTTTATGGATTTATTTCTATTTCCAATTTTGTCACTGCCCATCTCACTCAAGGAGCAAATAAAACGAAGATAAACACAGGTTAAAATACAATAAAAACAGTATACTGAAATATAAAAATAAACCTACAATCCAAGAGGGAGATATTAAAAAGTTCTTAATTTAAGTTCATGTAAGTCACGGGAGCGAAGGAGAAGAAGAAGAAGTGGTGTAATAATAGCTGCTATTATTCTTATTCTGATTCGGTTTTTCTCGCACTTTTCCTAGCCAGAAGTGCAACCACAAGATGGGCTAGAGCAGCCATATAAAGGGCCATCCTAAATTAATCCTTTTTCCTTGGGATCCCCGCTTTTCTGCAGCAGCTCAAGGCTCCCATCACAACACCCCAGCGAGGTGGGCTCAGAAAAAGACTCAGGGAGCTACAACTCCCTGTTAACTCCACAGGCCATCATCCGCAGCCGTGCCTCGCACGGCTGCCCTGAGGAGGGAGCGCCCGGGGCTCGATCGCGGTGCGCTTGCCTTCGTCCTGCGCCACCGCGCAGAACGAGCCCGGACCCGCTACGCTACACCGACCCCTCCGCTGACAGCCGGCCGCCGGGAAGCCTTAAGAAGGCGACGACGCAAGACCTGCATCCGGGACCCCGCCGCGGGCTGCCATGGCAACGCGCCAGCCCCTCCCTGGCATCCCCGCGCGCGCCTCTCTCCCTCCCGCTCTCCCGCTCAGAACCTGCGGAGGGAGGGAGGGGGGAGGAGCGGAATCACGAAGCGCGCTGGAGGAGTTTTGGCCCTCGCCGCCGCCGCAGGCCAAGCGCGCTTTTTCCTCCTGAGCGGGGGAAGCCGGCCCGCCCGCCCGCTCTTCTTCCGGCACCGACCTCCGAAACACGGCTCCCCGGGGCCTCTTCTCCGCTCTTCGGGAGTCCCCCTCTTCTTGTTTTCATCTTTGGGGCGGGACTCCCGTACGCTGCAATGCGTGCCACGCCCCCTTTGGGGGGATCGTAGCGCTGTCTGCCGCTGCTGTTTTAGCCGCGGCAGGCAGCAAATGATTGCCCTGCCTCTTCATAAAAGCAAACCCAGCCATCGCTTCGCCTGTTCAGATCCTTCCCCTTGTCACCTCGGAAGGGAATGGCAGAGGCCCAAGGCAAGATTCCCAAGGTAGGGAAACTGAAGGTCTTTTTCACCCAGAGAGGAAGGTGATCCCCCAGTCAGACTCCCAAGACCTAAAGAAATCACTCTTTTTTGGTCAAGACTTAACAAAGCCTGACACGACCTAGAATAGGATGTAGAATAAACATACTCCCCGTATAGAAAGAAGAGGTCCAAACACAGGATTTACTGCAGGGTGATTTTACACCACGGTCGCCACGTGTTGGATCAAAGGCCGGGAAGCATAATTTCACCCCATCAGGATTCACCGTTCAGGAATGGCAGATCCATCTCCGCTTGTACAAACTGGAGCACGACTGGCCCAGAGAGAAGGTGCTATGGAAGTCGCCTGTCACATCTTCCGCTCTCGTAGCGCTGCGAAGGGAAGACAAAGCTTCCACTCGCGTCTTACTCCTGCAGAGTAGAGCAACCCAATCAAGGTTAAACTACCCAGGTTAGCCTAGAGAATGCGTGCCAATGGTGGGTCTGTAACTTCCCTGGGACGTTTTTTTAAGACCTTGTGGTAAGAACTCGGCCCCTGTGAACCAGAGGCTTTTCTGTCCCTGGCATACCCCAGGTTTCAAATAGTTCTCCCCCTTGAATACCCCAGGTTTCAAATAGTCGTCCCCCTTCCTCCTTTCCTCACCCCCCCCCAATCTTTAAATCAAGATATATTGATCCCTTTTGGACATTTGGTTGATTTTCATGAACTGGGCCAGCTGGCTCTGAATGAAGTCCCACCCCCAGCCACCCCCCCACCCCCTGGCGGGACTAAATTTATTCATTTACAAGGTGTTTTAAGATACTCAGTTGCTTCTCCTGAGACAGGCCAGCACTGGGGATTTCACTTGTTTCTTATTAGAATGACTTAGATATTGGAGTTCTGCTTTGTTTGTTTTAGGATTTGGGTGTAAGCATTTAGCATTTTTAATTAAGTTGAATCTGCTTTGGGAAGGGTTTTGTTCTGAAAAGCAGGATAAAAATGTTAAATCCTGAAGAAAGGTTAGGACAGGGTTTGAGGGCATAATTGGCGACCCCTGAAATAGTGGGATCTTGGTGTTCCCAGCATTGCAAACTTGAGCTACCCATCTTCTCGGCTATTCTGCCCAAAATAACCTCATTCGGAATTCTAGATCGTGCCTGCAAATTACATCAATCCTGGGTAGTTCTAGAGGTAACCTAATCTGCCACCAGAATTAAGTTTGGATCTTCCTCTAGCTCAGGGGAAGCTAGAACTTGCTGGTAAACCAACTCTAGGTTCCTTCCTTGGATAGCTGGTGAACGAGAAAATAGGCTAAGTGAATGAGCAGCTTCACCATTTTTGGTTTCCCCAGGGGGCACTTGGGGGCATTGTCTGCAGGTGGGGACCTAGCCCAGCTGCTCTATGACACGCCCTGGGCATCGGCAGACATCAGGAGACAACTTAGCAGGCCTGGGTCATTTTGTGACCTGCCCTGAGAGGTTCAGCTCTTTGGGTGGCAATCAAGAGACAGCCTGAAATCCATACGTGGATTTCCTTTGTGCAGGTGAAATGGATTTCAGCTTTGGCTGCTCCTGGGAGCCTGGCTTCCTCCTCCTGGCCATGGCCATCCTGGCCTTTGTCCTGTTCCTAACCAGGAAGGTCTTCAATGGCCAATGCTCTGCTGACCTGGAGCGCCTCCAACCTCGGAGGAGCAGCCAAGCCAGGTCCCGAAGGTGGTCTGGAGCCCAGCAGGTGGGTGGATCACTGGCTGGTGGGCTGGGGGCGGTGGTTCTCCCCAAGGATTCAACCAGGGCTGTCCACAGGGTGTGACAAAAGAAATCACGAGACATGGCTGCCATCTTTATACATTTGACCATGCCCTGTGGACACCCTAGAACAGTTGTTCTTGAACCGTTTGACCCCCTGATCCCTTCTCCCGGTCTTGAAGGATGTCATTGGCCCCACAAGAAACCTGTCAGCATCTGTGGTTTTCCACAAGGGTCTCAGCAGCGGCAGTCCCAAACTGGACCTTCGACTCACAGACGAGCGATCCCAAATGGCTCCTCCCCCCCCACCCCAGGAATGCCCGATTCCTGCCGTGGGTAATGCCCCCCAGCTCTGCTCTGGGCCGGGAGCGGAGGGCATCCAAGGGTTTGGGAGGTCCCTGCACAGGCCATCTTGCTGAGCACAGAGGCCGATTGGGAGGTGCCAAAAGGGGTGGGGAGCAAAGACAAGCCGTCCTGTGCTCCGAGGGCCACCTTCCTGAAGAGCTCTCGGGGAGGAGGAGGCTGCAAAACTTCAGTCTCGTGGTCTCCCCATCAAAGGTCACTTTTGTTCCTAAGCAAAGTGCTAGGAATGTTTCAACTGCCTCCTGCTGGATTCTTTGCTTGAAACCAGGTTTGCGCAGGTCTTCTGAGCAAATGGCTACGCTTGGCCACCAGGGCCTGTGCTCCAAGCGGTTGACACGGAGAAGACAGAAAGGCAGGCAGGGTCAGGAGAAAAATATAACTGTGGTCAATCTGAATTCGGTGGCTACAGTCAGAGTCTTCTCTTTCAGCACATTCTAGCAACACCCTTAATGTAGCCACCGAATTAACCGGTTTTCTGCCTTGGCCCAATGCACTGAACCTTCAGGTCAATAAAGGGATTGGTTCTGCACAATAGGCTAAACCACAAAAGATCTAATCCAAAGTAACCCAAAGCGGGAAGGGGGGAATATCACTTTTAAAATAAAAATAAAACACTGACAGCTTTGAAGTGGGCTGGGCACGGCAGCATGGATGGCTTTTCCAGCCCTGGGGAGTAAAGGCAGGACCTACTTGAGAAAGCAGCAGAGTGATTAAAACTGAAAAAGAAAAGAAAAAGAAAAAACCCTCTAAATTATATCTATTTTGATCAATTTTATTGAAAAGATCATGTATGTGAAAGGGAGACTACAGAGGCACTTTTGATATACTGCTTTCAACTTCAACATTCTACTCCCATTTTTCAACAAGGGGTGAAAAAGTCAAATGGGGCAGATGCAGGGTCTCTCTGGAAGGCACATCTGCAGCCCGGAGGCCGAGGAGCCTCTGCCCGTCAAGTAACTCCCTCTGCCCTCTCTTCCCAGCAGGGTCCCCCCAACCTCCGAGACCAGGAAGAGGACATCATGGGAATCGTAGAAGGTAACGTGAAGGCACACACACACACACCCCGTGCCCCCGTGGCCCCGCCAGCCACAGGAAGGGCTCTTCCTCTCCCCTTTTACTCCTTATCCCAGCTCCTGGGGGGTCCCACGACTGGCTCCCTACAGCCCACCCGGGTGCCCAGACTAAATCCCTGAAGCGCAGAGTAACCAGCCAGGTTCATGCGCTTTATGCCCCAAAGATGTTCAGCAAGGTTAAGGGCGAGATCCTTTCCTGCAGTGGGCATGTGTAGCCGTGGGAACACAGTCTAAGTAGGACAGGGCTGTGATGCAGGCTGAAGGCTGTCTTCGGACAACATGTATCGCTTGCTTGTGGATATACTCCATTTTCCAGCCCAGAATGGCTGAGGGCTGAGTTCCTTCAAAGTCTTCAACCACTAAGCAACCAAGCCAAGCCAAGCTACCTCTGACCGTGCTTAGCACGTTCCACAATGCAGCCGCTGGGTCTTCACCTGACCTGCGGAGGCGTGTGGCAGGGACACGCCTGCTGTGGAGGAGGAATCGGTGAATCCTAATTCCTGGCAGGAGCCCAGTCCTCCCTTGACTCTCCTGCTTGATGCTTCTCCCCAAGGCCGCTTCCCCAGATTCCCAAAGACGCGACTTCCCCTCTCCAATGCTGGAAAATGCCCCTTTCTGGACTTGCAGAGCCGGAAGGGAACAGGCACGTGGTTTCTTCCTGCAGAAGGGAGCTCTCTGGCTTCTGGAAGGCCCAAAGGCTGCCTCCAGGGGATGGGGAGCTTGCTCATGTTGTCCTTCCTTACAGACCTCAGCACAGTCCTCTTCGATGATGCAGAAGAGGACCTTTTCCAGAGAGGTCAGCGTGACAGCACCGAACCACTGCTGTCCCCGGGACCGGTCTTTGCATGGATGGGACGCTCCAGGCTTTCGGACCCTCCTGAGCCCCCCCATCATGCCACAGTGCCACGGAGTGCCAGTGCTCCCAGCCCCACCATCAGCTATCTTCCGGTCACTCTGTCTAGGAAATGGAGCCCCTACATACAAAACCACCTCTACATGGTTCCCAAGAGGATGGAGACTGAGCAGACCAAGCAGAAGAAGACGTCCCACTTTTCCGGGCTGCAGAGGGCTGAGAAGGATGCCTGGCGTCCTCGCGGTTACGAGGAACGCATTTATTGCTCAGGATGCTGGAGTGTGCCAAGCGGAAGCTTCTGTTCCTCTAAGGCCAGCTCACATGACGTCAGCTCCCTCCGCACAGTGGACTACGTGCCAAGGCACCTCCGACCATCTGAGCAGGAACTCCGGGGATCCCATATGCTGAATAAGACTCTTCGGCGCCTGTGGGACGTGCCCATGCTGGTCCGGCAGTCCTTGCGGGGGTTCCATCCAGCTCCCCCACCACCCTCGGCCGTACATCTGGTCACAGCCCTCTACCTGGCAAGGATAAAGCTTCTGTTCCTCAACCAGTTGGTCCTCATCGTGCTAGAGACCCGAAGGCAGCTGGTGGTGCACGTCCGAATGATGGTCACGCAGGGCGGCGGGGTCGTCCCAGGCGGGCAGTGCAGCCGCTACGGGTGTTCGTGCCGGTCTCTCCCCCGCTTCTGAGACGGTCGACGGAGGAGTCCACGGCCATACCTCAGGCTGAGGAGGAAGCCCAGAATCAGAAGGCTTCCGCCAAAGAAATCCCCAACACCCCCAGAGGGACTTGCTCACTCTTTGCACACACAAGCTTTAGAAAGCCCCTGCGTTGTGATGGAAACAAACCACAAAGCCATTTGGCAAAGGACGCTCTGCAGGACCGAGTTTCTGCTGTGGTTTGCTACTCCCAAGACGTCAGCCACCAACCAGGAAGAGTCACCCTTTCCAGTGCTCTCCCATCTGGGCTGAGAACAGGGTGGCTCCATTCCCAAGACCTTCCCTTTGCGGAGCAGGCCATTCTGGTTCCTCGAAGCCTCGAGGTGACACCCAGAATCCGTTGTGTGGGATTGCCCACAGCACTGGTCTTTGTGCTGCTTCTTCCAAGGAATGGCTCCACCAATTCCCGGTTCTACCACTTGCAGCACCCAAGCCACTGCGGTCCGCTTTGTCGCAAGATGCACCCTGTTCCTTTCAAAGGAGATCCAGGCGGAGTTGCAGCGGCACCTTAAAAGGAAGCAGTTGCAGCACAACTGGGGGCTGCCAGGCCTGGGGCAGCGTTCCCTTTCCTGCATTCTCATGAAGGTCCCCCGACTCAAACACCAAAGGCCGGGGGGGGGGGCACAGGAGTGTAAACATTCACCAGATTAAATTCTGCTTCTTTGGTCGAGAAACAAGGCAAAAGCTGGAGTTCAAGATGCAGAAAAGGGCCGTCCCCCAGAGATGGGGGTAGAGAATGTGAAATGCCAGCTGGCTAAGAGATCTCTGGAGGTTCAGCTGGGAGCCACCCCACTGCTGGTCAGACGCTCGTGGAGCTTCACCTGTGGGAAAAGCCAGAAATCCCTTCATCGATGCAGCGGTTTCTCACCTTTGGCTTGCGCGGGAGATGTGAACCACCTCGAGCCGTCCATCGTTGGGCACCATTTGCCCTCTCTCTGGGGGTTGGGCATGCGCTACGGGTGCGTCTGTGGCGTGATGGCCCCCGAGTCCCCTCCTCAGCCTCTCAGGTCCCCAGGGCAGCCTCTGAACCCAAAGAGGCGAGTCCCCCTTTCCTTCTCCAGCGCGAGTGGCTCGAGGTGGAAGTTCGTATCTGAAAGAAGAGATGCAACATGGGGGGGAGGGGCTCCTGGCTCTCGTTGAAAAATCCCTAAAAGCCTTCCTGCCGCACCCCCATCCCCAGCTGCCTCCTAACCAAAAAGCTAAGATTTGGGTCAACATCTTGAAGGAGGACCTCTTCTTTTTGCCCAGGGACATCCAGAGTAAATTTGAGATCCACCCGCAGAAGGTGAAGCTATGTCAGCAGCGGGGTTTGCCAAAGGGGATCCCGGAGACGTCGAAGTTGGTGCGTCCGGGGTCCAGAAGTGACACCGCTGGGGGGAAAGTGCCAGAAGTGCCCCTCCCCTTGCGGGACAGCAGTCACGTCGTCCCCCCCGAGTCCTGGGCTACAGGGACCCGGAGGAGGGAGCCACGCATCAGGAGAGGAAAGGAACTCGGCCAGTGGCTCCGGTCCCACCGTCCGCCCCCATTCTGGTGGATGGTGGCCCGTCCTCTGTCTCCCGCCACTCCCGTCTGGGGGTGAGAGAATGGGGGACGCCTGAGGGGGGGCGAGAAATGACTGCCCTGGGGACCTGTCTCTGAGGGGGACACAACCGCTCCGGGAGACCAGGAGGGGCGAGCTCACCCCGGGAGCCTGTTGCCCTGGCACGAGCCAGACTCGCCAACCCCACAAGGGCCCGGATGAGACCGTTTCTGTCAGAGGCTCAATTCCAGGAAAGACACTCGGCATGAAGTCTGGGCTCCAGCTGTGGTCGCAGAGCCGGGAGCGGAAAGACAACCTGGGACGGCCCTGCAGAGGGGCCCAAGGGCCGCTGAGCCACACGCCCAGCCGAGAGTGGGCGTCCTGCAGAGACACCTGGAGCAGCCCAACTTCGGTCAGGAAGGAGGTGAAACTGAGCAGCCCAACATCGCACAGGCAAGAGCAGAAGTCGGGCAACCAAACACGGAACAGCCAAGAGCCGGAATCGGGCAGGAGGAAAGGGAAGTCAAAAATCCAAGAATGGCTTCTTGGCAGCACGGAAAAGTGTTTGGAAAGTAAGGCCCGACCTTCAAGTAGCAGGCAAGGGAGTCTGAAAAGCCACGTTTGGAAGAGCCAAGCCGAAGGAGATGAGCCCACCGTAAGGATCAAGGCTTGGCAACGTTGAAAGTCAGGACCCGGGAGAGAGAGAGATGTGGATGCCGCAAGGGCGGTAGATGGGAACCAGTTGCCGAGCGCCCAAATCGTAGTGACGTGAGTGTGGGGCTGCTGCGGCAGCCGTAAGCGTGAGGACCAGCCACAAGTCTTTTTCTCCAGCACCGTCTTAAGTCCAAACTGTCACTAAACGAATGACCATTAAGCGAGGAGTGCCTTTAAATGCGAAATTGTGTCGGATGTCCCGTCTGTGTCTATACAGCAGCTGCCCTGCCAGTTTAGGTGGGAGGGTGGTTTCCTTCTTGGTGGCTCTTTTTTTCCCAAAGAACTTTATTATTTTCCAAAGTATTCTTCAAGGGCATCCACTCCTTCATCCAAAGCAGACAAGAAGCATAAAAATACAACCTTACATCAGGTAAACCCATCCAGTGATGAGGCCGCTACTGTATCCCCTCAGGACTTTTGTGTTCAGTCGTGTGGACTGCGTGTATGTAGTTGCCTTTCTCTTGTCATGTACTCATCTTCCGCTCTGTTTGTGTGTGTGTGTGTCTGTGTGTTTGTGTACACCCAGACTTCCTCATTCTTTGGCATCTTGTAACAATTTATATTTAATTCTTGGTTTCTTGCCTTGCCAAATGAACTCAGAGACAGCCTGCCATTGTTTAAATGGTAAATCTGTTGACAAAATCGGTATAATCTGAAAAAGAGGCAACATCCTAGGCAAAACATTCATCTTAATCACAGAAATTCTCCCCGTAAGAGACTATTGTAGTTTTTCCCATCTTAACAAGTCTTCTTTCACATCATTCCGAATTGTAACGTCGTTATTCTGAAACGACATACTCTTCTCAGTTGATAAAATCACCCCCAAATATCGAACCTTTCTCTCAGTCTTAGACCAGTCTTACTCATCAGCAATTCTTGGTTGGACAAAGTCATATTTTGGGGCAGCATCTTTGTTTTTTGTTTCTTTACTTCCAGCCCTGCCAATGACACAAACTCTCTCGAATTCTTCATGAGATGTTCTACATTATCCAAAGGCTCTTGCAATATCAAAGCATGATGAATAAAGTCCTGTAGAATTTCCTTCATTCTTTCGGCCAATATTGAAGCAAATATTTTAGAGTTGTTATTCAACAGTGAAATGGGTCTATAATTCAGTTTCAGACGCCACTCTCCCCTTTCCTGCTGCCCCAACGCTTCAGACCATCCAGATGCCACAGAGAGTGGTTGGCAGGCAAGCTGACTGGAAGTTCTGGTTCTTTTGCAAGCTTGCTTTTGGGGCTCCAGGTCTAATGGGAGCGATTAAAAGAATGTGCATGGTATCAACGAGTGTTTCTCCACCTCAGCAACCTTAAGATGGGGGGACTTCAACTCCCAGCATTGCCCAGCCAGCATGGGGAACGGCTGGCTGGAGAATCCAGGGAGTTCAAGTCCCCCCATCTTATGGTTGCTGAGGTGGAGAAACACCGAGGTCAAAGACGAAGCGCATCCCGTCTTGTTTCTCGCGGTATCCATTCATCCAAATTGACCAGGAAGGCACAAGGAGACTTTAAGTGCCTTCCGAGGAACGCATTACAAACGCCCCCTGAAGGCAGTCCGTCTAAGGGAAGCTCTGCTTCGTAGCGGGCTAGCGCGTGCTCTCCCGTCTCCTCCACACTTGGAGCCAAAACAACGCTCGTGAAATACTTGCGCACGGCTTGGATCAGCCTTGTCCTAACCTGGCATTCCTCCCGATAGGCCAGAATTGCCACGCCCAAAACCGCCCGGTTCCAATGGGGACAGACGGATTAAGGAATGTTTGTGGAGAGGTGCCAATATTCGGTCAATTTTTGGGGAGCGGCGGGCGAAAACGGGCTGATTTCTCCAGGAGGGAGCTTTCTCAGACACAGCAGCTCGGAATAACTCTGAGGTTATTTGGGGTTTTACTATATGGGTCTGTTGAGGTTTTCCTACTAACGATTAAGACTGCTATTGTACCTAATCATTTTGGCCTGGGTGAAGAGGTTGTATTTGATTGACTCCTTCACGTGGTTCATGCAAATCGCCTGGGGGGAGGAGGACCTGCCCAGACTTCTCACTTCCTCTTTTTTTTCTCTGCCGGCAATGTAGCCAAGCAAGGCTTGCTCCAAAGGGGAGCTAAGTCCTTTAAATGTGTTTTGCTTTTGTTTTGCTTCCGGTAAATAAATTATTTTTATAGAAAAGCTTGGTGTGTGACTTTTTTGACCTCTCCTGGGCTAAAGGCTTTCCCAGCATCTGCCAACAGGGTCTGTTTCGAACACAGCTCGGAATACACGAGTTTAGCATAAAGAAGCACGAGATTGCAAGAGCGTTTATCCCTTGTGTTCAGCCCAAAAAATGAGACGATAAAAGGAATCCCGCCCCATCAAGTCCCGCCTACGGCGCCCCAAAGCGGATGCGTTCAACGGCTCGGCCCCAACCACAAGGTGGTGACTGTGGCGGTCCAGCAGCTGCGTTGATATTGCCTGCCATTCCGGAGATAACTTCAAATGACCAAGACCACCCACCTTGGACAGCATTGGTCCAGGATTTATCCCGCCGCCTTCTACGTTACGAAGACTGCGATCAAAACTAAAGCTTACGTTTTACAGTTCTCGGAGCGCACAGCTTTTGCCTTTTGCCAATCTAGCAGAAGAGAGATCCTGGCGTTTCCCATAGCACCCGAACCGTTACCAATCTTGTTTCATACAGGAAAACTTACCGAGGGGTCGTCCCGAGCCGGGAATGAAAAGACCCAGGCAGTGGCTGGAACAGAGGTGGGTTTCTTTCCCAAGAGCAGGTACAGCGCATGCTGGTTGGAAGGCCACCCTGTGGATTTCCCCGCCAGCCAGTTATACGCTGGAGCTTGGCTGTTGCTGTGCTACGGTGTTCCCGCCTCCTCGGAACCTGAGCGAGGTGTAATTCCCCCGGGCTGCAGAGAGGAGGCACTGTGTGCTCAGGCCCCCTGCTGTTTGCCTTTCCTGCTCCCATGGGCCGAGTTCCCTGCGGGGCTGTGGCTTTGGCCAGGGCCTGGACGGGCCACCTCGGGAGGACATTTTTCTCATCACAATCATGACAAGATTGGCTTAGACTGCCCCATGGGGCAGCCTTTAATCAATCAATCAATCAATCAATCAATCGTGACTGGGCCAGTCACTCTCTCTCAGCCAAACTCACCCCCCAGGGTTGTGGTTGTGGGGAAAACAGGAGGAGGAAGGAGTATTAGGTACCTTTGCCACCTTGAGTTAGGTATAAAAATAATAACGGCAGAAGGGAAACTAACTAACTACACAAATGAAGGCTAAAATACAATAGAAACAGAATCCTGAAATATAAATATAACATCCAAGATGGGGATATTAAAATGTTCTTCGTTTAAATTCATGTAAGTCACAGAGGCCATGAACTATTATCATCATTATCATTTTATGGATTTATTTCTATTTCCAATTTTGTCACTGCCCATCTCACTCAAGGAGCAAATAAAACGAAGATAAACACAGGTTAAAATACAATAAAAACAGTATACTGAAATATAAAAATAAACCTACAATCCAAGAGGGAGATATTAAAAAGTTCTTAATTTAAGTTCATGTAAGTCACGGGAGCGAAGGAGAAGAAGAAGAAGTGGTGTAATAATAGCTGCTATTATTCTTATTCTGATTCGGTTTTTCTCGCACTTTTCCTAGCCAGAAGTGCAACCACAAGATGGGCTAGAGCAGCCATATAAAGGGCCATCCTAAATTAATCCTTTTTCCTTGGGATCCCCGCTTTTCTGCAGCAGCTCAAGGCTCCCATCACAACACCCCAGCGAGGTGGGCTCAGAAAAAGACTCAGGGAGCTACAACTCCCTGTTAACTCCACAGGCCATCATCCGCAGCCGTGCCTCGCACGGCTGCCCTGAGGAGGGAGCGCCCGGGGCTCGATCGCGGTGCGCTTGCCTTCGTCCTGCGCCACCGCGCAGAACGAGCCCGGACCCGCTACGCTACACCGACCCCTCCGCTGACAGCCGGCCGCCGGGAAGCCTTAAGAAGGCGACGACGCAAGACCTGCATCCGGGACCCCGCCGCGGGCTGCCATGGCAACGCGCCAGCCCCTCCCTGGCATCCCCGCGCGCGCCTCTCTCCCTCCCGCTCTCCCGCTCAGAACCTGCGGAGGGAGGGAGGGGGGAGGAGCGGAATCACGAAGCGCGCTGGAGGAGTTTTGGCCCTCGCCGCCGCCGCAGGCCAAGCGCGCTTTTTCCTCCTGAGCGGGGGAAGCCGGCCCGCCCGCCCGCTCTTCTTCCGGCACCGACCTCCGAAACACGGCTCCCCGGGGCCTCTTCTCCGCTCTTCGGGAGTCCCCCTCTTCTTGTTTTCATCTTTGGGGCGGGACTCCCGTACGCTGCAATGCGTGCCACGCCCCCTTTGGGGGGATCGTAGCGCTGTCTGCCGCTGCTGTTTTAGCCGCGGCAGGCAGCAAATGATTGCCCTGCCTCTTCATAAAAGCAAACCCAGCCATCGCTTCGCCTTTTCAGATCCTTCCCCTTGTCACCTCGGAAGGGAATGGCAGAGGCCCAAGGCAAGATTCCCAAGGTAGGGAAACTGAAGGTCTTTTTCACCCAGAGAGGAAGGTGATCACCCAGTCAGACTCCCAAGACCTCAAGAAATCACTCTTTTTTGGTCAAGACTTAACAAAGCCTGACACGACCTAGAATAGGATGTAGAATAAACATACTCCCCGTGTAGAAAGAAGAGGTCCAAACACAGGATTTACTGCAGGGTGATTTTACACCACGGTCGCCACGTGTTGGATCAAAGGCCGGGAAGCATAATTTCACCCCATCAGGATTCACCGTTCAGGAATGGCAGATCCATCTCCACTTGTACAAACTGGAGCACGACTGGCCCAGAGAGAAGGTGCTATGGAAGTCGCCTGTCACATCTTCCGCTCTCGTAGCGCTGCGAAGGGAAGACAAAGCTTCCACTCGCGTCTTACTCCTGCAGAGTAGAGCAACCCAATCAAGGTTAAACTACCCAGGTTAGCCTAGAGAATGCGTGCCAATGGTGGGTCTGTAACTTCCCTGGGACGTTTTTTTAAGACCTTGTGGTAAGAACTCGGCCCCTGTGAACCAGAGGCTTTTCTGTCCCTGGCATACCCCAGGTTTCAAATAGTTCTCCCCCTTGAATACCCCAGGTTTCAAATAGTCGTCCCCCTTCCTCCTTTCCTCACCCCCCCCCCAATCTTTAAATCAAGATATATTGATCCCTTTTGGACATTTGGTTGATTTTCATGAACTGGGCCAGCTGGCTCTGAATGAAGTCCCACCCCCAGCCACCCCCCCACCCCCTGGCGGGACTAAATTTATTCATTTACAAGGTGTTTTAAGATACTCAGTTGCTTCTCCTGAGACAGGCCAGCACTGGGGATTTCACTTGTTTCTTATTAGAATGACTTAGATATTGGAGTTCTGCTTTGTTTGTTTTAGGATTTGGGTGTAAGCATTTAGCATTTTTAATTAAGTTGAATCTGCTTTGGGAAGGGTTTTGTTCTGAAAAGCAGGATAAAAATGTTAAATCCTGAAGAAAGGTTAGGACAGGGTTTGAGGGCATAATTGGCGACCCCTGAAATAGTGGGATCTTGGTGTTCCCAGCATTGCAAACTTGAGCTACCCATCTTCTTGGCTATTCTGCCCAAAATAACCTCATTCGGAATTCTAGATCGTGCCTGCAAATTACATCAATCCTGGGTAGTTCTAGAGGTAACCTAATCTGCCACCAGAATTAAGTTTGGATCTTCCTCTAGCTCAGGGGAAGCTAGAACTTGCTGGTAAACCAACTCTAGGTTCCTTCCTTGGATAGCTGGTGAACGAGAAAATAGGCTAAGTGAATGAGCAGCTTCACCATTTTTGGTTTCCCCAGGGGGCACTTGGGGGCATTGTCTGCAGGTGGGGACCTAGCCCAGCTGCTCTATGACACGCCCTGGGCATCGGCAGACATCAGGAGACAACTTAGCAGGCCTGGGTCATTTTGTGACCTGCCCTGAGAGGTTCAGCTCTTTGGGTGGCAATCAAGAGACAGCCTGAAATCCATACGTGGATTTCCTTTGTGCAGGTGAAATGGATTTCAGCTTTGGCTGCTCCTGGGAGCCTGGCTTCCTCCTCCTGGCCATGGCCATCCTGGCCTTTGTCCTGTTCCTAACCAGGAAGGTCTTCAATGGCCAATGCTCTGCTGACCTGGAGCGCCTCCAACCTCGGAGGAGCAGCCAAGCCAGGTCCCGAAGGTGGTCTGGAGCCCAGCAGGTGGGTGGATCACTGGCTGGTGGGCTGGGGGCGGTGGTTCTCCCCAAGGATTCAACCAGGGCTGTCCACAGGGTGTGACAAAAGAAATCACGAGACATGGCTGCCATCTTTATACATTTGACCATGCCCTGTGGACACCCTAGAACAGTTGTTCTTGAACCGTTTGACCCCCTGATCCCTTCTCCCGGTCTTGAAGGATGTCATTGGCCCCACAAGAAACCTGTCAGCATCTGTGGTTTTCCACAAGGGTCTCAGCAGCGGCAGTCCCAAACTGGACCTTCGACTCACAGACGAGCGATCCCAAATGGCTCCTCCCCCCCCACCCCAGGAATGCCCGATTCCTGCCGTGGGTAATGCCCCCCAGCTCTGCTCTGGGCCGGGAGCGGAGGGCATCCAAGGGTTTGGGAGGTCCCTGCACAGGCCGTCTTGCTGAGCACAGAGGCCGATTGGGAGGTGCCAAAAGGGGTGGGGAGCAAAGACAAGCCGTCCTGTGCTCCGAGGGCCACCTTCCTGAAGAGCTCTCGGGGAGGAGGAGGCTGCAAAACTTCAGTCTCGTGGTCTCCCCATCAAAGGTCACTTTTGTTCCTAAGCAAAGTGCTAGGAATGTTTCAACTGCCTCCTGCTGGATTCTTTGCTTGAAACCAGGTTTGCGCAGGTCTTCTGAGCAAATGGCTACGCTTGGCCACCAGGGCCTGTGCTCCAAGCGGTTGACACGGAGAAGACAGAAAGGCAGGCAGGGTCAGGAGAAAAATATAACTGTGGTCAATCTGAATTCGGTGGCTACAGTCAGAGTCTTCTCTTTCAGCACATTCTAGCAACACCCTTAATGTAGCCACCGAATTAACCGGTTTTCTGCCTTGGCCCAATGCACTGAACCTTCAGGTCAATAAAGGGATTGGTTCTGCACAATAGGCTAAACCACAAAAGATCTAATCCAAAGTAACCCAAAGCGGGAAGGGGGGAATATCACTTTTAAAATAAAAATAAAACACTGACAGCTTTGAAGTGGGCTGGGCACGGCAGCATGGATGGCTTTTCCAGCCCTGGGGAGTAAAGGCAGGACCTACTTGAGAAAGCAGCAGAGTGATTAAAACTGAAAAAGAAAAGAAAAAGAAAAAACCCTCTAAATTATATCTATTTTGATCAATTTTATTGAAAAGATCATGTATGTGAAAGGGAGACTACAGAGGCACTTTTGATATACTGCTTTCAACTTCAACATTCTACTCCCATTTTTCAACAAGGGGTGAAAAAGTCAAATGGGGCAGATGCAGGGTCTCTCTGGAAGGCACATCTGCAGCCCGGAGGCCGAGGAGCCTCTGCCCGTCAAGTAACTCCCTCTGCCCTCTCTTCCCAGCAGGGTCCCCCCAACCTCCGAGACCAGGAAGAGGACATCATGGGAATCGTAGAAGGTAACGTGAAGGCACACACACACACCCCCCGTGCCCCCGTGGCCCCGCCAGCCACAGGAAGGGCTCTTCCTCTCCCCTTTTACTCCTTATCCCAGCTCCTGGGGGGTCCCACGGCTGGCTCCCTACAGCCCACCCGGGTGCCCAGACTAAATCCCTGAAGCGCAGAGTAACCAGCCAGGTTCATGCGCTTTATGCCCCAAAGATGTTCAGCAAGGTTAAGGGCGAGATCCTTTCCTGCAGTGGGCAAGTGTAGCCGTGGGAACACAGTCTAAGTAGGACAGGGCTGTGATGCAGGCTGAAGGCTGTCTTCGGACAACATGTATCGCTTGCTTGTGGATATACTCCATTTTCCAGCCCAGAATGGCTGAGGGCTGAGTTCCTTCAAAGTCTTCAACCACTAAGCAACCAAGCCAAGCCAAGCTACCTCTGACCGTGCTTAGCACGTTCCACAATGCAGCCGCTGGGTCTTCACCTGACCTGCGGAGGCGTGTGGCAGGGACACGCCTGCTGTGGAGGAGGAATCGGTGAATCCTAATTCCTGGCAGGAGCCCAGTCCTCCCTTGACTCTCCTGCTTGATGCTTCTCCCCAAGGCCGCTTCCCCAGATTCCCAAAGACGCGACTTCCCCTCTCCAATGCTGGAAAATGCCCCTTTCTGGACTTGCAGAGCCGGAAGGGAACAGGCACGTGGTTTCTTCCTGCAGAAGGGAGCTCTCTGGCTTCTGGAAGGCCCAAAGGCTGCCTCCAGGGGATGGGGAGCTTGCTCATGTTGTCCTTCCTTACAGACCTCAGCACAGTCCTCTTCGATGATGCAGAAGAGGACCTTTTCCAGAGAGGTCAGCGTGACAGCACCGAACCACTGCTGTCCCCGGGACCGGTCTTTGCATGGATGGGACGCTCCAGGCTTTCGGACCCTCCTGAGCCCCCCCATCATGCCACAGTGCCACGGAGTGCCAGTGCTCCCAGCCCCACCATCAGCTATCTTCCGGTCACTCTGTCTAGGAAATGGAGCCCCTACATACAAAACCACCTCTACATGGTTCCCAAGAGGATGGAGACTGAGCAGACCAAGCAGAAGAAGACGTCCCACTTTTCCGGGCTGCAGAGGGCTGAGAAGGATGCCTGGCGTCCTCGCGGTTACGAGGAACGCATTTATTGCTCAGGATGCTGGAGTGTGCCAAGCGGAAGCTTCTGTTCCTCTAAGGCCAGCTCACATGACGTCAGCTCCCTCCGCACAGTGGACTACGTGCCAAGGCACCTCCGACCATCTGAGCAGGAACTCCGGGGATCCCATATGCTGAATAAGACTCTTCGGCGCCTGTGGGACGTGCCCATGCTGGTCCGGCAGTCCTTGCGGGGGTTCCATCCAGCTCCCCCACCACCCTCGGCCGTACATCTGGTCACAGCCCTCTACCTGGCAAGGATAAAGCTTCTGTTCCTCAACCAGTTGGTCCTCATCGTGCTAGAGACCCGAAGGCAGCTGGTGGTGCACGTCCGAATGATGGTCACGCAGGGTGGCGGGGTCGTCCCAGGCGGGCAGTGCAGTCGCTACGGGTGTTCGTGCCGGTCTCTCCCCCGCTTCTGAGACGGTCGACGGAGGAGTCCACGGCCATACCTCAGGCTGAGGAGGAAGCCCAGAATCAGAAGGCTTCCGCCAAAGAAATCCCCAACACCCCCAGAGGGACTTGCTCACTCTTTGCACACACAAGCTTTAGAAAGCCCCTGCGTTGTGATGGAAAAAAACCACAAAGCCATTTGGCAAAGGACGCTCTGCAGGACCGAGTTTCTGCTGTGGTTTGCTACTCCCAAGACGTCAGCCACCAACCAGGCAGAGTCACCCTTTCCAGTGCTCTCCCATCTGGGCTGAGAACAGGGTGGCTCCATTCCCAAGACCTTCCCTTTGCGGAGCAGGCCATTCTGGTTCCTCGAAGCCTCGAGGTGACACCCAGAATCCGTTGTGTGGGATTGCCCACAGCACTGGTCTTTGTGCTGCTTCTTCCAAGGAATGGCTCCACCAATTCCCGGTTCTACCACTTGCAGCACCCAAGCCACTGCGGTCCGCTTTGTCGCAAGATGCACCCTGTTCCTTTCAAAGGAGATCCAGGCGGAGTTGCAGCGGCACCTTAAAAGGAAGCAGTTGCAGCACAACTGGGGGCTGCCAGGCCTGGGGCAGCGTTCCCTTTCCTGCATTCTCATGAAGGTCCCCCGACTCAAACACCAAAGGCCGGGGGGGGGGGGGCACAGGAGTGTAAACATTCACCAGATTAAATTCTGCTTCTTTGGTCGAGAAACAAGGCAAAAGCTGGAGTTCAAGATGCAGAAAAGGGCCGTCCCCCAGAGATGGGGGTAGAGAATGTGAAATGCCAGCTGGCTAAGAGATCTCTGGAGGTTCAGCTGGGAGCCACCCCACTGCTGGTCAGACGCTCGTGGAGCTTCACCTGTGGGAAAAGCCAGAAATCCCTTCATCGATGCAGCGGTTTCTCACCTTTGGCTTGCGCGGGAGATGTGAACCACCTCGAGCCGTCCATCGTTGGGCACCATTTGCCCTCTCTCTGGGGGTTGGGCATGCGCTACGGGTGCGTCTGTGGCGTGATGGCCCCTGAGTCCCCTCCTCAGCCTCTCAGGTCCCCAGGGCAGCCTCTGAACCCAAAGAGGCGAGTCCCCCTTTCCTTCTCCAGCGCGAGTGGCTCGAGGTGGAAGTTCGTATCTGAAAGAAGAGATGCAACATGGGGGGGAGGGGCTCCTGGCTCTCGTTGAAAAATCCCTAAAAGCCTTCCTGCCGCACCCCCATCCCCAGCTGCCTCCTAACCAAAAAGCTAAGATTTGGGTCAACATCTTGAAGGAGGACCTCTTCTTTTTGCCCAGGGACATCCAGAGTAAATTTGAGATCCACCCGCAGAAGGTGAAGCTATGTCAGCAGCGGGGTTTGCCAAAGGGGATCCCGGAGACGTCGAAGTTGGTGCGTCCGGGGTCCAGAAGTGACACCGCTGGGGGGAAAGTGCCAGAAGTGCCCCTCCCCTTGCGGGACAGCAGTCACGTCGTCCCCCCCGAGTCCTGGGCTACAGGGACCCGGAGGAGGGAGCCACGCATCAGGAGAGGAAAGGAACTCGGCCAGTGGCTCCGGTCCCACCGTCCGCCCCCATTCTGGTGGATGGTGGCCCGTCCTCTGTCTCCCGCCACTCCCGTCTGGGGGTGAGAGAATGGGGGACGCCTGAGGGGGGGCGAGAAATGACTGCCCTGGGGACCTGTCTCTGAGGGGGACACAACCGCTCCGGGAGACCAGGAGGGGCGAGCTCACCCCGGGAGCCTGTTGCCCTGGCACGAGCCAGACTCGCCAACCCCACAAGGGCCCGGATGAGACCGTTTCTGTCAGAGGCTCAATTCCAGGAAAGACACTCGGCATGAAGTCTGGGTTCCAGCTGTGGTCGCAGAGCCGGGAGCGGAAAGACAACCTGGGACGGCCCTGCAGAGGGGCCCAAGGGCCGCTGAGCCACACGCCCAGCCGAGAGTGGGCGACCTGCAGAGACACCTGGAGCAGCCCAACTTCGGTCAGGAAGGAGGTGAAACTGAGCAGCCCAACATCGCACAGGCAAGAGCAGAAGTCGGGCAACCAAACACGGAACAGCCAAGAGCCGGAATCGGGCAGGAGGAAAGGGAAGTCAAAAATCCAAGAATGGCTTCTTGGCAGCACGGAAAAGTGTTTGGAAAGTAAGGCCCGACCTTCAAGTAGCAGGCAAGGGAGTCTGAAAAGCCACGTTTGGAAGAGCCAAGCCGAAGGAGATGAGCCCACCGTAAGGATCAAGGCTTGGCAACGTTGAAAGTCAGGACCCGGGAGAGAGAGAGATGTGGATGCCGCAAGGGCGGTAGATGGGAACCAGTTGCCGAGCGCCCAAATCGTAGTGACGTGAGTGTGGGGCTGCTGCGGCAGCCGTAAGTGTGAGGACCAGCCACAAGTCTTTTTCTCCAGCACCGTCTTAAGTCCAAACTGTCACTAAACGAATGACCATTAAGCGAGGAGTGCCTTTAAATGCGAAATTGTGTCGGATGTCCCGTCTGTGTCTATACAGCAGCTGCCCTGCCAGTTTAGGTGGGAGGGTGGTTTCCTTCTTGGTGGCTCTTTTTTTCCCAAAGAACTTTATTATTTTCCAAAGTATTCTTCAAGGGCATCCACTCCTTCATCCAAAGCAGACAAGAAGCATAAAAATACAACCTTACATCAGGTAAACCCATCCAGTGATGAGGCCGCTACTGTATCCCCTCAGGACTTTTGTGTTCAGTCGTGTGGACTGCGTGTATGTAGTTGCCTTTCTCTTGTCATGTACTCATCTTCCGCTCTGTTTGTGTGTGTGTGTGTCTGTGTGTTTGTGTACACCCAGACTTCCTCATTCTTTGGCATCTTGTAACAATTTATATTTAATTCTTGGTTTCTTGCCTTGCCAAATGAACTCAGAGACAGCCTGCCATTGTTTAAATGGTAAATCTGTTGACAAAATCGGTATAATCTGAAAAAGAGGCAACATCCTAGGCAAAACATTCATCTTAATCACAGAAATTCTCCCCGTAAGAGACTATTGTAGTTTTTCCCATCTTAACAAGTCTTCTTTCACATCATTCCGAATTGTAACGTCGTTATTCTGAAACGACATACTCTTCTCAGTTGATAAAATCACCCCCAAATATCGAACCTTTCTCTCAGTCTTAGACCAGTCTTACTCATCAGCAATTCTTGGTTGGACAAAGTCATATTTTGGGGCAGCATCTTTGTTTTTTGTTTCTTTACTTCCAGCCCTGCCAATGACACAAACTCTCTCGAATTCTTCATGAGATGTTCTACATTATCCAAAGGCTCTTGCAATATCAAAGCATGATGAATAAAGTCCTGTAGAATTTCCTTCATTCTTTCGGCCAATATTGAAGCAAATATTTTAGAGTTGTTATTCAACAGTGAAATGGGTCTATAATTCAGTTTCAGACGCCACTCTCCCCTTTCCTGCTGCCCCAACGCTTCAGACCATCCAGATGCCACAGAGAGTGGTTGGCAGGCAAGCTGACTGGAAGTTCTGGTTCTTTTGCAAGCTTGCTTTTGGGGCTCCAGGTCTAATGGGAGCGATTAAAAGAATGTGCATGGTATCAACGAGTGTTTCTCCACCTCAGCAACCTTAAGATGGGGGGACTTCAACTCCCAGCATTGCCCAGCCAGCATGGGGAACGGCTGGCTGGAGAATCCAGGGAGTTCAAGTCCCCCCATCTTATGGTTGCTGAGGTGGAGAAACACCGAGGTCAAAGACGAAGCGCATCCCGTCTTGTTTCTCGCGGTATCCATTCATCCAAATTGACCAGGAAGGCACAAGGAGACTTTAAGTGCCTTCCGAGGAACGCATTACAAACGCCCCCTGAAGGCAGTCCGTCTAAGGGAAGCTCTGCTTCGTAGCGGGCTAGCGCGTGCTCTCCCGTCTCCTCCACACTTGGAGCCAAAACAACGCTCGTGAAATACTTGCGCACGGCTTGGATCAGCCTTGTCCTAACCTGGCATTCCTCCCGATAGGCCAGAATTGCCACGCCCAAAACCGCCCGGTTCCAATGGGGACAGACGGATTAAGGAATGTTTGTGGAGAGGTGCCAATATTCGGTCAATTTTTGGGGAGCGGCGGGCGAAAACGGGCTGATTTCTCCAGGAGGGAGCTTTCTCAGACACAGCAGCTCGGAATAACTCTGAGGTTATTTGGGGTTTTACTATATGGGTCTGTTGAGGTTTTCCTACTAACGATTAAGACTGCTATTGTACCTAATCATTTTGGCCTGGGTGAAGAGGTTGTATTTGATTGACTCCTTCACGTGGTTAATGCAAATCGCCTGGGGGGAGGAGGACCTGCCCAGACTTCTCACTTCCTCTTTTTTTTCTCTGCCGGCAATGTAGCCAAGCAAGGCTTGCTCCAAAGGGGAGCTAAGTCCTTTAAATATGTTTTGCTTTTGTTTTGCTTCCGGTAAATAAATTATTTTTATAGAAAAGCTTGGTGTGTGACTTTTTTGACCTCTCCTGGGCTAAAGGCTTTCCCAGCATCTGCCAACGGGGTCTGTTTCGAACACAGCTCGGAATACACGAGTTTAGCATAAAGAAGCACGAGATTGCAAGAGCGTTTATCCCTTGTGTTCAGCCCACAAAATGAGACGATAAAAGGAATCCCGCCCCATCAAGTCCCGCCTACGGCGCCCCAAAGCGGATGCGTTCAACGGCTCGGCCCCAACCACAAGGTGGTGACTGTGGCGGTCCAGCAGCTGCGTTGATATTGCCTGCCATTCCGGAGATAACTTCAAATGACCAAGACCACCCACCTTGGACAGCATTGGTCCAGGATTTATCCCGCCGCCTTCTACGTTACGAAGACTGCGATCAAAACTAAAGCTTACGTTTTACAGTTCTCGGAGCGCACAGCTTTTGCCTTTTGCCAATCTAGCAGAAGAGAGATCCTGGCGTTTCCCATAGCACCCGAACCGTTACCAATCTTGTTTCATACAGGAAAACTTACCGAGGGGTCGTCCCGAGCCGGGAATGAAAAGACCCAGGCAGTGGCTGGAACAGAGGTGGGTTTCTTTCCCAAGAGCAGGTACAGCGCATGCTGGTTGGAAGGCCACCCTGTGGATTTCCCCGCCAGCCAGTTATACGCTGGAGCTTGGCTGTTGCTGTGCTACGGTGTTCCCGCCTCCTCGGAACCTGAGCGAGGTGTAATTCCCCCGGGCTGCAGAGAGGAGGCGCTGTGTGCTCAGGCCCCCTGCTGTTTGCCTTTCCTGCTCCCATGGGCCGAGTTCCCTGCGGGGCTGTGGCTTTGGCCAGGGCCTGGACGGGCCACCTCGGGAGGACATTTTTCTCATCACAATCATGACAAGATTGGCTTAGACTGCCCCTTGGGGCAGCCTTTAATCAATCAATCAATCAGTCAATCAATCAATCAATCAATCAATCGTGACTGGGCCAGTCACTCTCTCTCAGCCAAACTCACCCCCCAGGGTTGTGGTTGTGGGGAAAACAGGAGGAGGAAGGAGTATTAGGTACCTTTGCCACCTTGAGTTAGGTATAAAAATAATAACGGCAGAAGGGAAACTAACTAACTACACAAATGAAGGCTAAAATACAATAGAAACAGAATCCTGAAATATAAATATAACATCCAAGATGGGGATATTAAAATGTTCTTCGTTTAAATTCATGTAAGTCACAGAGGCCATGAACTATTATCATCATTATCATTTTATGGATTTATTTCTATTTCCAATTTTGTCACTGCCCATCTCACTCAAGGAGCAAATAAAACGAAGATAAACACAGGTTAAAATACAATAAAAACAGTATACTGAAATATAAAAATAAACCTACAATCCAAGAGGGAGATATTAAAAAGTTCTTAATTTAAGTTCATGTAAGTCACGGGAGCGAAGGAGAAGAAGAAGAAGTGGTGTAATAATAGCTGTTATTATTCTTATTCTGATTCGGTTTTTCTCGCACTTTTCCTAGCCAGAAGTGCAACCACAAGATGGGCTAGAGCAGCCATATAAAGGGCCATCCTAAATTAATCCTTTTTCCTTGGGATCCCCGCTTTTCTGCAGCAGCTCAAGGCTCCCATCACAACACCCCAGCGAGGTGGGCTCAGAAAAAGACTCAGGGAGCTACAACTCCCTGTTAACTCCACAGGCCATCATCCGCAGCCGTGCCTCGCACGGCTGCCCTGAGGAGGGAGCGCCCGGGGCTCGATCGCGGTGCGCTTGCCTTCGTCCTGCGCCACCGCGCAGAACGAGCCCGGACCCGCTACGCTACACCGACCCCTCCGCTGACAGCCGGCCGCCGGGAAGCCTTAAGAAGGCGACGACGCAAGACCTGCATCCGGGACCCCGCCGCGGGCTGCCATGGCAACGCGCCAGCCCCTCCCTGGCATCCCCGCGCGCGCCTCTCTCCCTCCCGCTCTCCCGCTCAGAACCTGCGGAGGGAGGGGGGAGGAGCGGAATCACGAAGCGCGCTGGAGGAGGTTTGGCCCTCGCCGCCGCCGCAGGCCAAGCGCGCTTTTTCCTCCTGAGCGGGGGAAGCCGGCCCGCCCTTCTTCCGGCACCGACCTCCGAAACACGGCTCCCCGGGGCCTCTTCTCCGCTCTTCGGGAGTCCCCCTCTTCTTGTTTTCATCTTTGGGGCGGGACTCCCGTACGCTGCAATGCGTGCCACGCCCCCTTTGGGGGGATCGTAGCGCTGTCTGCCGCTGCTGTTTTAGCCGCGGCAGGCAGCAAATGATTGCCCTGCCTCTTCATAAAAGCAAACCCAGCCATCGCTTCGCCTTTTCAGATCCTTCCCCTTGTCACCTCGGAAGGGAATGGCAGAGGCCCAAGGCAAGATTCCCAAGGTAGGGAAACTGAAGGTCTTTTTCACCCAGAGAGGAAGGTGATCCCCCAGTCAGACTCCCAAGACCTCAAGAAATCACTCTTTTTTGGTCAAGACTTAACAAAGCCTGACACGACCTAGAATAGGATGTAGAATAAACATACTCCCCGTGTAGAAAGAAGAGGTCCAAACACAGGATTTACTGCAGGGTGATTTTACACCACGGTCGCCACGTGTTGGATCAAAGGCCGGGAAGCATAATTTCACCCCATCAGGATTCACCGTTCAGGAACGGCAGATCCATCTCCACTTGTACAAACTGGAGCACGACTGGCCCAGAGAGAAGGTGCTATGGAAGTCGCCTGTCACATCTTCCGCTCTCGTAGCGCTGCGAAGGGAAGACAAAGCTTCCACTCGCGTCTTACTCCTGCAGAGTAGAGCAACCCAATCAAGGTTAAACTACCCAGGTTAGCCTAGAGAATGCGTGCCAATGGTGGGTCTGTAACTTCCCTGGGACGTTTTTTTAAGACCTTGTGGTAAGAACTCGGCCCCTGTGAACCAGAGGCTTTTCTGTCCCTGGCATACCCCAGGTTTCAAATAGTTCTCCCCCTTGAATACCCCAGGTTTCAAATAGTCGTCCCCCTTCCTCCTTTCCTCACCCCCCCCCCAATCTTTAAATCAAGATATATTGATCCCTTTTGGACATTTGGTTGATTTTCATGAACTGGGCCAGCTGGCTCTGAATGAAGTCCCACCCCCAGCCACCCCCCCACCCCCTGGCGGGACTAAATTTATTCATTTACAAGGTATTTTAAGATACTCAGTTGCTTCTCCTGAGACAGGCCAGCACTGGGGATTTCACTTGTTTCTTATTAGAATGACTTAGATATTGGAGTTCTGCTTTGTTTGTTTTAGGATTTGGGTGTAAGCATTTAGCATTTTTAATTAAGTTGAATCTGCTTTGGGAAGGGTTTTGTTCTGAAAAGCAGGATAAAAATGTTAAATCCTGATGAAAGGTTAGGACAGGGTTTGAGGGCATAATTGGCGACCCCTGAAATAGTGGGATCTTGGTGTTCCCAGCATTGCAAACTTGAGCTACCCATCTTCTCGGCTATTCTGCCCAAAATAACCTCATTCGGAATTCTAGATCGTGCCTGCAAATTACATCAATCCTGGGTAGTTCTAGAGGTAACCTAATCTGCCACCAGAATTAAGTTTGGATCTTCCTCTAGCTCAGGGGAAGCTAGAAATTGCTGGTAAACCAACTCTAGGTTCCTTCCTTGGATAGCTGGTGAACGAGAAAATAGGCTAAGTGAATGAGCAGCTTCACCATTTTTGGTTTCCCCAGGGGGCACTTGGGGGCATTGTCTGCAGGTGGGGACCTAGCCCATCTGCTCTATGACACGCCCTGGGCATCGGCAGACACCAGGAGACAACTTAGCAGGCCTGGGTCATTTTGTGACCTGCCCTGAGAGGTTCAGCTCTTTGGGTGGCAATCAAGAGACAGCCTGAAATCCATACGTGGATTTCCTTTGTGCAGGTGAAATGGATTTCAGCTTTGGCTGCTCCTGGGAGCCTGGCTTCCTCCTCCTGGCCATGGCCATCCTGGCCTTTGTCCTGTTCCTAACCAGGAAGGTCTTCAATGGCCAATGCTCTGCTGACCTGGAGCGCCTCCAACCTCGGAGGAGCAGCCAAGCCAGGTCCCGAAGGTGGTCTGGAGCCCAGCAGGTGGGTGGATCACTGGCTGGTGGGCTGGGGGCGGTGGTTCTCCCCAAGGATTCAACCAGGGCTGTCCACAGGGTGTGACAAAAGAAATCACGAGACATGGCTGCCATCTTTATACATTTGACCATGCCCTGTGGACACCCTAGAACAGTTGTTCTTGAACCGTTTGACCCCCTGATCCCTTCTCCCGGTCTTGAAGGATGTCATTGGCCCCACAAGAAACCTGTCAGCATCTGTGGTTTTCCACAAGGGTCTCAGCAGCGGCAGTCCCAAACTGGACCTTCGACTCACAGACGAGCGATCCCAAATGGCTCCTCCCCCCCCACCCCAGGAATGCCCGATTCCCGCTGTGGGTAATGCCCCCCAGCTCTGCTCTGGACCGGGAGCGGAGGGCATCCAAGGGTTTGGGAGGTCCCTGCACAGGCCGTCTTGCTGAGCACAGAGGCCGATTGGGAGGTGCCAAAAGGGGTGGGGAGCAAAGACAAGCCGTCCTGTGCTCCGAGGGCCACCTTCCTGAAGAGCTCTCGGGGAGGAGGAGGCTGCAAAACTTCAGTCTCGTGGTCTCCCCATCAAAGGTCACTTTTGTTCCTAAGCAAAGTGCTAGGAATGTTTCAACTGCCTCCTGCTGGATTCTTTGCTTGAAACCAGGTTTGCGCAGGTCTTCTGAGCAAATGGCTACGCTTGGCCACCAGGGCCTGTGCTCCAAGCGGTTGACACGGAGAAGACAGAAAGGCAGGCAGGGTCAGGAGAAAAATATAACTGTGGTCAATCTGAATTCGGTGGCTACAGTCAGAGTCTTCTCTTTCAGCACATTCTAGCAACACCCTTAATGTAGCCACCGAATTAACCGGTTTTCTGCCTTGGCCCAATGCACTGAACCTTCAGGTCAATAAAGGGATTGGTTCTGCACAATAGGCTAAACCACAAAAGATCTAATCCAAAGTAACCCAAAGCGGGAAGGGGGGAATATCACTTTTAAAATAAAAATAAAACACTGACAGCTTTGAAGTGGGCTGGGCACGGCAGCATGGATGGCTTTTCCAGCCCTGGGGAGTAAAGGCAGGACCTACTTGAGAAAGCAGCAGAGTGATTAAAACTGAAAAAGAAAAGAAAAAGAAAAAACCCTCTAAATTATATCTATTTTGATCAATTTTATTGAAAAGATCATGTATGTGAAAGGGAGACTACAGAGGCACTTTTGATATACTGCTTTCAACTTCAACATTCTACTCCCATTTTTCAACAAGGGGTGAAAAAGTCAAATGGGGCAGATGCAGGGTCTCTCTGGAAGGCACATCTGCAGCCCGGAGGCCGAGGAGCCTCTGCCCGTCAAGTAACTCCCTCTGCCCTCTCTTCCCAGCAGGGTCCCCCCAACCTCCGAGACCAGGAAGAGGACATCATGGGAATCGTAGAAGGTAACGTGAAGGCACACACACACACCCCCCGTGGCCCCGTGGCCCCGCCAGCCACAGGAAGGGCTCTTCCTCTCCCCTTTTACTCCTTATCCCAGCTCCTGGGGGGTCCCACGGCTGGCTCCCTACAGCCCACCCGGGTGCCCAGACTAAATCCCTGAAGCGCAGAGTAACCAGCCAGGTTCATGCGCTTTATGCCCCAAAGATGTTCAGCAAGGTTAAGGGCGAGATCCTTTCCTGCAGTGGGCAAGTGTAGCCGTGGGAACACAGTCTAAGTAGGACAGGGCTGTGATGCAGGCTGAAGGCTGTCTTCGGACAACATGTATCGCTTGCTTGTGGATATACTCCATTTTCCAGCCCAGAATGGCTGAGGGCTGAGTTCCTTCAAAGTCTTCAACCACTAAGCAACCAAGCCAAGCCAAGCTACCTCTGACCGTGCTTAGCACGTTCCACAATGCAGCCGCTGGGTCTTCACCTGACCTGCGGAGGCGTGTGGCAGGGACACGCCTGCTGTGGAGGAGGAATCGGTGAATCCTAATTCCTGGCAGGAGCCCAGTCCTCCCTTGACTCTCCTGCTTGATGCTTCTCCCCAAGGCCGCTTCCCCAGATTCCCAAAGACGCGACTTCCCCTCTCCAATGCTGGAAAATGCCCCTTTCTGGACTTGCAGAGCCGGAAGGGAACAGGCACGTGGTTTCTTCCTGCAGAAGGGAGCTCTCTGGCTTCTGGAAGGCCCAAAGGCTGCCTCCAGGGGATGGGGAGCTTGCTCATGTTGTCCTTCCTTACAGACCTCAGCACAGTCCTCTTCGATGATGCAGAAGAGGACCTTTTCCAGAGAGGTCAGCGTGACAGCACCGAACCACTGCTGTCCCCGGGACCGATCTTTGCATGGATGGGACGCTCCAGGCTTTCGGACCCTCCTGAGCCCCCCCATCATGCCACAGTGCCACGGAGTGCCAGTGCTCCCAGCCCCACCATCAGCTATCTTCCGGTCACTCTGTCTAGGAAATGGAGCCCCTACATACAAAACCACCTCTACATGGTTCCCAAGAGGATGGAGACAGAGCAGACCAAGCAGAAGAAGACATCCCACTTTTCCGGGCTGCAGAGGGCTGAGAAGGATGCCTGGCGTCCTCGCGGTTACGAGGAACGCATTTATTGCTCAGGATGCTGGAGTGTGCCAAGCGGAAGCTTCTGTTCCTCTAAGGCCAGCTCACATGACGTCAGCTCCCTCCGCACAGTGGACTACGTGCCAAGGCACCTCCGACCATCTGAGCAGGAACTCTGGGGATCCCATATGCTGAATAAGACTCTTCGGCGCCTGTGGGACGTGCCCATGCTGGTCCGGCAGTCCTTGCGGGCGTTCCATCCAGCTCCCCCACCACCCTCGGCCGTACATCTGGTCACAGCCCTCTACCTGGCAAGGATAAAGCTTCTGTTCCTCAACCAGTTGGTCCTCATCGTGCTAGAGACCCGAAGGCAGCTGGTGGTGCACGTCCGAATGATGGTCACGCAGGGCGGCGGGGTCGTCCCAGGCGGGCAGTGCAGCCGCTACGGGTGTTCGTGCCGGTCTCTCCCCCGCTTCTGAGACGGTCGACGGAGGAGTCCACGGCCATACCTCAGGCTGAGAAGGAAGCCCAGAATCAGAAGGCTTCCGCCAAAGAAATCCCCAACACCCCCAGAGGGACCTGCTCACTCTTTGCACACACAAGCTTTAGAAAGCCCCTGCGTTGTGATGGAAACAAACCACAAAGCCATTTGGCAAAGGACGCTCTGCAGGACCGAGTTTCTGCTGTGGTTTGCTACTCCCAAGACGTCAGCCACCAACCAGGAAGAGTCACCCTTTCCAGTGCTCTCCCATCTGGGCTGAGAACAGGGTGGCTCCATTCCCAAGACCTTCCCTTTGCGGAGCAGGCCATTCTGGTTCCTCGAAGCCTCGAGGTGACACCCAGAATCCGTTGTGTGGGATTGCCCACAGCACTGGTCTTTGTGCTGCTTCTTCCAAGGAATGGCTCCACCAATTCCCGGTTCTACCACTTGCAGCACCCAAGCCACTGCGGTCCGCTTTGTCGCAAGATGCACCCTGTTCCTTTCAAAGGAGATCCAGGCGGAGTTGCAGCGGCACCTTAAAAGGAAGCAGTTGCAGCACAACTGGGGGCTGCCAGGCCTGGGGCAGCGTTCCCTTTCCTGCATTCTCATGAAGGTCCCCCGACTCAAACACCAAAGGCCGGGGGGGGCACAGGAGTGTAAACATTCACCAGATTAAATTCTGCTTCTTTGGTCGAGAAACAAGGCAAAAGCTGGAGTTCAAGATGCAGAAAAGGGCCATCCCCCAGAGATGGGGGTAGAGAATGTGAAATGCCAACTGGCTAAGAGATCTCTGGAGGTTCAGCTGGGAGCCACCCCACTGCTGGTCAGACGCTCGTGGAGCTTCACCTGTGGGAAAAGCCAGAAATCCCTTCATCGATGCAGCGGTTTCTCACCTTTGGCTTGCGCGGGAGATGTGAACCACCTCGAGCCGTCCATCGTTGGGCACCATTTGCCCTCTCTCTGGGGGTTGGGCATGCGCTACGGGTGCGTCTGTGGCGTGATGGCCCCCGAGTCCCCTCCTCAGCCTCTCAGGTCCCCAGGGCAGCCTCTGAACCCAAAGAGGCGAGTCCCCCTTTCCTTCTCCAGCGCGAGTGGCTCGAGGTGGAAGTTCGTATCTGAAAGAAGAGATGCAACATGGGGGGGAGGGGCTCCTGGCTCTCGTTGAAAAATCCCTAAAAGCCTTCCTGCCGCACCCCCATCCCCAGCTGCCTCCTAACCAAAAAGCTAAGATTTGGGTCAACATCTTGAAGGAGGACCTCTTCTTTTTGCCCAGGGACATCCAGAGTAAATTTGAGATCCACCCGCAGAAGGTGAAGCTATGTCAGCAGCGGGGTTTGCCAAAGGGGATCCCGGAGACGTCGAAGTTGGTGCGTCCGGGGTCCAGAAGTGACACCGCTGGGGGGAAAGTGCCAGAAGTGCCCCTCCCCTTGCGGGACAGCAGTCACGTCGTGCCCCCCGAGTCCTGGGCTACAGGGACCCGGAGGAGGGAGCCACGCATCAGGAGAGGAAAGGAACTCGGCCAGTGGCTCCGGTCCCACCGTCCGCCCCCATTCTGGTGGATGGTGGCCCGTCCTCTGTCTCCCGCCACTCCCGTCTGGGGGTGAGAGAATGGGGGACGCCTGAGGGGGGGCGAGAAATGACTGCCCTGGGGACCTGTCTCTGAGGGGGACACAACCGCTCCGGGAGACCAGGAGGGGCGAGCTCACCCCGGGAGCCTGTTGCCCTGGCACGAGCCAGACTCGCCAACCCCACAAGGGCCCGGATGAGACCGTTTCTGTCAGAGGCTCAATTCCAGGAAAGACACTCGGCATGAAGTCTGGGCTCCAGCTGTGGTCGCAGAGCCGGGAGCGGAAAGACAACCTGGGACGGCCCTGCAGAGGGGCCCAAGGGCCGCTGAGCCACACGCCCAGCCGAGAGTGGGCGTCCTGCAGAGACACCTGGAGCAGCCCAACTTCGGTCAGGAAGGAGGTGAAACTGAGCAGCCCAACATCGCACAGGCAAGAGCAGAAGTCGGGCAACCAAACACGGAACAGCCAAGAGCCGGAATCGGGCAGGAGGAAAGGGAAGTCAAAAATCCAAGAATGGCTTCTTGGCAGCACGGAAAAGTGTTTGGAAAGTAAGGCCCGACCTTCAAGTAGCAGGCAAGGGAGTCTGAAAAGCCACGTTTGGAAGAGCCAAGCCGAAGGAGATGAGCCCACCGTAAGGATCAAGGCTTGGCAACGTTGAAAGTCAGGACCCGGGAGAGAGAGAGATGTGGATGCCGCAAGGGCGGTAGATGGGAACCAGTTGCCGAGCGCCCAAATCGTAGTGACGTGAGTGTGGGGCTGCTGCGGCAGCCGTAAGTGTGAGGACCAGCCACAAGTCTTTTTCTCCAGCACCGTCTTAAGTCCAAACTGTCACTAAACGAATGACCATTAAGCGAGGAGTGCCTTTAAATGCGAAATTGTGTTGGATGTCCCGTCTGTGTCTATACAGCAGCTGCCCTGCCAGTTTAGGTGGGAGGGTGGTTTCCTTCTTGGTGGCTCTTTTTTTCCCAAAGAACTTTATTATTTTCCAAAGTATTCTTCAAGGGCATCCACTCCTTCATCCAAAGCAGACAAGAAGCATAAAAATACAACCTTACATCAGGTAAACCCATCCAGTGATGAGGCCGCTACTGTATCCCCTCAGGACTTTTGTGTTCAGTCGTGTGGACTGCGTGTATGTAGTTGCCTTTCTCTTGTCATGTACTCATCTTCCGCTCTGTTTGTGTGTGTGTGTGTCTGTGTGTTTGTGTACACCCAGACTTCCTCATTCTTTGGCATCTTGTAAATTTATATTTAATTCTTGGTTTCTTGCCTTGCCAAATGAACTCAGAGACAGCCTGCCATTGTTTAAATGGTAAATCTGTTGACAAAATCGGTATAATCTGAAAAAGAGGCAACATCCTAGGCAAAACATTCATCTTAATCACAGAAATTCTCCCCGTAAGAGACTATTGTAGTTTTTCCCATCTTAACAAGTCTTCTTTCACATCATTCCGAATTGTAACGTCGTCATTCTGAAACGACATACTCTTCTCAGTTGATAAAATCACCCCCAAATATCGAACCTTTCTCTCAGTCTTAGACCAGTCTTACTCATCAGCAATTCTTGGTTGGACAAAGTCATATTTTGGGGCAGCATCTTTGTTTTTTGTTTCTTTACTTCCAGCCCTGCCAATGACACAAACTCTCTCGAATTCTTCATGAGATGTTCTACATTATCCAAAGGCTCTTGCAATATCAAAGCAAGTCCTGTAGAATTTCCTTCATTCTTTCGGCCAATATTGAAGCAAATATTTTAGAGTTGTTATTCAACAGTGAAATGGGTCTATAATTCAGTTTCAGACGCCACTCTCCCCTTTCCTGCTGCCCCAACGCTTCAGACCATCCAGATGCCACAGAGAGTGGTTGGCAGGCAAGCTGACTGGAAGTTCTGGTTCTTTTGCAAGCTTGCTTTTGGGGCTCCAGGTCTAATGGGAGCGATTAAAAGAATGTGCATGGTATCAACGAGTGTTTCTCCACCTCAGCAACCTTAAGATGGGGGGACTTCAACTCCCAGCATTGCCCAGCCAGCATGGGGAACGGCTGGCTGGAGAATCCAGGGAGTTCAAGTCCCCCCATCTTATGGTTGCTGAGGTGGAGAAACACCGAGGTCAAAGACGAAGCGCATCCCGTCTTGTTTCTCGCGGTATCCATTCATCCAAATTGACCAGGAAGGCACAAGGAGACTTTAAGTGCCTTCCGAGGAACGCATTACAAACGCCCCCTGAAGGCAGTCCGTCTAAGGGAAGCTCTGCTTTGTAGTGGGCTAGCGCGTGCTCTCCCGTCTCCTCCACACTTGGAGCCAAAACAACGCTCGTGAAATACTTGCGCACGGCTTGGATCAGCCTTGTCCTAACCTGGCATTCCTCCCGATAGGCCAGAATTGCCACGCCCAAAACCGCCCGGTTCCAATGGGGACAGACGGATTAAGGAATGTTTGTGGAGAGGTGCCAATATTCGGTCAATTTTTGGGGAGCGGCGGGCGAAAACGGGCTGATTTCTCCAGGAGGGAGCTTTCTCAGACACAGCAGCTCGGAATAACTCTGAGGTTATTTGGGGTTTTACTATATGGGTCTGTTGAGGTTTTCCTACTAACGATTAAGACTGCTATTGTACCTAATCATTTTGGCCTGGGTGAAGAGGTTGTATTTGATTGACTCCTTCACGTGGTTCATGCAAATCGCCTGGGGGGAGGAGGACCTGCCCAGACTTCTCACTTCCTCTTTTTTTTCTCTGCCGGCAATGTAGCCAAGCAAGGCTTGCTCCAAAGGGGAGCTAAGTCCTTTAAATGTGTTTTGCTTTTGTTTTGCTTCCGGTAAATAAATTATTTTTATAGAAAAGCTTGGTGTGTGACTTTTTTGACCTCTCCTGGGCTAAAGGCTTTCCCAGCATCTGCCAACAGGGTCTGTTTCGAACACAGCTCGGAATACACGAGTTTAGCATAAAGAAGCACGAGATTGCAAGAGCGTTTATCCCTTGTGTTCAGCCCACAAAATGAGACGATAAAAGGAATCCCGCCCCATCAAGTCCCGCCTACGGCGCCCCAAAGCGGATGCGTTCAACGGCTCGGCCCCAACCACAAGGTGGTGACTGTGGCGGTCCAGCAGCTGCGTTGATATTGCCTGCCATTCCGGAGATAACTTCAAATGACCAAGACCACCCACCTTGGACAGCATTGGTCCAGGATTTATCCCGCCGCCTTCTACGTTACGAAGACTGCGATCAAAACTAAAGCTTACGTTTTACAGTTCTCGGAGCGCACAGCTTTTGCCTTTTGCCAATCTAGCAGAAGAGAGATCCTGGCGTTTCCCATAGCACCCGAACCGTTACCAATCTTGTTTCATACAGGAAAACTTACCGAGGGGTCGTCCCGAGCCGGGAATGAAAAGACCCAGGCAGTGGCTGGAACAGAGGTGGGTTTCTTTCCCAAGAGCAGGTACAGCGCATGCTGGTTGGAAGGCCACCCTGTGGATTTCCCCGCCAGCCAGTTATACGCTGGAGCTTGGCTGTTGCTGTGCTACGGTGTTCCCGCCTCCTCGGAACCTGAGCGAGGTGTAATTCCCCCGGGCTGCAGAGAGGAGGCGCTGTGTGCTCAGGCCCCCTGCTGTTTGCCTTTCCTGCTCCCATGGGCCGAGTTCCCTGTGGGGCTGTGGCTTTGGCCAGGGCCTGGACGGGCCACCTCGGGAGGACATTTTTCTCATCACAATCATGACAAGATTGGCTTAGACTGCCCCATGGGGCAGCCTTTAATCAATCAATCAATCAGTCAATCAGTCAATCAATCAATCAATCGTGACTGGGCCAGTCACTCTCTCTCAGCCAAACTCACCCCCCAGGGTTGTGGTTGTGGGGAAAACAGGAGGAGGAAGGAGTATTAGGTACCTTTGCCACCTTGAGTTAGGTATAAAAATAATAACGGCAGAAGGGAAACTAACTAACTACACAAATGAAGGCTAAAATACAATAGAAACAGAATCCTGAAATATAAATATAACATCCAAGATGGGGATATTAAAATGTTCTTCGTTTAAATTCATGTAAGTCACAGAGGCCATGAACTATTATCATCATTATCATTTTATGGATTTATTTCTATTTCCAATTTTGTCACTGCCCATCTCACTCAAGGAGCAAATAAAACGAAGATAAACACAGGTTAAAATACAATAAAAACAGTATAGTGAAATATAAAAATAAACCTACAATCCAAGAGGGAGATATTAAAAAGTTCTTAATTTAAGTTCATGTAAGTCACGGGAGCGAAGGAGAAGAAGAAGAAGTGGTGTAATAATAGCTGTTATTATTCTTATTCTGATTCGGTTTTTCTCGCACTTTTCCTAGCCAGAAGTGCAACCACAAGATGGGCTAGAGCAGCCATATAAAGGGTTAGGGTTAGGGTTAGGGTTAGGGTTAGAGGGTTAGGGTTAGGGTTAGGGTTAGGGTTAGGGTTAGGGTTAGGGTTAGGGTTAGGGAATCACACCTTTTTTTAGGGAATCACACCTTTTTTTATTGAAAATAAAACCCTTCTACAAGGCCCTGACCGCCCCTAAACGGGCGGCCGGGCCGACAAACTGCACACAGGCAGACAGAAAAGAAATCAAAACACACAAACCCGCCACCCCCCGAGGTCCACAAAAAACAGATACCCCAAGCCCACCACCCCCCAAAGCGCGGCCCTCACACGCCCCCTCCCCCACGCCAAGAAGCCCCCCGCCCGCCCCGCCCACCGCACAGACGCCCACACAAACACAGACCCCACACCCATCCCGCACCCACCCCGGCCGGCTCGCAGGCCCGGCCAGCTCCCCGCCCGCAGAACCCCGGTGCACAAGCCCCCCACCCCACACCGTGCTGCCCCCGCCCCAACCCACCCTCAGGCCCCCGCCGTGGGATGGGAAGGAGGAGCGGCAGGAGGGCAGGGGGAGGAGGGTGGACGGGAGGAGGGAGGAGAGATGGTGGGAGGAGCTACGGCCACGGAGAAAAGTGTCCACGGGGGCCGCCACAGCAAAGTCCCGCGGCCCCCGATCGCCGGTCCGGGGCAGCAACGCCCAGCGCGACGACTCCGACGACGACGATCCAGGTCCCGGCGGCCGGCCGCGATCCGCCGGCGCGGCCCGCCCCGCCGCCGGCCCGCCGACGCGGGCCCGGCCCCTCAGGTGATGGGCGGGGTGGCCGCCGCCGACTTCCACGGCCAGAAGCGCCGCCACCGCGCGGCCGGCAGTCTGTCCCGCTCGGCGGCGCAGATGATGTCCAGCTGCGCCGCCGCGTCCCTGGCCGCGCGGGTCGCCGACCAGTCCGGCGACGCGACGCCTCCGCGCCGCCGCTCCCGGGGCAGCTCCCTCCGCCGCTCGGCCAGGAGCACCGCCAGCACGACGTAGTTCAGGAGCCGGACGGTGCTCCACGGCACGGCCCAGAAGCCGCCCCCGCCGTCTCCGCCGCCGTCTCTGCCGCCGTCCGCCGGAGCAGGCGTCGCGCTGCCCCCTCCGCCGCCGGCCGCGCCGCGGGCGCCGCCGTCCACCGGTCCCGGGCACCGCGGGCGCCCGCGGCCGCAGCGGGGCGCCGTCCGTGGCCGCTTCCGCCCCCGCGACGCGTCCGGGTCCGCCCGCTGCTGCTGCCGTTGCCGTTGGTCGGGCCGGGGCTGCTGCGGGCGCTCCAGCGCCGCCGAGGTGCTCCTCCCCACGTGGGTGGACTGCTCCTCCGCTCCGACTCCCGCTCCTCCGACCTCTGCCGCCTCGGCCGCTCGCCGCTCCTCCGCGGCTCCGTCCGCCCGGCGCTGCCCTGCTGGGAGAAGGCGGCGTGAGATGGGGTCCGGCGCGGCCGGCCCGCGGCGGCGCGGCCCTCGCAAGGGCGGCGCCAGCCCGGCCGGCTCCACGCCGGAGGCGACCGCCTCCCAGGGCTGCCGGAGCAGGTCCGGCCAGTCCAGCAGCCCCGCCAGCGCCGCCCACACCGCCCGCGCCACGCAGCACTCCCCCACGAAGTGCGCGACCGAGCCCTCCAGCGCGACCCCCCGGGCGAGCGCGTCCCGCCGGCAGAGCGCCCGCGGGCACAGCCGCGCCCCGCCCGTCAGCCAGGGCCGCACCGCCGCCGGCAGGTCGGCCGGCACTCCGTGGAAGAAGCGCCAGCGCACCTCCCAGAGCGCGTAGGGCACGCGCCGGTCGCGGAAGGCCTCCAGGCGGGGGTCGTCCGCCCCCCCGCCCGCGCCCGCCCCCACACCCGCGCCAACCCCCACACCCGTGCCCGCCCACGATCCCGTGCCCGCCCCCCCCGCCGCCCCGGCCGCACCGCTCCCGCCGCCACCGCCACCCTGCCGCCGCCGCAGCCGGGCCGCCCGCCATGGCCCCACCACCGCGCGCTCCAGCGCCTCCTCGTAGACGTCCCGCCGCAATGCCCGCCGCCGCTGCCGGACCTCCTCCGCCGCCCCGGGAGCGCGGGCGGTCTCTGCCGCCGCCGGCGCCCTCGGGACCGGCGGCGGGCGCCGCCCCCAGAACGACTCCCGGAAGTGGGCGGCGGGGATGGCGAAGCGCCGCAGCGCGTCCGGCAGCTCGGCCAGGAAGGCGGGCAGGCGGTGGTGCGCCTCCGCCGAGAGGCGGAAGTCCAGCCGGCCCGCGTCCCACCACTCGCGGCCCGCCCAGCGCTCGCCCCGCCAGTGGGCGAGGAAGAGCCCCGCCCAGAGCGGGCCCTCGGCCCCGGCCCCCGGCGCCGTGGGCGGGGCGGGCGCGCCCGAGCCGACCCGCGGCCCGGCGCCCGCCTCCGCCGCCACCGCGCCCCCACCCAGCTCGACGGACGCGCCGCCGAAGTTCTGGGTGAGGAACACCGACCAGAGGGCCAGGGAGAGCTGCGGCACGGCCAGGCCGCCCTCGGCCACCGGCTGGTGGGCCGCGGCGCGGGCCAGCGGGAAGCGCTCCGCCCCCCAGAGGAAGCGGAAGAGGAGGCCGTCCATGGAGCGCACGAAGGCCGCCGGCGGGGGGAACACCGCGGCCAGCTGCAGCACCTGCGGCAGCAGATAGGTGGCCACGTAGCGGGCGCGGTGGTACAGGCCGAGGCGCCAGCCCGCCCGCCGCCACCGCCCCACCCGCGCCGCCCAGCACTCCGCCGCCCTGTCCCAGTTCTCGCGCCAGGCGTGCGCCTCCGTCCCGAAGCGCACGCCCAGCACCCTGACCGTCGACAGGGCGGCCCCGTCCCGCGCCCAGGCCGCGACGCGCGGCGGGCCGGCCGACGGCGCGGCGCCCGCCGCGGCCGCGCCGCCACCGCCGTCCCAGCCGCCGTCCTCCCCGCCGTCCCCGCCGCCCCCCTCCCCGGCCCACCAGCCCTCCAGGGGCCGGCGGCGCAGGCCGCCCCCCGGGCCGCCCGGCCCCGCCGCGGGCCGCCCCAGGCGCACCACCCAGCTCTTGCGGGCGTTCACCTGGGCGCCCGAGACGCGGCCGAAGGCCTCGAGGACGGCCCGCGCGGCGCGAGCCTCCGCCGGCGAGCGCACGAGCAGCGAGACGTCGTCGGCGTGCGCCACGAACTTGACGGCCGCCGCCGCCGCCCGCCGCCCCGCCCCCCCCACCGCGCCGCGCCGCGGGCACGGGAAGCCGGCCAGCCGGCCGTCCGCCTCGATCGCCCGCAGCGCCACGTTCAGGGAGAGCACGTACAGCAGCGGGCTCATGGGGCAGCCCTGGCGCACGCCCGCCCGCACCGGCAGCGCCCGCCCGCGGCAGCCGTTCACCTGCGGGGTGACCGTCGCCGCGGCGTACAGCTGCCGCACGAGCGCCACGAAGCCGGCCGGCGCGCCGTGCCAGCGCAGCGCCCGCCACAGGAAGGCGTGGCGCACCCGGTCGAAGGCCTTCGACTGGTCCAGCTGGACCAGGAAGCCCTCCCACCGGCCCGACCCGGCCGCCAGGAAGACCTCGCGCAGCAGGCACAGCGAGTCGGGCAGCGCGCGGCCCGGGACGGCGCTGGTCTGCGTCCGCGCCACCAGCGGCGCCACCGCCCCCGCCAACCGGTCGGACAGGACCCTGGCCAGGATCCTGTAGTCCACGTTGGTGAGGGCGATGGGGCGCCAGCTGGTCGGCAGCGACGGGTCCAGCCCGCCCGGCTTGCCGAAGAACAGGAGGACGGAGCGGTACATGGAGGGCGGCAGGCGGGCCCCCGCCGCCGCCGCGCCCGCCCCCCCGTCCCCGGCGGCCGCCTCCGCCGCCGCCGCCGCCGCCGCGCGCGCCCGCCCGCCGCACTCGTTGAAGAGCGCTGCGAGCGGGCCGGCCAGCAGCGGCGCGAACGCCCTGTAGAAGGACCAGCCGAGGCCGTCCGGCCCGGGCGCGGAGCGCCGCCGCCCGCCGTACGCGATGGCCCGCCGCACCTCGTCCTCCCGCAGCGGGTCGGCTAGCGCGCCGAGCGCCTTCCGGGCCCCCTCCGCCTCCTCCCGGGAGAGCCCTGCCTCCGCGGGCGGGAGCGCCGCGAAGTAGGCGTCCAGCTCCGCCGCCGCGGCGCCCCCGCGCCCCGCGAAGAGCCCCCCCAGGTAGCGCTCGACGACGCCGAGTATGCCGCGCGAGTCCGTGCGCAGCGGCGCACCGGCGTCGTCGCGGAGGCCCTCCATGAAGGCGGGCGCGCGCACGAAGGGCACGTCCTCGCCCGCCAGCCGGCTCTCGCCGTCGCGCGCCGCCGGCTCCCACTCGCGCCGGCCCACCACCCCGCCCGTGGCCCGGGCGCAGCGCGCCCATAGGCGCCGCCGGCGCTCGGCCCCGCGGAACGCCGCGATCTCCGCCCGCGCCGCCTCGAGGTCCTCCAGCTGCACGGGGCGGCCCTCGCGGACGCGCGCGTGGCAGGCGACGAAGGCGCGCACCGCGGCCCGGTAGCGGCGGAAGGCCGCGTCCCGGCGGCGGCGGCGCCACGCGACGCAGAAGGCCCGCACGTCCGCCTTGGCGCGCTCCCACCAGGCGCCGAGCCCGCCCTCGCCGCCCTCGTAGAGGTCGAGCAGCGAGGCCCGGTCCTCCAGGAGCCCGCACAGCGCGACGCGCAGGGCCTCCTCGGCGTCCAGCGCGTCCGGCGCCAGCCGCCACAGCGGCCGCTGCGCCCCCGCCCAACCCGCGACCTCCACGGCCACGGCGAGGAGCCCGTGCACCGACCAGGGCGTCACGAGCACCTCGCAGGCGCGCACCGGCCGCCCCCGCGGCACCCACACCCGGTCCACCCGGCTCGCCGTGCCCGCCAGGTAGCACGTGAGCAGCGGGCGGGCCGGGGCGGCGCCCGCCGGGGGGGGCGCCGGCGGCGCGGGCCCAGTCACGCGCGCACGGGCGCCCGGGGCCGGGGCGGCGGCGCCGAGGGGGGCCGAGCCGGGCGGCGGCCCCCCCCGCCCCCGCGGCCCCGCCGACTCCGGCCGCGCCAGCCGCGCCGCCGCCCCCGCGCGCCGGCCCGACGCCGCCGCCACCGCCAGGCGGCGCGGGAGCGGCGAGCCGAAGCGCGGCGAGGGCGGCGGCGAGGGCGCGCGGCCCGGCGGCGGCCGCGCCGCGATCCGCTCGGGGAAATACCCCAGCGCG